>NC_050071.1:126719287-127048879 GCF_009764565.3 Dermochelys coriacea
ACCTCCAGAGATCATCTAGTCCAGCCCCCACGTGCTGAGGCAGGACCAGGTAAACCTTGACCATCCTTGACAGGTGTTAGTGTAACCCAGGGGTTGGCAACCTTTCAAAGAAGAAGAGCCATTTTTTTGTTTTTGTCGTTGACCAAAGTATTTTGAGAGCCGCATCACACACAAAGTTACTTGTAGAGTTAGAATTTATCAACTAATAATAATTGAACATATTAAAGTTATTATTACTCACCAATAGTTTCAGTGTGACTAGAATCTAGGTGCTTCAACAAGGACTGTACCAGACTGCCCATAGACTGGGTATGTAGCCACAGTGTTAAACCATGGTGGGTCCATGCCGCTGCATCTGCACTGCTATCTTTAGCCAGGGTAGCTGGATTAAAGCTAGCAGAGTTGCAGTCATGCTTCTGATGGCAATGTAGGCACACCCCCTGCGTTTGTACAGCACCTAGCACAATGGAGACCTGATCTCAGTTGGATCTACTGAAAAGTTACTGACATGGAAATAAGTTTGGACCCATCTCTCCTGCAAATATTTGCATTCAGATTTGGGTATGTTAAAATGCATTTGCTACAGGGCGTGCAGTGATGTGATAGTCCCTCAAATGAGGCTCTGAATAGGCCAGTATCCTGGCAGGGGGTCACAGTAATGTGATGTCACTGTACAATGTGTGTGCTCCCTGGGGGCTGAGTGGTCTCTTCCCTTCTGAATCACGGGGTGCCAAGAGCATTGTGTACCTGAGATGACACAATAACTACACCCGTGCTGCAGTGGATTATATGCTTATGAGAACCTCACCCTGACTTTGTATCAGACTCCGAATCCCCTGCATGCAAACCTTCTACCTCTTCTGCTGGGTGCCAGTCTTCCTTGATTAAAAAGCAGGGAATTGGGGTGCAGGAGGGGTTGCGGGGTCTTAGTTTGGGTGCATGAGGGAGTTCTGACCTGGGGCAGGGGATTGGGGTGCAGGAGGGTGTGTGAGGTGCAGGCTCTGGCTGGGAGGTGCTTATCACAGGCAGCTTCCAGCTGGAGGCGCAGCAGGGCTCAGTAGGCTGCCTGCCTGCCGTGGCCCCAGGCCGCTCCCGGAAGCGGCTGGCTGCTGCCATGGCTCTGTGTGCCTCTGGCGGGGGAGAGGTGGCTCCACGCGCTGCTCCCACCCCCAACACCGTGCTCATAGCTCCCATTGGCTGGGAACTGGATAATGGGAGCTGTGGGGGTGGTGCTTGTGGGCGTGGGCAGCACATGGGGACCCGCTGCTCCCCTTCTCCCACGGGTGATGTAAAGACATGCCAGCATACAGCCACTTCTGGGAGCGGCGTGGGGCCAGGGCCGGCAGGCAGCCTGCTGAGCCCTGCTGCGCCGCTGGCTGGGAGCCACCTGTGGTAAGCACTTCCCTGCCAGAGCCTCCATCTCGCATCCCTTCAAAAAACAGCTGCCCGGAAGGGGACAGCCAAAGAGCCGCATGTGGCTCCGGAGCCGCAGGTTGCCAACCCCTGGTCTAACCTGTTCATAAAGAAACCCAATGACAGGGATTCTACAACCTCCTTAGGTAACTTGTTCCAATGCTTAACTATCCTTTATAGTTAGAAAGTTTTTCCTAATATCTAAATTGAATCTCCCTTGCTAGAAACTAAACCAACTATTTCTTATCCTATCCTTGGTGAATATGAAGAACAATTGATCACCATTTTCTTTAGAACAGCCTTTAACATATTTGAAGACTGTAATTGGGTCCCGCCCACAGTTGTCTTTTCTCAAGACTAAATATGCCCAGTTTTTTAAACCTTTCCTCATAAGTTAGGTTTTCTAAACCTTTTATAATTTTTGTTGCTCTCCTTTGTGCTCTCTCCAATTTGTCCACATCTTTCTTAAAGTGTAGCACCCAGAATTGGACTCACTACTCCACAGTGAATGAGCATACTGACAAGAATGTAATGAGAATTTACATAATTAAAGCAATTGAACAAATGAGGCATTGAGAATTCTATGGTAATTATAACCAAATTATTAAAGGTTGTTATTTATTTATTATTACCACCATAGCACCTAGGAGCCCTAGTCAAAGACCAGGACCCCATTGTGCTCGGCACTGAACAAACACAGAACAAAAAGACCGCCCCTGCCTCAGAGCTTAATTATGTGAGAATTGCCTTTATGGATACCCACTGTAAGTTCTGTGCATACCCTTGGCAATTTTGGAAAGCAGTGTGCATAATTAAGGCTAAGATTATATCACGGAGGTAATGGAATACATTATTTCCAGAGACCTCCGTGACATTTTCTGCTTCAGGCCCCGCAGTTCCCAGCTGCCATTGGGGGGTGGGGGTGGGGAACAGGACTCCAGGACTCTCAGCTGCTGCGAGTGGCAGGGGAACCCCAGAGCCACAGCTAGGGTGACCAAATAGCAAATATGAAAAATCGGGATGGGGGTAATAGGTGCCTGTATAAGGGAAAAAGTCCCAAATAAAGCAATGTCCCTGTAAAATCAGGACATCTGGTCACCCTAGCCACAGCAGTGGTGGGTGCTGGACTCCCCCTCCCCATTTTGTCACAGTCGTTTTTAGTAAAAGTCAGGGGCAGTCATGGGCTTCCGTGAATTTTTGTTTATTGCTTGTGACCTGTCTGTGACTTTTACTAAAAATAACTGACAAAAATCTTAACCTTATGCATAATCTATGTAACATAGCAAACTGCATAATTAATATAGTGGTGTGGTCTGTGTGGAAACTACACATCCTAGCATGCTTTGTTGCATCTTGATCTCAAAAGCTTGGATCATCATGTGATGGGATCTGTAACACTGAAATAATAAGATGAGGGCAGAAACACAGCTAAACCCTATTTATGTATTTGGGATGATCTTTTTATATATTGTTACGTAGTTTGGGGTTGTAGCTGGAGATAAATAGTGCAAAGCTTACATATACCTACTGTCATACAGAAATCAATACAGAGAAAAACATTTCTATTTGTAAAAAACAGACTGGTAGACCCCATCACAAATTTTGGAAGCACAATACGTTTTAATCAGTCTTCTAGCCAACAGCCCAAAACTTCAACCGAAAAGAAAAATGTAATATTTAAATAGCTCATTCATACTTGGCAAAATTTTCTAAGGGCACCAATCTTACCTCTAAAATTAAGGAAGTCATTTTTCTGCTACAAAATTTTTGAGTGAACACAAACTGAATAAGTGTGCATATAAAATATATATGCATAATTTAGGGGCTATTTTTGAAAAAATGTGTACTCCATTTATTTGCTACTTTTCTCCTTAACATACTACAAGGATAACATATGAACAATAGTTTAGAACAATTAAAATTAGTAGCTCAGAAATGATTTTTCACATAATTCAAGATAATACGAACTAAAATATATTTTTAAAACATAATAAAATATTCACTTGCGGCCAAATTCACCGATGGCCTTTTGCTAGTGCACATCCTGACAGATAGCTCCTCAGGGAAGGTTAGCCTTTTGAAGGGAGGTGTATACTATTGTAATGTACCTGTAAACCCTTTCTGTTCAGAGAGAGACAGGTGACCAGCACAGTCGTAAATGTGAGCTATTTTGACTGCTGTGTAGGTTTTGTTTAGCTAGCTGGGGATGTGCTGCTTCACTTTGTTTCCTAGACCAATGGTTTTCAACCATTGTTCCATGAACCCCTGAGGGTCCGCAGACTAATTTTTCCATAGGGGTCCACATCTCCATTTGAAATTTTTGGGGAGTCTGCAAATGAAAAAAGGTTGAAAACCATTATCTTAGACATCCTCTGCTGGTGGTGCTATTTTGGAGCTCTGCAGCAAACTAAAACTGCCCACTCAGTCCCTTGTGGAAATCCTACTTGGTGGTACAACCACTTGCCCTCTCCCAAGTGAATGTCCCTGGAGCACAGCAGCAAAGGTTGGTATAAGCAAGTGCAGTTTGCATCTTCGTGTCAACAAGGATGAATTTGGATTTGTAAATGCCTTTGAAATTATATTGCACATCTATAACGTGGCATAATAGAATTTCATTAATGTCTTCCCTTTAAGGTGCTGGATCTTTTCAGTGTGAAAACTGATGAGATACTTCACTCATTGAAAGATTCCTAGGCCATACTCTCACTTGCTTCAAATAGAGACCATCACCTGATTCCTTTTTCCATCAAAGAATCTTGGAGCCCCTAGGAAAGAGGCAGTGCTTGCAGAAATGGAGACCTCCTGCCTGGGCTATTATTTTATCCCACTCTGCGCCTGCTTCCAAACAACCATTTTGATGGGTTGGTCAGGAGTTGCACTATGACCAGACTAAAGGTTAATAGATTTGTAACCCTTCTGCCAGTCAGAGTTGGCAGCAAAAAGGGCCGGGTTCAGTATCTAGGGGTTCCTTTTCAACAATACAACACAAAACCGGCTTGAGCTCCCACCCTGTGACCTGGGACAATGACACACCACCGCCTTGGTGCCTCTAACAAGCTTCCCTCTTACAAGCAGTGAATTTGAGAGTAGCAAACAAACTTTTAATAAAAGGAGGGAAGTAACTCGGCATTAATTTGAGAAAACACTGCACAAAGCGTTCATAAACATAAACCATTAGCAAAAGACCCATCCCCAAGTAAGTTGCGCAATGCCCTTTCCCTCAGATTCTTAAATCCAGCAACCAAAAGTCCCTTTAATATACCCGTCCTTTCTTTGCACCCCACTCACAGTTGTTCTCCTTGGTCAGTGCAGACCCAGAGTTCAAAGGTACATTTGCAGAGTTCACTCCCACCGTGAGTGGAGGAGGGATAAGAAGCACCTTACTCGATCCACTGCCTTGGCACTTGCTTGCTGCTCCTCTTCATTGGCTGCCCTGCTGGCCAATCACCATGCCTCTCTGCCAGACTCCACTTCTCTCCGCCAGCCGCCCTGCTGGCTGATTGCCACGGCGCTCTGTGGGGCTCTGTTCCTCTCTGCTGGCTGCCTTGCAGCTGATTGCTGCACCTCTCCACTGGCTGCCCTGCCAGCTGATTGCTGATCCACCAGGATGTCTTCAGGTCCCACCACTTAACACAGCTCTCAGTGATTTCAGCTGTTAGTGGGGGAACCTCACTGCTGGTGCACATTAGACAGTCTCTTGCATCAGAGAGACTGTATCAAAACAGGTTTAATGCTTAGACCTAAGTATCAGTGATTTCAGCTCTGGGATATGTAACAAGATTCTCAATTGAGTCTAAATTAACTCTTGTATTACACACCGTGAAGAGCGAAAGGGTCAAACAGTGTCTAAGACCCTTAAGCAGGGCTCACACCACCATGTACAAGTACCTGTCCCCACCTCCACTCAACTCACTGAGCTTTGGAACCCATGTCCCCTGCCTAGTGAGTGCCATTTAGTTGAGGGGGAGTCCCTCAATCAGGGTATGCCAAGTACAGTTCTGCTGCCCTTGATTCACACAACAAGATGTGAACACTTGAAGGCTAGACAGGTTTTTCCACCCCATTAAAACCCCATTAACTTCTTAAGGACCTAATTTGTGTTTTGCCACTAGTAAGGGAGCTACCTTCCCCATGGGAACTGAATGTGGTTTTGGCAGGTTTAATGAAATCGCTCCCACCCCCCACCATTTGAACCCATGGAAAGCTGCTCCTTATTGCACTAAAAATCTATAAAATTGCATCTATAAAATTTTGGTAGCAATTACATCTTCTAGAAAAATTGGAGAGGTACAGGCTCTCATGGAAGTATGGCAAGAGACCACCCTGGCTTAACCAGAAGATCTTCGATGATCTAAAACTCAAAAAAAAGAGTCCTACAAAAAGTGGAAACTCGGTCAAATTACAAAGGATGAATATAAACAAACAACAAGAATGTAGGGACAAAATAAGAAAAGCCAAGGCACAAAATGAGATCAAACTAGCTAGGGACATAAAAGGAAACAAGAAAACATTCTACAAATACATTAGAAGCAAGAGGAAGACCAAGAACAGAGTAAGCCCTTTACTCAATGAGGGGGGAAAGTCAATAACAGAAAATGTGAAAATGGCAGGTGCTTAATGATTTCGTTTTGGTTTTCACCAAGAAGATTGGTGGCAATTGTACATCTAACATAGTGAATGCTAGTGAAAATGAGGTGGGATCAGAGTCTAAACTAGGGAAAGAACAAGTCAAAAATTACTTAGACAAGTTAGATGTCTTCAAATCACCAGGGCCTGATGAAATGAATCCTAGCATACTCAAGGAGCTGTCTGAGGAGATATCTGAGCCATTAGCAATTAACTTTGAAAAGTCATGGAAGAAGGGAGAGATTCCAGAAGTCTGGAAAAGGGAAAATATAGTGCCCATTTTAAAAAGAGAAATAAGGACAACCAGGGGAATTACGGACCAGTCAGCTTAACTTCTGTACCCAGAAAGATAATGGAGCAATCAATTTGCAAACACCTAAAAGATAATAAGGTGATCAATAACAGTCAGCATGGATTTGTCAAGAACAAATCGTGTCAAACCAACCTAATAGCTTTCTTTGACAGGGTAACAAGCCTTGAGGATGGGGGGAAATTGATAGATGTGGTATATCTTGACTTTAGTAAGGTTTTTGTTATGGTCTCACATGACCTTCTCATAATCAAACTAGGGAAATACAACCTAGATGGAGCTACTATATGGTGGGTGCATAACTGGTTGAAAAATCGTTCCCAGAGAGTAGTTACCAGTGATTCACAGTCATGCTGGAAGGGTATAACGTGTAGGGTCCCGCAGGGATCGGTTCTGGGTCCGGTTCTGTTCAATATCTTCATCAATGATTTAGATAGTGGCATATAGAGTACACTTATTATGTTTGCAGATACAAGCTGGGAGGGGTTGCAAGTGCTTTGGAGGATAGGATTCAAATTCAAAATGTTCTGGACAAACTGGAGAAATGGTCTGAAGTAAACAGGATGAAATTCAGTAAGGATAAATGCAAAGTACTCCACTTAGGAAGGAACAATCAGTTGCACACTGTGATACAGGCTGGCCAGGGAGCAGTGGGAGAGTGCTAGAGGGGAAATATATAAGCTCAAGGCTAATTAAGGCGGGATTCCCTATAGACTAGGGAAGTTGGCTGCAGGTTAATTGAAGCACCTGCAGTCAATTAAGGCCCTGTTAAGAACCTAATAAACCCCCCTGCTTCAGGCAGACAGAGGAAGAGGAGGAAGGAGAGAGGACTGGAGCTTGGAGGTGTGCTGTGAGACTTGGAAAATTAGAGAACCGAAGTAAGGGGGACCCTGCCCCAGTAGGGGAGGGAGACTCCCTTCCCCAGCATCTAAGGACTGCAGGTACCCCACCCAGGGGGGAAGAGGGTAAGAACCCGCAGGAGCTGAGAGGTGCTGGGGCTCAGAGTGAGGAGCAAACCCAGACCCCTCCTCCGCTTCCCTCCTTTACCACCTTCCTGGGACCCTAGTGGGGCCATCGATGCCCCAAGAACAGGGGCAAGAGGTGGCATCTTAGCTCCCTGCCAAGAAAAGTGCAGGACCCACCAGACTAACATCGGCCATCTTGTCTCACACCCATACAAAATGGGAAATGACTGCCTCGGAAGTAGTACTGCAGAAAGATCTGGG
The DNA here is from genome assembly GCF_009764565.3 of Dermochelys coriacea. NCBI lineage: Eukaryota > Metazoa > Chordata > Testudines > Dermochelyidae > Dermochelys > Dermochelys coriacea. The sequence continues at coordinate 126,726,863 of NC_050071.1, forward strand.
GGTCATAGTGGATCACAAGCTAAATATGAGTCAACAGCATAACGCTGCTGCAAAAAAAGCAAACATCATTCTGGGATGTATTAGCAGGACTGTTGTAAGCAAGACACGGGATGTAATTCTTCTGCTCTACTCTGTGCTGATTAGGCCTCAACTGGAGTATTGTGTCTAGTTCTGGGTGCCACATTTCAAGAAGGATGTGGATAAAACTGGAGAAAGTCCAGAGAAGAGCAACAAAAATGATTAAAGGTCTAGAAAACATGACCTATGAGGGAAGAGCGAAAAAACTGGTTTGTTTAGTCTGGAAAAGAGAAGACTGAGAAGGGACATAACAGTTTAAGTATGAAAACCGTTGTTTCAAGTAGGAGGGAGAAAAATTGTTTTTCTTAACCTCTGAGGATAGGACAAGAAGCAATGGGTTTAAACTGCAGCAAGGGAGGTTTAGGTTGGACATTAAGAAAAATTTCCTAACTGTCAGAGTGGTTAAGCACTGGAATAAATTGCCTAAGGAGATTGTGGAATCTCCATTATTGGGGATTTTTAAGAGCAGGTTGGACAAACAGCTGTCAGGGATGAAATAGATACTATTTAGTCCTGTCTTGAGTGCAGGGCACTGGACTAGAGGACCTCTTGAGGTCCCTTCCAGTTCTATGATTCTGTGTACAGCCCTGGCAAACACTGCTGGCCAAATGATTCTGATTTTGAGCATATGAAGTATGTGTGTACCATAAGTGGAATACATATTTACAATACAACTCAAAGAACTCCCATTACTGAAAGATTAGTAACTTTTCTTTTTATTGTAAAATAGGAAAAGGTGAACTAAATAGTTTTAAAATTTGTTTTAATAAATTAACATACAAGATCTGTAAACAAGACAAAAGATGTATTTGTAGACTTGTAAATAAATGTGCATAGCTATTAACATAAGAATTGAAAATCAATTGCTGCATATCTGCGAAGACCTGAGGTTAGGATTCTGTGTTTCTCACCTGTTGACATCACAGTGAAGGCCCCAATTCAGTAAGGCACTTAAGCACATTTTAGATTCAAATGTGTGATTAGTTCCATTGACTTCAATGGAAGTCATGGACGTGGAAGTTACATAAGTAAAATTTATAATTTAGTGTTATTTAATCTGTAGGGACAATACTTACAGATTACTGGAAAGCAAACTAGCCATATTTTGATTGGATTGGAATGTTATTTTTTCAACTTTTTAAACAGAATTCATAGATAATTCAGCAACACTTAAAGCTGTAAAAATTATATTTATGTTTCAAAAATAGAAAGGTTTATGGCATATGTGGCCAACAAAAAATATCATTGACACTGCAAATGTCCAGGGATTTTTGATCAGGAAAAAAAACCCAACCAAAATTCCACTAAATTATGTACTGGCTAATACATGTTTTCTTATGAACTTAGTAAAATTAAACAGACTAAGAAATAGCTGTGGAAGGGTTACTAAAAAAAAATCTGATTTATAATAGCAACTGAACTTCAAGGTTATATGGAATCAAACTATAGAATACTGAAGCTTCCAGTCAGTGAACACAGATAATGTAGTCTGGTCTTTCTGGTGAAAACCTATTAACAAAAGTGATTTTCTCTACATTATATAAATCTAATGAAGTCTGATACTATAGGGTAATATCATGTAAGATAGCTTTACCACAAGTCATGCCAAGGGAGACAAAATCCCTCCAGTAATGATAATTTAAACACATACAATATAAACAAGTTGGGATTGTGAATTTAAACAAACTGTTTCGCACAAAAAGAAACAACACAAATAAAATTCCAGAAGTAGAAAGTATTCTTGCATATAAATACCCCTTGCTCTTTTCCCTATGATTTCCCACATCGCTTTGTTCCTAGAATTATAAGATAGAAATAGGTTTCAGAGTAGCAGCCGTGTTAGTCTGTATTCGCAAAAAATAAAAGGAGTACTTGTGGCACCTTAGAGACTAACAAATTTATTTGAGCATAAGCTTTCGTGAGCTACATTACTTCACTTCATCCGATGAAGCTCACGAAAGCTTATGCTCAAATAAATTTGTTAGTCTCTAAGGTGCCACAAGTACTCCTTTTCTTTTTTTAAGATAGTGCCTAATAAATATGAGCACTTCTTGGTTATGATACATCATTGTGGAGTATAGTACTATTCTAATGTACCACCAGATATTCTAAAGCACCAGGTAATCTGTAAGTAAATTAACCAGGAGTTGTGAGGTAAGCATCTTTTTAAGGCTGACTAAAGGCATGTAGCAAGTGTTTCAGCCCCGCTCTCTTGCCATACTAGAAGATCCTTTGGGTTAGAAGAAAAGGAGTACCCGTGGCACCTTAGAGACTAACAAATTTTGGAGAGGAAGATGATGTCTGTCTGTATCTGTGTGAGTTTTTTCATGAAGTTGGCAGATTTCCACTCTATACGGCTAAATTCAGTGCCTTGCATAATGACAGGTGGCACTGAATTTAGCCGTATAGAGTGGAAATCTGTCAACTTCATGAAAAAACTCGCACAGATACAGACATCATCTTCCTCTCCAAAATTTGTTAGTCTCTAAGGTGCCATGGGTACTCCTTTTCTTTTTGCGAATACAGACTAACACGGCTGCTACTCTGAAACCTTTGGGTTAGAGGAACTCAAATGTGTTCTGACAGCTGTTTTTAACATCTGCATGATCAGTTCAGAAGTCAAGTAGGATTAGCCTTCTTTGTAACCCAATGATTTTAGTACCAGAGACTTTTTTTGTTCATTACCTGCGCTGTTTATTTGTGACCTTTATAGAGAGCTCACAAGAGAGAAAAGCTCCTTGAGCCCTCCTTCGCTACAATGCACACCCATAAAAGGGCTATGGACAGTCTGCCCCTTTATTAGAGGGTTCTAAGTAAGTGGAAAGAACTGGAATGTTTGGTGATACAAGAGAGCATATGAGTAGTCCCTACCGTCACTATTTTCCAGAACATTCAGACTTCACTGAAGGTACTTGCATACCTCAGAAGTATAAATATGTACAGACATTCAGTTCAAATAACTATAGTTAGTGATAAGTTACCTTTATTCACTTTTTCAGTGAAATACCTATAATCACCGCTGAGTATCTGACCTCATTTACCCAAAATGTTTATGGCTATATGAACTTTCTTTAGTATATTTGTTTTCTTCTAGTACTGGAAAAGAGAGTACAAGGTTGATCTAAGCTATTTCCTTTTAAATTTGGCGAAATATTACTTAGAAGAAATGAAGATGTGTTTTCTTTACCTGTGAACCTATTGCCGTAAATCTTACCTCCTGATTCTTGCGTGCCTGTAGTAGTGTCATGGAACTCTGCATGAGAAGTACCAACTTAATATACTACAAGTAGGATTTAAATAGTTTTTATAGTTTAGAGGGATATTTTTATTGTCATGTTGATTGACAACCCTTTCATACTGCAATAAATTTTAAGGCTTGACCATCTATATTTGAAAGCAAGGACAAGCTGGAAAATCAGAAATTTTGAAATCAGAATTTTGTAAATGCTGCACATAGCACATGCATGAGAAACAAAAATCTAATCTCTACTATCAAAGTGCGGATTGCTACCTTTATTATAATGAATCTAGAAAAGAGAAGAAGGATGTAGTGAGAATTCTTTTTCAGGAACTATCAGAAGCTTTTATACTCATCCCAGTTTATTCTGTCTGCAAAACACATCTACAGCCTTCTGATTTTCAGTGTGATAAGTATCGTTATATAATCTATTAGAGAAGAAACATTGTATCTTGAAGTCGGGACCTATTAATGGATTAGTAATCAGTGCTTCAACTAGAACAAAGTGATGATGTGATTACTATTCTAAGCACTAAGACTGGGACTGGTTGAAAGATTCTCTTCCTCTATCCTTCAGGGATGCAATTACCCCATCTAAATGTTTAAAATTATTTTTTCTATTTTTCATTTTTCTAATACTTTTCAATTGTCCAATATTTTTTCCATTTTTCAAAATTTAAAAGCATTTTATCAGCATTATTTTTTTTGCAGCTTTTAGGCAAGTTGTTTCTCTGTATAACCACCATGATATGTCTAACATTACTATTTACTATTAATCCCATATTTTATGGTCATAGTCATCATAAGTACTTTGCATTTAAAAAGACAGCAATGTTTCCCAGATATTTCTCCAAGAACTTTGTCCCTAGAACTCTGAAGAGAAGCATTCTCTCAGGATTGGAGCACAGAAGTGAATTATTGCTTACCATGGTGTTACTGAAGATAGACAGAATAGGGCATAGGTCATTCTGCTGGCTTGCATGAGACCTTGTTGTCGTTGGCTCTCCAAAATGATGAGTCTGATCACTTACTGTCTGTGGAAGCTGACTTAGACAAGATCTCAGTGTAGGCCCTATTTAGTTTTCCAGTCCAGAAAATCCAACTCAAACAGACTGGAGATTGAATAGCTCTAGTATCTAGGGAAGGATTTTGGTTGTGTGACAGGCACTCAACAAGCTTCAGAATCTCTGAAATACTCCCTCTTTCAGGAGTACCATCTCTCACTGGGAGGAAGAGAAGCACATTGATATTTATTCTGGATTTCTTCATTCATCCTCATGTCTGCAGGCTTTTCTTGACAGGGTTTTTATTGGCCTGATGGTGAATTCCCTGCTAGTGCATGCTATCACTCTTCCTGAGGTAACTGCACCTCTGCCCCCTTGTGGTCTCCTCGAAGGCACCTTACTTAGGTCTCAGGCCTACAGCTGTCACCTTTCCTGGCGCGGGATCCCACAATCCTCTCCCTGCAGGCCAGGTCTTACACTGCAGGCTCCTGATGTTCACCGTGATCACCTCAGCAGATCTGACTTCAGTTCAGCACCTGAAGTTCTGTTGTCTCTGGGCAATGAAAAGTTTATCCAGTGGCACAGCCAGCTTTCATAAAGTAAAGTTCTATTTATTCAGAACAAAAGGCATTTCAGAGAAAATGCCTCTCAAAAACAATAAGTAGCTCACATGCATGCTTAGCTTACCAGATGGTCAACTATCTTCCACATAGAGATGCAGGCAGGGTTTAAAGTACTTAAGGTCTTCAACAGTGCCTCTCTGGTAATGAATTCATGTCATATCTTGGACTGAATGTGAGTGACCATCTATTTGGTCAGGGCTTATATTTTATACAGTTTTTAAGTTCTTTGTCATCTTAGGTCTCTTGAACCAGGTCAAACCAGTCTATTCTATTCCTCGGAGGGTAAATCTTCAAAAGACTCATTATCTGCATTGTTTCAATGTTGGGGATTTGTATTAATTACCCTCTTCCCCAAATGTCTTCAGTTCCTGGAGGAAACATCCTTTAATTCAATAGCAAGGCCATAAAGATATATACATTTATAAGGTTAATCCAATAATCTTTGAAAACCCCATGTTTCCACAGCCTTACATCTGTCAGACATGTCAATAATTGGAACTCTTGTTTATTTTTTAATGTGTTTGAGTTCAATTTGTGCAATTTGTGTATTTGAGTGCAATTTGAATATTGCAAGATATTCCCTTGACGCTACTCGCTTTTAAAGTAGCATATGAAGCTGCTGGCACTTCTAATTGTAGGGTTGGAGAACTGAGATCCCTTCTTATTTCTCTGCCTTATCATAGAGTTTTTTCTAGAACAAATGGTGTTCTCCTTTCACTTGGAGTTTAATTTCAAAGGTTAACAGATTTTCAGGTTAATGAATTGTTTAAGTGACCCTATGCATAGAACCCTGTACTTAACAGAAGATAGCATTACGCTGCTATTTCACATAAAGTCAGCTGTGTAAGTTTTCTTCTCTTGTACACAGCTATTCAAAAAATTTAAGCAGTGTGTCTGTTTGAAGGCTAAAAGAAAAGGAGTACTTGTGGCACCTTAGACTAGCCAAGCTGCATGCAAGACTTCCATTGTCTGTTGGTAAAGGACTGTAACCTATCAGTGTGTTGTAAGATGGTATGTTGTAGTCTTCTTTCAGCCAAGTCTCGTGGACTGTTACTTAGCGTGGGTGGTTCTTCACTTATTCTGCTTTTTCTCATTCTTTCATGCTTTTATAAGCTTTTCAAACTGAGGGAAAGGAGCTTAAGTACCACAGTTCATTGACAGATCTTGCTCCCTTCTTCTTGATAGGTTGAGCCATAATCCTGATAGTTACAGCTCTTTTGAATAAGATGGGTGAACAGGGTTATGACCAACTGCATTACTTGTGAGTAATCTTTCCTTTTTGAAAACCAGTGTCTGTGGCTTTGTCCTCTATGAAAATGTATGCCTTTAATTTTTAGTAGCCACTAGGTGGCAACTACATACAAGTCAAACCAGCTACTTGGTACTGCATATGCGCACTAGTTCCAAGCTCTGATGTTGTTACCATAGTGACTTTGATCACTGCCATACTTCCCCTAAATTTTGTACTGCATACTCTAGCTCTCTAAACCTTACAGACATGACCTTGGGAAATGTATCTTTTTTACCATAACCATTTGTCTCACAAAGTTCCTGTAGAAATGTTAATAGCCACGTACTATTTTTATTCTTCTACACTGAGAAAGCTACCATGACCAATATTCAAACAATAGAATTTTTCAAATGGTAAGTCTTATAGTACATATTTTTCATCTTTCTGTAGTATAATCTCTCTAGAATAGCTTTTCCCAGCATAGGAGGTGCTAGTCAGGTTTAGGATGCCCGGTTGGGGAAGTCCTCATGACCCTTTAGCCACATTGTCTCCCCACTGCAAATGTACTGCTGCAAGTGGAGTGCAGTTTCCCTCCCTACTTCATCAGCAGCCATAATCCATAGTAAAGGAGCAGTTCACAAGTACAGCTCTTCAGAATCAGGAAGCAGCTCACCGGACCAAACTTTACATCTCTTCTCTCATGACACTTAGCTGAGTGGTGGGAGCATGTCTTGGCTCCACAGAGCAACCAATAGGTGCCCCTCTGTGATGGGGTATACAAATCCCACATAGGGTTGCCAACTTTTTGATTGAACAAAACCGAACACCCTTGTCCTGCCCCTTCTCCGAGGCCCCGTCCCGCTCACTCCATCCCCCCTCCCTCCGTCGCTTGCTCTCCTCCACCCTCACACGCTCATTTTCACCAGGCTGCAGGGAAGGTCCCTTTTTGACCAGTTGTTTGGTTGAAAACTGGACATCTGGCAACCCTAACTGCACACTGGACAACAAAGGGTTACGGAGCTGTTCTGGGCTTAGGCAGCTCTGCCATGCCATAACTGCAAGCCATGCACAGGCTGGAGGAGGAACTTAAAAAGAGGACAGAGCAACTTTTGTTACTTGTTGGCAAACCAAGGAAGAAAACAGACCTTCAGCCCTCAGCTCCCGAGAAAAGGACTGACTGAAGGCAGGAGCTTCCCAGACCACCGCTGGCCAAACGCCCCTTCCTTAGGGAAGGGAGGGCCAAATTCAGATGCACCTTGAGAATAAATCCTTTCCCTCTATTTCCTATTAACTCAGTTTATTTGTGTTAATTCCCCTTGCTTATTTTGTTCATGGAAGACCTTAGAAGGGGAGAGATTCTCAAGTGACCTGGCAGGAGGGTCATGTCACAGGAAGAGGCAGACTGCCACAAAGACAGATCGGTTGTTGGCAGAGACACCCAGCTGGGAGAGAGCTACTACATCACTCCTGGCCGCAATGAAGTGCCAGCAATGAGTCAGTCCTTTCGCACTCCCACTTTGAAGATGTATGTAGGCTTTAGGTAAGGACAGCCCGCCAAAAAAAGGGGGAAGAAGAGGGAGCAAAACTTCATTTAAAAAAATACAAACAAACGAGGAATAAAGACAAAAAATGAAAGACATAGAAACTTTGCTGGGAACAAGGTACGCAAAGTTCTGGACAGTGTCCGTCCACCAGTCTGTCACAAGGATCTCCAACACAAAAGTGCTGGGCAGCACTGCTTCAGAAGGACAAAAGTACTAAGCATCAAAATGTGTTCTCATATGTTCCCTTTTAGGGTTTGGATTCTTATTGGAAAGTTCTCTGCATGAATGTCATCAGAGCTCTGAGAGAGTAAAATACCCTGAAAGGGATAGGAAACAAGGGCAATATCAATATGTAATTATGTTCTGACAGTGGAACTAGCAGAGCTATCACTAGTGCTAGCGTTCAAAATGTGAATCCAATCCAAGAGAACAAGATATTCAGAGAATACAGTAGAAGATGTGACAAAATTCCTCCTCTATCTTGGTGGGTCTTGTGCTTATTGGCGGATTTGCTTACCTTGGAGCTTCATGGTAGCCCTAAGTTTTGCCGTTTTCGTGAACCCACAGTCCAGGTCAACTCCTCCAGTGTCTGACCAGGAGTTGGGAGGTTTGGGGGGAACCCGGGCCCGCCCTCTACTCCTGGGTTCCAGTCCAGGGCCCTGTGGAATGCAGCTGTCTAGAGTGCCTCCTGGAACAGCTGGGCGACAGCTGCAACTCCCTGGGCTACTTCCCCAAGGCCTCCTCCCAACACCTTCTTTATCCTCACCATAGGACCTTCCTTCTGGTGTCTGTTAATGCTCGTACTCCTCAGTCTTCCAGTAGTACACCTTCTCACTCTCAGCTCCTACCGCCTCTTACTCGCAGCTCCTTACACGTGCACCACAAACTGAAGTGAGCTCCTTTTTAAACCCAGGTGCCCTGATTAGCCTGCCTTAATTGATTCTAGCAGTTTCTTGATTGGCTGCAGGTGTTCTAATCAGCCTGTCTGTTTTAATTGTCTCCAGAAGGTTCCTGATTGTTCTGGAACCTTCCCTGTTACCTTACCTAGGGAAAAGGGACCTACTTAACCTGGGGCTAATATATCTGCCTTCTATATTACTCTCCTGTAGCCATCTGGCCCGACCTGTCACAAAGACTTCACAAGTATGTTTTGTTGCTGGTGAACTAATTTATTTTTGCTGAAATATTCAAATCATGGGTTACTAAAATGGAATTTTGCTGGAAGTATACAGAAATTTTGGCTTTCCTTGAATAGTAGGGAATGTGGTTGAATTTCTGGGGCAAGGTTTCTGAAAGTAATTGAACCTGGCAAGATTAAAGCAGTGGTGAATATTTTCCTTTGCCTGCTTATAAAAAAATTGATTTTATTAACACTTGTGTGTTAGTACAGATCAAAGTGTTAAATGTATAAGTGTGTATTCAGATGTTTAAACTTCATGAAAACTAGTGGACTGTTACTTGTATTGTTTTCACTTATCTTTTTTCTGTTATAATGTGACAGCAAACATTTACATTGTATGTACCCTGTAACTAAATAGCCCCTCAAAGAAATCTTGTGGAATGAAGAACCTAAGGCCTTTAACAGAAAAAAGCTAATTTCAAAGAAATGGCCGTTATGTATTATGGTTGGAAGTCAAAAGACAAAGTGCATTCCTCACATACCATCAAAGGAAAAGCTCAAGTGTATAGAGACACTGTCAGCTTGCTTTATGTGTGAAGATACTATAAATATGGATTCAAAGAATACTTCTGAACAGTTTTGACCCTTTCAGTGAAGTGTATCAGATGCAAAGTGGAGATCCCCAGAAACAATCTGGTTACCCTGAAAGACTTTTGGGAAACTAACAGTTTATTACATCACTGCCACCATTTGGAGTTACAAACTGTGATTACCAGCATTGTCTTTGTTGTAAGATCTGGAGTACCAATTGATCTGGGGTAAGTGACTGGTCTCTTGGGATTGGGAGAAACCTGATGGTGTGATTTATTTTTTTGTTTTAATAGCATTTTATTACAAAGTTGTTTGTCTGGGTGGCAAGACAGACTGGAGAGGCTAAGGGGACTGACTGTGATTCCATGGTAAGACTGTCTTGCCCTGAGATAGGCACTCACAGTTCTGAGCCACTCCAGACAACGTGACACTAGGACCAGATAATATTTCCTAGCATTTGGTCCATGCATCCACCCTCACTGTCCTTATGCTCCTCACTGAGGGTATAAAGGGGGATGCCGGCCCGTCATTGTTTTAGTTCCTTCTTACGGCTTGTGATCTAGGAGAGAGCTTCAGAACAAACACTGACTTCTAAGTGGCAAAGAGCATACCAAGGATCCCCGGCTTCAATAATTGTATTGACTGCCAGAAACTGACACTCATGAAGCTGGTATATACACAATTGCGATGAAGCAGAAATCCAGCAAGCCCCAGTTTAGGCAAAGACACCAGCCTCCACTAACATTCTGCATGAGCTGTCCTGCCAATGAGAATGCACAGAGACATAGGCACCAACTCCATAGTGGGCTCAAGCACCCACAGCAAAAAAATAGGGAGTGCTCAGCACCCAGCAACCACTGCTGTTCAGCAGTGCCACCGATCAGCTATTAGGTGGCTGCTGGAGGTGCTAGGAGGAGGGTAGAGAGCAGCAAATGGGCAGGGAACCTCAGGGGATAGGGCAGAATGGGAGCAGGAAGAGGCAGAGCAAGGGCAGGGCCTTGGGGGAAGGAGTGGAGTGGGGGTGGAGCACCCACCCAGAAAAATAAGTCAGTGCCTGTGCACAGGGAGCTTGTCCAGGGGCAGTCATCTTCTGTCTCTCAGCCAACTCTGGCTCCTAAATTGATCTTTTGATGAAACTCTCAAGAGCCAAGCACAAGCAGTCCTGTTGGATTTAGACTAGTCTCATGGTTCTTCCCCTTACCCCCTTTTGGAGAGTGAATATCCCACTATCTATTAGCCTGGACAGAGATCATCACAGACAGATGGGTATTAGAAATTGACTCATCTCATGAGCAGGTTCTTCTGCAGGAGGCAGAGTCACTCCTTCAACTAGGGATTGTAGAACTTGTGCTTCCAGCAGCAAAGGGGAAGGTATTGTTCTGGAAGTACTTCTTCATATCCCAAAAAGACAGGGGGGATGAAGACCCATGTTGGACCTCAGGGAACTGAACAAGTTTATCCACCATGTTGAGTTCAGAATAGTGACCATGTCCTCAATTATCCCCTCACTAGATCCAGGAAATTTGTTCAGACCTCTCCATCTCAAAGACATCTATTTTCACATGAATATCCATCTGGCACATAGGATATTCATGAGGTTTGTCTCTGATTAGCAACCCAGCCAGGATCTGATGTTCCATTTGGATTCTCAATGGCACCAAGAGTTATCAAGTTACTGTTAGTGGTGTCAACTCACTTACACCAGCAGTAAGTGGCAGTGTACCCCTGCTTTGATGATTGATTGATTGGTTCTGTCATGGCAGGTGTGCCCCATCCCCTTTTTGGGATAGACCTGCTACTAAGTCTGCATGATCACTCTGGGTTTCGGGGTAGTGAGGCCTAATGTCCAAAGTCAAAATGGCTGCCCTCTCCTTCCAGGCTGTGTGGCCCAATGGCCGAAGTCTAGATGGCTGCCCTCAGGTGTGGGCTATGTGGCCTACTGACCAGGATCTATATATCTGCATAGTCTATCGGCCAAGGTCAATATAGCTGCCTTTCTGCTGGGGTGGCCTAGCAGCCAAAGTCAGTATTGCTGCCCTCTTCAGCAGGGCTGATTGGCCTAGTGGCCAGTCAGGGATGTGGGCCACCACTTAGGGGTGGGTGGCAGCCAGGTCAAGGGACCCAGGCCCTCCCTGCTCCGCTGGGGCCCTGGAAGTGGCAAGTGTGCTCGCCACTGAGTCAGTGGGGAATCTGACCAAAGCACACTGATGCCACCCAGCACAATGACTAGTCCCTGTGAGCTACTTCCTACCCTGTCCTGGTGCATTGGCCCAGATATCTCTGGGCTCCTTGGCCTGGGCAGCTCTCAGCCACTCCAACACTCTTCGAGTGTTCATAGATGCTTGGGCGTCAACCTGGGTTTTGACACCTCTGGGTTCCGCCAGCTGGGGCCTCGGAAGTTCCCAGGCTGGAGCCTGCAACGTGCATCCTCCGTCCTCGGCAGGCAGCCCTGAGTGAGCTGGGTTGCTCCCTTTTATGCCTGGTCTCCAGTCGGAGTTTGCCCTGCAGGGCTGAGGGGTGTGGCCTCCTCAGCCAAAAGGGAGGAGTTAATCCCTGCAGTACCAGTGTGGGCAGGCGCTCCCTGTCACAGGCTCCTACAGGTAATATCTTACCAGGTAATTCAGGAAGTGACAACAATGCTTTTGGACTTGTTCAAGAGGCTAGGTCTCAGGGTGATCCTTGAAAAGTCTACCCTGGAACCAATGTAAACTATAGAGTTTATCGGGGCAAGGCTAGATACAGTATTGACCAGGACATACTTATCAAGGAAGGGATGGTCTAGTATGAACAGACTCTCACAGTAAATTCAGATGAACCCCAGGACGTCCGTGTTGTCTTACCTGGTCTTGTTGAGTCATATGGCTGCAAAAACATACATGGCCCCATTTGCAAGGCTTCACTTCAGATGCCTGTAAGCATGGCTACAGACAGTGTACGCCCCAGGCAGACAGTCTTGACTTTCTAGTCATGGTTCCTTGAAAGGTCCTGGACTTCTTTATCTGGTGGAAAGATAGGGATGTATGGATGTGTGTGGGGGCTTCCTGTTTAGTTCCCCACTGCTGACAAAGATGATAACAATGAGTACATCCCTCATTGGGTGAGGGGCACACATGGAGGGGCAGGTAGTGCAAGGGACCTGGTCTCCTCAAGAATCTTTGCTCCACATCATCATATTGAAGTTTAGGGCAATCAGGCTGTCCTACAAACAATTTCTCCTTCACATTCACAAAACTGGTCAGAAAACCATTCCCAAGAGAGTAGTTATCAGTGTTCACAGTCACGCTGAAAGGGCATAACGAGTGGGGTCCCGCAGGGATCAGTTCTGGGTCCGGTTCTGTTCAATATCTTCATCAGTGATTTAGATAGTGGCACAGAGAGCACACTTATAAGTTTTGTGGCCGACACCAAGCTGGGAGGGGTTACAAGAGCTTTGGAGGATAGGATTAAAATTCAAAATGATCTGGACAAACTGGAGAAATGGTCTGAAGTAAATAGGGTGAAATTCAATAAGGACAAATGCAAAGTACTCCACTTAGGAAGGAACAATCAGTTGCACACATACAAAATGGGAAATGACTGCCTCGGAAGGAGTACTGCAGAAAGAGATCTGGGGGTCACAGTGAACCACAAGCTAAATATGAGTCAACAGTGTAACGCTGTTGCAAAAAAAGCTAACATAATTCTGGGATGTGTTAGCAGGAGTATTGTAATGAAGACACGAGAAGTAATTCTTCCATTCTACTCTGTGCTGATTAGGCCTTAACGGAGTATTGTGTCCAGTTCTGGATGCCACATTTCAGGAAGGATGTGGACAAATTGGAGAGTGTCTAGAGGAGAGCGACAAAAATGATTAAAGGTCTAGAAAACATGACCTATGAGGGAAGATTGAAAAAACTGGGTTTGTTTAGTCTGGAAAAGAGAAGACTGAGAGAGGACGTAACAGTTTTCAAGTATGTAAAAGGTTGTTAAAAGGAGGAGAGAGAGAAATTGTTTTTCTTAACCTCTGAGGATAGGACAAGAAGCAATGGGCTTAAATTGCAGCAAGGGAGGTTTAGGTTGGACATTAGGAAAAACTTCCTAACTGTCAGAGTGGTTAAGCACTGGAATAAATTGCCTAAGGAGGTTGTGGAATCTCCATCATTGGAGGTTTTTAACAGCAGGTTGGACAGACACCTGTCAGGAATGGTCTAGATAGTCCTGCCATGAGTGTAGGGGAGTGGACTAGATGATCTCTCAAGGTCCCTTCCAGTCCTATGATTCCATGATTCGTAGCCAGTCAGTCTAGGTATTTTGAACAATATGATGATAGTCTGTTACATCAACAGGCATGGAGGGGCATGCTGCTCACAGCTGTATGTGGAGGCCATTGTTCTGGTGCATACCTCTGTAAATTGCCCTATCATCCATCTGCCAGGACTTCAAAGCACCCTGGTGGATCCCACAATCTGAGGAGATGGTGGAGGTGGCAGCCATGATGGTGAAGCTTACTCCTTTCCCTTTTTTCAGTAAGCAATTGTCCCCCCCAAGGTCTAATTTCTGATACTCCAATTCTGGTTAATTCATTTCTGGTCCCCCACTTTTCTTGTTCACCAGGCATCATCTTAACATAGTCCTTGAGTTATATTAGTGGGCCTTTTTGATTTTTTTTCTTTTTGCACGTTTCCCCATCAACATTTGTTGTTGCAGGTTATTTTGAAACTTTTTGAATTTTCACTCACTTCTACTTTTTTACAGTTGAGCTCACAATTAAGGTAAATTTGTAGGCCCAGTTATTACAACATAATCCTCTTGCATGGCCTTTCACAAGGACAAAGTATCCATGAGGCTGTACTTGAAGTTCATCCCTAAGGTAGTGTCGGACTTTCACATCAACCAATGTATCCACTTACCAGTGTCCTACTGTAAACCACACACCAGTAAGAAGAAGTGAAGTGGCATCTGGCATCTTGCTGTCTAAAAGACCTTTCCATAAAGGTGGCAATTTTGTACCTGATCACATTGGCTAGAGGATAGAGGAGTTAGGGGCCCTCGTGGTAAACCTATTGCATTAATTTAGGCTGTCAAAATGGATCTCAGGATGCATAATATTTTGCTATGAGCAGTACAATGATTTACTGGGGGAATTCTGTGCCACTGCACAATGCAGAATTTTGAAGAAATTAATGTTGGGCATACAGAATTTCCTTTTCTCCCCACAGAAATGGGCTGCAGAGATGTTGGCCACCACTAGGGTCTGCTGGACTCGGCAGAGCTCAGCTTGCAAATAGAAGACAAGGCTAGGGGGAGAGGGAGGGAACTGGAGGGTTCCCAGCAGCTTTAATTCCCAACACACCCTGAAGAAAGGTCTGTGCAAGGAAAAGTCTGGAAAGTCTGAAAAGCAGTAAAGTCAGTGCAAGCCCAGAACCCAGCATCAAGCCATTTCTCCCTCTGGATCCCTGGGATCTAGGAGGGTAGGATCGGTAAGTGTCTTGATGGAAGTGCGGGGGGGTACAGCTTGCTCTGGGGAGGAGGGGGCATGGCTCGCCTCTGGAGGGAAGGGGGTGTGAGTGTCTGAGATGCTGGGGGTGAGGGGATATGTGTCTCTGGATTTGGGAAGGAGGCCTGTGGCTGGCCTCTGGGGAGGAGGGGTGTGAGTGTCTGGGCTGGGGGCTGCCCATGGCTGGGCTCTGGGGGGAAGGAGGTGTGAGTGTCTGGGCTGGGGCGGGAGCATGGCTGGGCTCAGCTCTGGGGGAAAGGGGTTGTGAGTGGCTGGGCTCTGGGAAGGAAGGGGCGGAGAAGCAGGAACTGGGTTTTCATAGGGGTTTCTTTAACTCTCTTCTCCTGGGGGAATTTTTGTGTGTCTGTAGTGTTACACACATACTTGCTGACAGGTTTTTTTAAATAAATTACCAAAATAATTGAAACTGGTGTGATTATAAAGTGTTATTTTGACAAATAAAATTTGCAGAATTTTAAAATAATGTGCACAGAATTTTTAATTTTTTGGCACAGAATTTTTAATATTTTGGTGCAGAATTCCCCCAGAAGTAGTAATGTCACTCTTAAGGGCAGCATGAGAGCACATTCAATAAGAGACCAAGCAGCCTTGGTAGCTCTCCTCAAGGATGTCCCTCTTATTGACATCTGTAGAGCAACGACTTGGAGTTCTGTATACACTATTAGCTGCCTTGGATGCTTCCCTGGGCAGGTCAGTTCTACATTTCATTGTGGCATAGGGCTCCGAGTACCTGCCTCCTTGAGAAGGACACTGAATCACCTGAAGCACACTTTACATAGGAAAAAGCACTCAACGAAGGAAACTTGCCTTGTAGTAACTGGAGTTCTGTTATCCATCTTCCTGCCCCTCTGCCTCAGGTCCTACTGGTGGAGAAGGAACTAAAATGGCAATGGTCAAGCAGCCCTCTTTATACCATCGGTGGAGCACAGAAAGGAGAGTGGGGGTACACGTGCAGACCAAAAACACACTGATAGGAAAAATTCTCTGGTCCCAGGTTATGGAGTGCATGTGCAACCTGAAGTGTACTACACATAGGGACCACACTTGTTCTTATATATAAAATATATATTTCTCTAGAAAGATGATTGAGCAGTCTACTGAAATTTATAGGCTCTTTTTAAAAATTTTATTTTTACACACAACTATCACTATTCTTTATCTGGCATTTCCATGTACAACTACTGACATTTTAAACTAATTCCAGAGTTCCCTTGTTAATCATCCAGTAGAATAGCTTGCTTTTTTGATTATCTAGAAACAATGAGGAAGTGCCAACGGTGGATTCTTTCATGACTTGCTTTTTCTTCCCTGTTTAGAGCCTCAATTCAGAGTAACATAACAGTATTATAACTTGGGAGAGAATGGTTTTGTTTCTGTGTAACTTACAATCTTGTGGATGTCTCCATCTAACATCATAGGACCATAATCACATGTCAGGATAGCATTTATGACATGGTTACAGTATTGTACTCGATACATAAATTAATAAGCTGTGCAAAGTACTACTAGAGAAGTTATATCCATATTCCTAAGGCACATCAACCATCCACCTCTGAAATAATAAATAATACTTTTAGAGAACTGTCAGACTCAAGTAGTGAGAAGATTTTTATGTAAAGGCTTCTTTAAAGTTCCTTGTCTTTGTTTCTCTATCTTCTTAAATCTCTAAATGCTCTTAAAAATCAGCATTAACTTGCACACATTTTCCAAATTAATTTTCTTCTGAAGAGTTATTTAAATTGTAATTTGCTGACTATTTTACATGAGAAAATAGGTGCAGTACACATTTTTCTTGCCTGGGGATTGCATGAATGGAATTTTAAGAGACATTAGTAAAACTTCTGAAAACACTAAAATTAGCATGATGGACACTGTACTTGCATTTGGTTTTCAGTGAGAATAGGATTGTAATACAGCATTCTTTTACCTTGGTAAAGTAATTTTTAAAGGAAAGCTGTATCATTTTCACTTTGTGCAGGAATTTGGAAATTCACAAGTTCACGCTCTCCAATCAACAGGAATAACTGAAAGTTATTGTTTTTAAAGTTTTTGTTTACAAGTGGCATTCCTTAACATAGAACTGAAGGCACACATCTTGTTGAGCAGTGTCACTCGCCTTGTGAAAGCCCAATGAAAAAGAAAATATAAAATAATATTCAATATTGAATTGTCAGCAGAAAAACTTTTAAGCCAATTTTTTCAAAAATGGGTAGGTAGACTCTTAAATCTATACCTAGGTATTTGAATCAGTGATCTGATTTTCAAAAATGCTTAGCATCTAGCAGCTCGCACACCCTCTTAGACTGTGCACATTATTCACATTAACAAGCACGTAGACACCCATTTAGTATACTTGTTTTGTGCACATAAATGTGGATTATGTGCACACAATTTATGTATCTGTCATTTTGAAAATTTGTCCCTGGTGTCACAAACCACATTATTTTACATCAGAATGGCTATCAACACAAATGTTTAGAACTGCTACTTTCAAGTAAAGAATTAAAAAACACAAAATAAATTTCAAAACTTTTATTCGTGGTAATAAGTGTTTCTTTCCTTGTCAGTCTACACATTAGTGGGCTGAGAAAAATACTCTTAGTTTTGCTGTAATGTGAAAAAATAATGGACTTAATTTAGTAATGCACTATATATTTGTATATGTTGTTTAGGCAGAGGCCCATCTTGTACACATTTAATTGTGAATACCCTCATAGTGGTACTGGGGGAAATCATTTTTACTTTTTTCTATTTTATTCCATTATAAGTGTACATGGATTGCTAAAATTTTAACTTAATTTACTTTTTAATTTTATTGCATACCTTTTAGTTTTAAAAAAAATGGTTCTGAGTTCAAAACTGCATAGGGAGTGACTTTTCTTATTTTGAAATTGTACATCCCTGCTCCCAACATTCTTGAATCCTCCAACATATAACTTTGGCACATTCATCTAACCACTGAGTTATGTACAGATGTATTATATGAACTGATAACAATTTGGTTGACACACATTATCATGTGCTAGATGTTACATGTCATGTATTGCCAGATGCTGCCTGTCCAGGTGATGGGGAATAGTGTTACAAAATAACAGGAGGAAGTTATCATGGATGTCATGTTTCACACTTCACTGATGGTCCTTACTGATTGCAGTGATGATACCTTTCATTGGTAACTCTTACAGGCTGTGAATCCAGGTCTCTAAAAGTGAAGGCTAAATTATTATTCCTTTGACATCTAGCCCTGCGTTATCTTCTTTACTGATAAGCCTAGACAGTTCTCAGCATTTATACTTGTAGATTTGCTGTACTTAATAAACAACCCCTTCCATAATTTATTATAAATTTTAAAATGCAACTATAGTAGGTGTAGTGTAAGCTCATGATGCTATAGTATCTGAAAATAATATTTGAGATAGGTTAAAATTTAAAAAAAGCTTTTTGTCTGAATTATTGTGTTTGGTGGTGCATCCACAAATCAGGATCAGCATGTAAGAGTCTTTCAAGGATAAACAATTCCTGTAGAATTCAGTTTTATTCCCAAAAGCTAAGACAACTGTGTTAGAACATCTTATAACTTTGGAAAATCTTAGATTTTTACTTGAATCCTATCCTTACATAAAGCATGATTCATCCAGATGTCCATTCTCATTGTTCAAAGTTTCACTGTATGCCAGAAATATTATAGTAAAGAAGGGCAAAGATCCACAGGTGTCTTTCTTGTTCAGTCACAGGAAAATTGACAGCAATGTATGCCCACTTGCTTTTACCAGGTGATGGTTCCAAGAAAAGGGTGAAGAAAAATGTGGAATAGCAAATAAAATGTTAAATATAGGGCAAAACTTTGTCCTGTGTTGCAGAGGTGTGCTAGTAGAGGAAAAGAGTGTTCAGAACCCTTAATTTTCCCAGAGTTTAAATTCTCATTGAGTACTTCCCAGAGCCTCAGGGCTTGGGGCTTCAGCCCTGCGAGGTGCACCGGGGCTCCTGAGGGTTTGAAAATATTTACCAGAGCTCTGCTCTGGACATCTCCAGCTGAATTTAAGCCTGGCCCAGGCCCGTCCCATCAATGTATCAGCAGAGAGGGCTTTTGCTCTAGATTTAGGGTAAGATTCTGGCTGACTACCCTGGCTGGTGCATCACAGCGCTGGGGGAAGTGATCTGTTAGCTTGGGGGTTTGATCAGCCTTTCAGTGTGTAAGCCGTAGTCTGCAGCTAGGATGAATATTGTTTCTCTAAAGGAGCAGAAAGGTGTACCCAGCCATGTGTTTCCCCCACTATTCCAAGTTGCCCTGAAACATCCTGTCCTGCGCTGACAGATTGGCTCCAAGTATATACAGTACACAGAATGGCTACTTGGGTTAACTAAAAACATATTTTTAGATAAGCAAAATAACAATTCTATGTATTATGATATGAAGGAGTCCAGATTTAACCTCCTACCCTAATTTAATGATTCGTAAGCCAACCTGAGTAACCTGCATATATGGCAATCACTCCACCCAAAACTTACCTCAAATCTCTCTTATCATAATAATGCCTTCTCTTCTCTTAAGCTTTTTAGACTTTCTCAATTCTCCATCATGTAAATCTTTATAGCCTTCTCTTCTACTTAATATGGCTCTCAAGACCACACTCAATTTTCATAGTTTTGCTGTACTTGCTTCTTTCTCATCTGTTGATACAATAATTTAGTTACCCTGCTTAACCCCACTAGACTCTCTAACACCTCAATTCCATACTTGAAATTTTAGTGTACATTTCATGACATACATTTGAGTGTATGCCGTACATAATTATCATTTCCATTAATTGGGTTTTTATGTCATATAATTCAAAATGCTTAATTTTACATTATGTACTGTACAATTAAGTATATGTATATTGTCAAAATTTAGTTCAAATATTGTTTAATATAAAACAAACAAAATATGTTAACATTATATGATCAATCAAATTAATATTTGATGTTCTGCTAAATTATACGTTTAAAATACATTTTCAATTCCTGTAAATTTTTACTTCCTGTTATTTTATTTACAGAATATCCAAGGTATCTCCAAGCATCCAATTCAAATTAAGAAGCAATATGTAAAAGGTAAAGGTAAAAGTTTTTGTTTATGTGGTTTTATAAAATGACATGCATTTATCTAAGTAAGTGTTTGAGTAAAAATATGTGATCAAGTACTATTAAGGCATATCAACATCTCAAAAATGAAGAAAGACTACATTCTAACTCTGTAGTTATAATATAACATTATTTTTAAGCTAATCTTTCTGCTGCTTCTTGCAGGTACAGAATGTGGGTTTGCTACCTCTTCCTTGATTTATGCAAGCAACTTCATCAATTTAAATATTCTCTGCTCTCCTGGGCAGTTTCCCTACCTTCAGTTTGTGTTCTTTTCCCACAGTTTGGAGCTTGCATAGTTGTAATGGAACCAAGTTATCCTGCCTTATCTTACTAAGAAGTTTTCCTGTGCTTTCATCTCAGAAAGCTTCTCCTAGGGAGGTGCCAATGCTAGATTGACTAGGCCATGTAAAACAAACTAACGCCTAAGGACCAAAATATCCTTTGATTGTTTGTCAGATGGATGCTATACACTATAAAGGAAGATAGTACAGAGAGGGCTGTAAGTCCTAGGGAATCATGACCCAAGTGATAAAGGACTGGACCCTCAACAGTGAACGGTAGTGTAAGAGAGACTTGCTTACATAACCTTTTCTTCCTACTGGTAGCTGCACAGGACCACTGTGTAGAGCTGCTGCTGCTGCTGCTTTGTTGCTCTTGGTTTTTGGAGGAAGTAGTCGTTGGCTTTGCATTGGAGGCTTTGGAATAGGATACAGTTCAATATAATGAAGCAAAAGGGTTTATATAAGTGCAAGTGAAAGGAGGAGTGGAGTTTGGAATAACCGTAAAAACCTTAAAATAAGAGTCTATCTGAGATGAGAAAAAAATCTGAATTTCTAAAGCTGGCAATTTGTTTGTAATTTCCCATGTTATTTTTAGCTATGTCATCTGTGTACAAACAGTGGATACATATACATGCTACCCAATGTGTACTACAACACATAGGCAGACCTAATTAATTAATGATTATGGTAATGGATCATATGTAAGATGACAATTTAATCATGGGTATTTTTAGTAAAAGTCATGGACAGGTAATGGGCAAGAAACAAAAAATCACGGCCTGTGACCTATCCGTGACTTATACCACAAATACTCCTGAATGAATCTTAGGAGAAGGGGCACTGCTCGGGGGGGAGACCCAGGGGACCAGCGACTGCTCTGGCCACCGCCGTGGAAGGGGGAGCCCCAGGAGGCCAGTGGCTGCTCCAGACACTACACGGGGCGGAGTCCTAGGGGGCCAGTGGCTTCTCCGACTGCCATCGGGGGGAGGCCCTGCGGGGGCCAGCACCTGCTCCGGCCACTTCCAGGGAGTGATGAGCCCCGGGGCCAGCTGCTGCTCCAGCTGCCCTGGGACTGCTGCTGGGAGCTGCCAAGCTACGGGACTGGGACTGCTGCTCAGTTGGTCCCAGGGCCAGCCGCAGCGGCTGGCTGTGGGGCGGCCCAAGCAACTGGCTGCAGAGATGCTTGAGTAGGGACCGGTGTGGCTGTCTGCAGGGCCACCTGAGCAGCTGGCTCTGGGGCCAGCTGATTGGGCAGCCCTGCAGTCAGCCACACTGGCTGTTGCAGAAGTCACGGAGGTTGCAAGAAATCACAGAATCTGTAACTTCCGCGACCTCAGTGACAAACACTGAGCCCTAATCATATGTACTTTGCAAAACTACATTTTTTCAGGTTTTCCTTCCCTTTGCAAACTTCTCCAGACGTTCTCATTTCCTCCTTTGCAACTTTTACAGTCAGTTGGTAACAATCAGTAGTAGAGGAAATATACTATGCTTCAAGCATTGTTGCCTTTCCTACACCAAGTGGAATAGGATTCCAGTAATGCATTCACTTTTACTTGTCATTCTGTCCTTTCTTCTGTAAAGACTCAGTACACATGGAAATAATTTCCTATGAAATTGTGTCTGCAGTAGGAAATTAATTCATTATTTATTTGTAGAGTACAGGGTAAGTGCTGTTAGATGGCTTAACTTTTCAATTCCTTGCATTTGTGGTGGTCTGTCAGGTAGGTCCTGTGCTTAGCAACCTTGCCTGTTTTACAACAAAGTTTTACTGTTGTTTTTGTTTTGTTTTGTTTTTTCTGTGATGTAATATATTTCTCCCATCTCCTCTCTAGGAAAAGAAAATGAAATAGTAACTATTTCTCCAAGAACATTGTTTGTTTCAGCTAAAGGATATACGTTCTTAGCAGCAGGTAAGAAAATTTCCATTATTATTTATTATTAACAAATGTCCTGTGATATCTGCTGCCAGTCCTCTTTTGGATACCACTACATCTTCATTGACCTTGTGAAGAAAAAGCATTGATGTTAAGTGTAGTTATCTTCAAGAGTGGCCCATTCCTCACAAGCAGAGTCTGAATGTCTATATTATAGGCAGTGCTGGTAGCATCATCTATCTGTAAAGCTACATGATATTTTTCAGCATAAGCACCTATAACTTTGCCAAACTTTAATCATTCATGCAGAAAGTTTTCATGCCTTGGGCAAGATTAATTCTCACTAGGCTGTCAATTAATCACAGTTAATGCATGTGATTATTTCAAAGCAAGTTAACTAGATTAAAAAAGTAGTCAGTTAATTGCAGGTTTAATCACACTGTTAATAGTAGAATACCAATTTAAATGTATTATAAATATTTTGGATGCTTTTCTATTCACATCATAGAAGTCCACTCAGTCCTACTTCTTGTTCAGACAATTGCTAAGACAAACAAGTTTGTTTACATTTATGGGAGATAATGCTGGTTGCTTTTAATTTACAATGTCACTTGAAAGTAAGAACAGGCGTTGTAGCTGGTGATGCGAAGTATTTACATGCCAGATATGCTAAACATTTGTATGTCCCTTCATGCTTCGACTTGTAGGCCCTAAAGTTTTACATTGTTTTGTTTTTGAGTTTTTTTCACAAAAGCATAACCTTTTGTGAAAAAACATGAATTCTATAAAATTCTGTTGCCCTGTAACTGAAAAATATAAGAATGGAAATAAATGTGGAAAGGATGTTAAAAAGTATAATAATAGAAAAGTTGCAAGGGTACTAATGGAGAGTTTTATTTGCTAGATTTTTCCCATATTGAATTAAGAATCCTTGCACACCTATCCTGTGATCCAGAACTTCTGAAACTATTCCAAGAACCTGAAACCACTGATGTGTTTACTACACTGGCTTCTCAATGGTAAGAGTACATTTACACCATCTGATGTAAACTAGGCCAATGGTTTTCAACCTGTCACCCCAGGGTGTCTGCAGATTATGTCTAAGATTTTCAAAGAGATCCACACCTCCATTTGAAATGTTTTAGGGGTCCACAAAAGAAAAATGGTTGAAAACCAATGAACTAGACCAACAAAATGACAAAAGTACCTTCAACTTTTGTATTACTGTATATTCATAGTGAAATCTTATATTTAGGCATAATACTTATTTTCTTGAAAATTTGATACTTTTTCAAAAGATTGGGAGCTGACAAACATACCAAAAGGATTTCAGAATTATGAAAGAGTATTAGAGTTCCTCACCCATGTCCTCCAAAGCAATGCAGGGATTCTATTCACCCCCTTCTCCACAGCTCTCATTATCATTGGCTAATATATGAATAAACTGTCTCAAGACTCAAATAATACTGACCTATATGAGCCTGATGTCTAGAACTGGTCAAAAAACTCATTGCAAATAACGTGTTATAAATGTTGACAATTTTTTATTGCATAATTATTCACAAATACATTTTAAAAGGATCGGCTCAGCTGCTGACCTAAATTAGCTTCCTGAAGGATTACAAAACATCTTTTTTCTCTGTCAAGTCTCCCAATGATAATAGTCTCTCTAATTACATCACAAGTATTTTGAAAACCTTAGACATCTGCTAAAGGTGTTGGAAAACAAAGTTCTACCTGTATAGAAAACAGAGATGACAGCACTCATGGGATTCTTGTGGCTCCAATCAGGGCTTATCCGCTTGTTGATACTTCGGTCTCCTGACAGACCCTCTGCTACTCAGAGAAAGAGCAGTGTTTCACTCCTTATTTAATTAAGTCCTTCTCAGTCCTGTCCCTGGGATTATTACTCTTTGTTGATCTCCAGAGAATGAAGAAAAAATGGTGTATTTCTAGTAACTGCATTATTTAAAGTGTATACTTATTAGTAAGGCTATGTTTTAGTCACAGGTATTTTTTGTAAAAGTCATGGATAGGTCATGGGCAGTAAACAAAAATTCACAGCTCGTGACCTGTTCATGACTTGTACTATATACTCCTGACTAAATCTTGGGGTGGGGGTAGCTTGGGGGTGCCACGGGTGTTCGGGGATGGGCACTCAGGTGGGAGGCAGGCAGCGCATGGTCTGGGACCCCCACTGGTGCTGGGGAGGGGTGGCGGGGCTGGCAGGTTCCCTACCTGGCTCCACGCCTCCCCGGAAGCAGTGACATCCCCCTCCCTCAGCTCCTAGGCAGAGACGAGGCCAGGTAGCTCTGCATACTGCCTTCACCCCGAGCACCGGCTCCACAGCTCCCATTGGCGAGGAACCACGGTCAATGGGAGCTGCAGGTGTGGCACCTGCAGGTGGAGGCAGCGCACAGAGTCCCCTGGCCATGGCTCCGCCGAAGGATGTAGCCACTTCCAGGGAGCACTTCCTGAGATAAGCTCCACCCTAAGCCCTCACCCCCTTCTGTGCCCCAACCCTGAGCCTCCTCCCACATCCAAACTCCTGCTGCTGCTGTGAGGGGACGGCGGCCCAAAACTGCCCCAGCAGCGGCCGGTGCACCTGGCCAGGCACACCGGCCACTGCAGAAGTTATGGAGGTCACAGAAAGTCACAGAATCTGTGACCTCCATGATAAACTCACAGCCTTACTTATTAGTTTGTATATGGTAGTACCTAGAGACACGAACTGAGATTGGGACTCCATTGTGCTAGGCACTTTATAAACATGCAATAATAGACAGTCCATGCCCCAAAGAGTTTACAGTCTCAATAGACAAGATAGACAAATGATTGGAGAGAGAGGGCGTAGTGTACAAGCAGAGTGAACAAAGTGATGGTCTTCAAGCCTTATGTAAATTACCCTTTTTTTTTGTTTTTCTCCTTTTTATTTGTTTGTATGGAATTTTGTTGGGAGCAAAGGGGGGAGAGAGACCATCCACAGTAAAAGGTGTAAAAACCAGTCAGGCACTGATAACATCATCAGAGTCCATCAGTTCCAGCATCTGCTGATTTTCTCTGCTACTGAGTTTCTACTAAAAGAAAAGGAGGACTTGTGGCACCGTAGAGACTAACAAATTTATTTGAGCATAAGCTTTCGTGAGCTACAGCTCACTTCATCGGATGCAAGTGAAGTGCTCAAATTTGTTAGTCTCTAAGGTGCCACAAGTCATCCTTTTCTTTTTGCAGATATAGACTAACACGGCTTGTACTCTGAAACCTTCATTATGCGAGTTTCTACTGTTTCCAAATTTCTTCAGAAGCACATTTCCAACCCTCATTCTCCCTTTCTCTGGAGTATTTACCAAAGAACTCTGAAGTAGTGTAAAGAAACTGAGGGCAGATGAAGTTGCGGTTTCCCATCTTATGATTCTTGAATCAGTGCAGGTGGGATGGGTAGCCCGATAGTACAAGACTCAAGGACGTACAGATCCCCAGGAGTGGAGCTCTAGAAAGACAATAGACTGATAAGAGCACACTTATTAGAAAATATTTGTTAGATTTGATTTTGAGCATGTTAAGTGTGACATATTATCATGTCATTAGAACCTCTTGGAATTAAATCCTTATTTCATTTTGGAGGTATATTGTAAGTATATGCATGAATATGAATCAAATTTTGTCTCAGTTCTAGGCAGGGCTCCAGACATGTTATTCTCGTCAGTAATCTCACAACTCTTGGCAGCTTTCAGCCTCGTATAGTTGCTATATAGGAACTTCAACTTCAATGAAATTTTACAGTCAAATATTTTTATCAGATATGAGTGTGATGATGAGTCTACAAAACTATTACATAACGATTCTTCAAACAGTGGCTACCTTCTCTTTTCAACTTCAAGAAAACTTTCTGTTTGGAAGCAACTTTATAATATACATATATTATTATGATAATTATTAATTACAGAAACACCCAGTGACTTTAACCAGGATCGGGGACCTAGTGTACTAGATTCTGTATGAGCACACAGACTCTGTAGTTTTCCCTCCTTGTTGCTGGTTAAGAAGTCTTCTATTAAAAACAAGAACTTTTAGAATATTTTGTCATTCCTAATTCTTATTCTGCTCTCGTAGTAAGAATCCTTAATTTATGACATATGTTTAGCTGCTGTGGAAACGATTATGATTTTGCAAAGAGACTTATGGTTTCAGATGGGTTATAAGCTGTATGGATCCAAACTAACTTTTAGGGACGTATTTTAAAATTCATGCCCTACATTCTGCCTGGAAAACATTGAGTATCTGAATGTGTGCAAATATCTAATTTCCATACACTTGGGTATAGTTTGTGTATGTGGTGGTTCTATGTAAATACGTGGCAAATAAAACACAACAATCTAAAAAACAATGAACAAAATAGCAAAGACAAAAACACCGAGTACACTGTGTTTAAACATAGCCAGTACAAACACAGGTAAAACAAAAACATCTAGTAGATAAAACATTTTTCCAATTATTAAAACCTAACAAAGGTTAGACACAGTGTTTGCTTATTGCATATTAAGTGCAGTAATCGAAGAAATAAGCAAATACATATTTTTTATATAAAACTAAAATTAATTAAAATGTAAAGAGCCTGTAGAAGGAAGTTGAGTGCAGGTTACATGTGATTTGTAGTTACACAATCAAAGACAATAGCCACTCTTTTGTCCTTTGATGGCTCTTAAGCAATTATTAACTGCTAACACTACCCACATGAGAAAGCACCATGATCTACTAGAAAGCGATACCTGCACCTGGGCCAGGAACTCCTCCTATATTTCAAGTCTTGCTCTGCCACTGGCTCTGTTTGGTCCTGGAAATAACTTGATATAAATATTTTCTCTGATTTTCCCCCCTCTGTAAAATAGGAATGATAATACGTAGCTCACAGCAGTGTTATGAGAGTTAATTCATGTTTATACAGTGTTTTACCTTTTTAAAGTGCTATATAAGTTCTCAATTTTATAATTATGTATGTCAGCGTATCACAATAATCTTAAAACAATAAATGAGTTATTTGAATTTTCCCTTTAAGATGATTGTGATTCAAACAGAATAATTTCAATGCTAATAAATTAAGACTTAATTATAAATCCTATGAGGTTGCCTTCCCCACAGGCCCACTGTATCTCCCCAGCAGTGTGCCTGAAAAGCTCTTGTCAATTTCGCTTTTCCCCTGATGGCTGAAAGTGAAATTGACAAGATCCTTCCAGGCAGGCAGCAAGGAGCCCAATTTTCAAAGGTTTATAACTTTCAAGGCCACAAGGGACCATTGTGATCATGTCTGACCTCCTGTATAACACAGACAACAACATTTTCCCAATATAACTCCTGTTTGAACTAGAGCATATATTTTTATTTTTTAAAAAAATCCAATCTAGATTTTAAAATTGCCAGCAATATTCTGGATGGAAAATGGAAATTTTTTGGCAAATTGAAATGTACCTGTATCAAATTTTGATTTTACTGTTGAAAAATAGTTCCAGTGGAAAATTCCCAACCAGCCCTTTTATCTGTAACACGGACAACCACAAATACATTGTCCTAGTGCACCACTCATCATCAAATACAGTGAAGTTCAAGATTTTGGTCCTACACTTCAAAATCCTTTATATAATTGGTCCAAGCAACCTGCAAGATCACCTCATTCTTCATAATCATGATTCCCCATGACAGTTTCATTTCTCTGGAAGAATAGAACCGTCACCACAAGACTGAGACTCATAAGAGGGAAAATGAAAGCTTTCTTGGCAGCTGTCCAAGCACTGTGGCGTTTACTGCCACAAGAGATCCAAATGACAACCAACTCAGAGTAAAATATAAATCTGACTTCTCTGACCTAGCCTTCCCACAATAAATGAATAATAAGCAATTTTGTTTAAAAATTCTACTGAGAAGAAGGAAAGAGAGAGTATGACTTAAATCTGTGAGGCACTCAAATACTAAGGTAAAGTGCTGTATAATTCCGAGCAAGACAGGGTTCAATAGTTTATGAATTTTCTGTCAAAGATAGACTGGGATTAAAGAATAAATGAAGTTAAAAGTCAATGAGTCCTTTTGGTGTCCTGTGGCAAAGTGTTTTTTACTGGCTGCATTGTGGCTGTAGATCTCTGATATAAAATGGAGCTTCATTATGCTTCTCAGCTGAGCAGCAGTTCACCACCACAGGATTTGCTAGTCCTGGTCTTGGCATACCTATTCATGAAAGCACTTAAGCACAGACTTAACTTTTAAGCATGTGCTTAAGTGCTTCCCTGAACTGGGCCATTAGTATGTGGCTGATATGTTTCCCTGACTCAAACCAGTGGAATTCACCTTTCTGCTTTGGTTATTTCCTTTTAACTTGTCCAGAACTAGTGAACAAAGTTCTTTCTGCTGCTTCTTTCTCTGATGTCTGACTAGGTCTCCCATAGTTCTTTCAAGAATTGCCCATATAGAATTGTGAAAAATGAACTACTAATAATCTTCAAAGGCAGTGTGTTTGAGCATAACTGGTTAAACAATGATTGAAGCCCTGCTTTGCTAAATCAGACATCAGTCTAGAGACCAAGTCAGTAACATTGCATAAATGTGTGAACTGAGCTTCAGGTATCAGCCTTAAGTATTTTGTTATGCAGCAGAAACGCTGCTTTCAGACCTCATGCTCTAAGACATTCATGTGCAGAAACCAGCAAGGTCATAACAGGTTTGAATCCACTGAGACAATCTCTACTCAGACTTGTCTACGTATACCACAAACACCCTAAGAGATTTATGAAAAACCTTTGTCCTGTCTAAATAGTAACTAAGAGACCATTTAATATATAGCCTGTATAACCTAGCCTCGCCTGTAAATCATAAGGTTTAGAGAAAAACTCTACTAAATAGTAGTTTTACAGACATATTAAGGTGAAACTCCAGCACTACCTTAAGTCAGAAATTTAGAATGAGAATGAAGAGCCACCTTATACTTATACAAAAAGAAAAGGAGTACTTGTGGCACCTTAGAGACTAACAAATTTATTTGAGCATAAGCTTTTGTGAGATATAGCTCACTTCATCGGATGCATTCAGTGGAAAATACAGTGGGGAGATTTATATACATAGAGACCATGAAACAATGAGTGTTACCATACACACTGTAACGAGAGTGATCACTTAAGGTGAGCTATTACCAGCAGGAGAGCGGGGGGAGGGGGGAACCTTTTGTAGTGATAATCAAGATGGGCCATTTCCAACAGTTGACAAGAACGTCTGAGGAACAGTGGGGTGTGTGTGTGGGGGGAATAAACATGGGGAAATAGTTTTACTTTGTGTAATGACCCATCCACTCCCAGTCTCTATTCAAAGCCTAAGTTAATTGTATCCAGTTTGCAAATTAATTCCAATTGAGCAGTCTCTCGTTGGAGTCTGTTTTTGAAGCTTTTTTTGTTGAAGTATAGCCACTCTTAGGTCTGTGATCGAGTGACCAGAGAGATTGAAGTGTTCTCCAACTGGTTTTTGAATGTTATAATTCTTGACATCTGATTTGTGTCCATTCATTCTTTTACGTAGAGACTGTCCAGTTTGGCCAATGTACATGGCAGAGGGGCATTGCTGGCACATGATGGCATATATCACATTGGTAGATGTGCAGGTGAACGAGCCTCTGATAGTGTGGCTGATGTGATTAGGCCCTATGATGGTGTCCCCTGAATAGATATGTGGACAGAGTTGGCAACAGGCTTTGTTGCAAGGATAGGTTCCTGGATTAGTGGTTCTGTTGTGTGGTGTGTGGTTGCTGGTGAGTATTTGCTTCAGATTGGGGGGCTGTCTGTAAGCAAGGACTGGTCTGTCTCCCAAGATCTGTGAGAGTGATGGGTCATCCTTCAGGATAGGTTGTAGATCCTTGATGATGCATTGGAGAGGTTTTAGTTGGGGGGTGAAGGTGATGGCTAATGGCATTCTGTTATTTTCTTTGCTGGGCCTGTCCTGTAGTAGGTGACTTCTGGGTACTCTTCTGGCTCTGTCAATCTGTTTCTTCACTTCAGCAGGTGGGTATTGTAGTTGTAAGAATGCTTGATAGAGATCTTGTAGGTGTTTGTCTCTGTCTGAGGGGTTGGAGCAAATGCAATTGTATCGTAGAGCTTGGCTATAGACAATGGATCGTGTGGTGTGGTCTGGATGAAAACTGGAGGTAAGTAGGTAGGCTTAGCGGTCAGTAGGTTTCCGGTATAGGGTGGTATTTATGTGACCATCGCTTATTAGCACCATAGTGTCCAGGAAGTGGATCTCTTGTGTGGACTGGTCCAGGCTGAGGTTGATGGTGGGATGGAAATTGTTGAAATCATGGTGGAATTCCTCAAGGACTTCTTTTCCATGGGTCCAGATGAGGAAGATGTCATCAATGTAGCTACAGTGAGCATACACCCATGCCCTCTGCTCTCTACACTGGCTTCCCATAGAATTTCAAATCAGGTCTGAGTCCTTATCTTCAAAGCTCCCCATGGCCGGGGCCCAGGATACCTAAAGACCATTTAAAACTCTGTGATAAATACTGTGGTTGACAACTTCACTTTGCTGGTGTAATGGAACTCTCAACAGTAAGATAAAGCTCATCTGTATGGGAACAGAACCTTCTCTGTGGGAGGTCTGAGACTGTGGAATGAACTAGAACTAAGGACTATCACAAACTTCACCACTTTCTGCTCCCAGTGCAAAGAGCAATTCTTTGACCTTCACTTATCTAACATGAACCCACAACAACAGGTATATTTAACAAAAAAACAAAACAAAAATCTACTAAAATAAGACACTCCACTCCTCTCTCTATGGGAAGAGGATGAGAGAACAAGCAACATGTAACATTGCCCTAATGCATTACTGGAAGCCGGTGCTCAGATACAATGGTAATGAGCAAATTATTAAAACTTATATAGAATAAATGTAGTTTGGAGCTCAACACTGAGAACAGTGAAAAGTTGGGCAACCACATTCAGGAAACAGTGTGCTCTAACTTATGTATAAGCAGCACATGGAATAGTCTGTGACTGCCTGAAAAGCCTGTCGACAAAGATGGAGCCCTAGGCTGATATGTCTCAGACATAAGACTGTGAAGAAAAGTATGATTGCTTGATTCCCTAGACTACCTGAACAGAAGCCCAGACATCTCCTGAGTAATGTGAGACACTGAGAGTCTGTTGGTAATATATTTATAAAAATATGTAGGTAAGCACAAGTAATCGTAGTTGGCTTTGTAGCTATTATCGAACATTTTCCTGTATGTAAAAGCAATTTTTCCTTTGTAAAATGTATATATTCCATTCCTGTTTTATTATCTACTGTTATTAAAATTTAGCTTCCAATTTTTAAGTATTAGAATTAGGACTAGTCTTAATTTCTTTCCCCTTGTGACTGATGTTTATACTTATAACAGTAAGTGGAAATCAGCCTAAGGACTGCCATTAATATATGCTACTGTAAATTTATATAGAGGAATCAGGGCAACAACTAGGATTATGCAAAAGGTCCCGAAAAACCCTTAATTCACCTGAAATAAGGGTAGGTCAAAATCTACCTAAATATAGATACAATGAGCCTAGCTCCTGACTTGAAGAGCCCTGCCACCCTACCCTTTCATATCCCTCTACTCCCCCTCACAGCTTCTCCCTCATTTCTGAGTCCATTCTGCTTGCTGCTGCTGACTTTCCAGAGGTCTTCAGGAAGTGCAAGGCAATTCCTCTTCTATATTATATTTTTAGGGCTGTATTAGGTAGAACTACTGTCCACCACAATCCACTGCTTTTCTGGGGGATCAGGAAGTAGCCTGAACCAGCAGGGAGAAGGCACACAGTCACTGTCTCATTGTAGCTCCTGCTAGACTAAATGGCAATTTTCCCATTATCAGATATGGCCAGTGCCTCAATTTATTAGTTGGGTGGTTTAGCCCTTCAGCTGAACCAAAATCCCCCCTCTCCCTGAGTACAATATAGCAGTCCAAAAGGAAAAGATATTACATCTCTGGATTACAGTCCATTCAACAGGGTCAGGTTCCTTTCAGCAACATCAGCACACTTGTCTCTTGTCTCCTCTTTGCCAGAGAGATTCACTGCATGTCTGACCATTGCCCTGACCTCCCTCAGACAGAGAAAAGCAAGCCTTTTATACCCAACATGCTCTGTTGGCAGCCTACAGTTCCCATGACTTCCAAGTTCTCAGATTCCTCTGGTTTTGGCAGAGGCCATGTCCACAGAAGTGAGGTGAACTTGGTCCTCATAAGGAGCCAACCAAGCTCATCCTGTGACAAGATGTAAAGAAACACTCTTCAAAATAACTAACTTTAAAGAGGAGTTTTATAGTTCCACTTGGATTCCACAGCATACATGCATTATGCTAATTATGGGGCACTTGTTTCCTCTGCTATTTCATCTAGCAGTGGTATACAGGGAAAGGGTATGTCCCCTTCTTTCTGGACACCTTTGAAGGGGACAGACCTTTTCCTGACCTCTCTGAAGACACAGTGGATTTAAGTGAGCAGTGGCCCTACCTGAAGAGACATGGTGCAGGAAGCCTCATTACCCAGAAAGCAGGAAATCTACAACTTACCCATCAATGCAGCAAGGAATGGCAAAGAGAGGCGGCTCAGGGCCTGAATAGGAAGAAACAGATTGGGATGAAAGGGGTACATTGAAAGGGTTTCATGTGCATTTGGCTTTTATAAAACGCAAACCATAAAGTGGAACAGGAAAAGTTGGGTCACTGTCAATCCCTTCAGAGTTCTCTCAGTCCTGGACTACGCTAAGTCTTGAGCACATTATAATACCACAAAATTATATCTTCTTTCATTTTTATAAACAACTTCAATTTCACTGTTCAGAATCATACACCAATTTTCTTGTTATTCTTAGTTTTTGAGAAAGGAGAAGCCAGTCACATCAATCACACTAAAAGAAATTCAGGACTGAATCTTGACGTAAGCCTTTTCTACCACAGACTAATCAGTCCTATCCAGAATCTGGTTAAGTCATTAAACTTTCAGTCTTAATATTTTATAACATTGTTTTTGTAGCATCAAAGATAAATAGCAGTGAAGGACAAATACATCATTGTACATATGGAGAGAGATTGTTATTATCATAATGTGTGTAGGTTAAATTATACACTATTTACTGGGGATAATCTATTTTAATATTAGAATACTGGCAGTTAGCTACATCATTCAGATAATTCGCTTTCAATGCATACCACATATAGGTCTGGAATTTCATTAAAATGTCCTTCTGTCTTCATAGTACTAAGTGGTTTATAATAGAAATGGTTAAACTTTGTATTCTCATCCTATTTTTACTCTGTAGAACATAAAGAATTTATTGCACACACTTTGCTCCCAGATTCAGATGATAAAACTCTGAAATGAAAGTGAACTTGGAAGAGCTGTAAAGTACTTGAACTTGACTAATAAACACCACACTTTTCCAACAATCTTCTTTAGTTGCCAGGAGGTGCTTCCGAGGCTACAGATTCATTGGGATTTCTTTAGAGTAGATCAACAAACTTCATATGGAACAGCATATGTATGGGGACATGACTAGATCTTTAATCACTTCCTGAAAATGATTACCTACAGAGATAATTATCTTTCTGACACCAGGGTCTGAAATGGAAATATGCATTTCAGGGTAATAGAAGATTTATTTTTGCAGTTATATTAAACTATACATTTAAGGAGCTTCGGTAATTGCTGTTATCCTCAAATAGCTTGTATAAGTTGGATAAGGCCCTGAAAAAGTAATATTTACTGAGATTCCTAGGCTTATGTCACCATTTTATCCAGGAAGAATGCATGGTATTGTGATTAAAGGAATTTTCCTGGTTTCACACATTAAGATAGCATTCCTAGTGGCTCAATCAGCAAGGATAGTAACTATAATCCAAGTTCTGATATCTAAGCCTTTCTACACAGTATTCCATAAATATAAGGTTCAGAGTAGCAGCCATGTCAGTCTGTGTTGCAAAAAGAAAGGGAGTACTTGTGGCACTTAACTCCTTGTTCTCTGACCAGTTCATGTAGTGGATGAATGTAGATGTTGAAAAGGAACAGAGAGAAACTTGATCCTTGTGGAACCCCATAAGTTTGGAGTGGAGAGATGTAGTTTCCCATCACTGCTCATTGGATGCATCACTCCAGGAAGGACTCAAAACATTTTAGTGCATTACCCGGGACTCTTGCCATCTCCATCAGGCAAAAGAGCAGTACCTCATGGTCAACAATATTGAATGCAGCAGAGAGGCCCAGGAGGATGAGAATGGATTCTGCCCTCTATCTATTAACAGGAGATCATCAGTTCCATTAAAGTAGTTTCAACTCTGTGTCCTGGCCTAAATCCAGATTGTGCCAGGTCTGGGATGCTGGCTTCAATTAAATGAGCTTGTGGTTTAATTTTGGTAGCTTCTCCATGAGTTTGTTCAGGAAAGACAAGTTTGACACTGGTTGGCTAGGACTGAAGTATCCAGGGTGGGTTTCTTCAGTGTTGGTCAAGAAGGAAGGGATGATTCCTTCTCTGAATGAGGCATTGGTTATTTCAGTTAGGAGTGGCACCAGCTGTTCATGACTCTCTTTTGTTTGCCAGGATGACTTCCTTCATTTCCAAAAGATGGAAAGAACCCATATCTCTGTTTTCTTGGAGCTGCAGTGAAGTTGTCTTTCAAGCCACTGGACATAAATAAGGCTTGAAATCTAAACCTCACACTAGTAAAACAATGTGCCAATACATATCACTTCCCTGCGCCTCTGTACATTGCAATATTGCAGTGGTTTCTAGGATCCTTCCTTTGCAGAAATAGGAGAGAAGTTGGCTTATATATCATATATGTAACCCATAGAGCTTGTGTGATTGGCATAACTTGTACAAATTGGATGGCCAGGCCTGATGATTGGTTTGAAATTGGAGTTTTCCTTCTCCTGGGTGTGCTGCCTGCCACCACAGACAAGCTGCACCTACCTGATAGAGGCATAGAGAGGTGATGTGACCTGCCCAAGATCACCCAGCAGGTCAATGGCGGAGCAAGGAATGGAACCAAGGTCTCCTCAGGCCCAGTCCAGCACCCTGTCCATTGTATCATGCTGCCTCCCTCTCGAACACCCACTAACAGCGTGGCTCTGAATTCCCCTTCCAGTTGTTAGCCCATGTATAGAATTTGATGAGTCTGCTGTAGCCTTTGAGCTATGAACCCTGGGTTTTTTTTAGCTCAGGCAGTAGAGGTTCATTTTAAATTCAAAGTTCTTAGGTTTGATCCTAGCTGCTGCAAGGTCCATCGAGGGGCATCACATTACATATACTCTAACCTTTTCTTTTATGAACACTGGAAAAACTGATTGTGTGGTAGTAATTTAATCTTTTTTAAATTAGTTGCATACCCTCTAGCCATTTTCTTCTGTTGAGACAGATTTGAAGAAATAATTGCTACTGTGTGTTTTTAACCTAAGAATGATTTCTACTTGCCCATTGTCTCTATTGTTTTATAAGCTAAGTTTAATTTCTGTTCTAGTTTTTATATCCATAATATCTATAATAATAATATATAATATAAGAGAAGCGTACTCACTCAGCAGACATTTTGTGATTGACCACGAATGGGAACTTCACGATTTGATAGTACATGACATCTTTGCTCAGTGAGGGACCCTGACCAGAGACCTATTCACTTCACAGGTGAACAGCAAATGCGTGACATATTGCTCCAGGGGAGCCCTTGGCCACAGCTCCCAGGGTGATGCCCTCTTACTCCTCTGGTTGGACCAACTCAGCTATACCTTTCCTCCACTACCACTCTTTCTTTGAGTACACAAGATTCAACAAGACAGAACCATGATAATTCTGATCACCCCCCAGTGGCCCAGACAGTTCTGGTTCCCCAGTCTTCTCTATTGATCACAATAGCAGAGAGACTCAAGGGACATCTCCACCCAGAGAATCTCTAAATGGATTTTGGGGTGTATTAAATTCTGCAACCAACTATCCGGTCTATGCCCCCCTACAGGAGTACAAGTTAACGCCACAAGGGCTCAGACTTCAATCTTGACCTCCCTTCAGAATGTGCCACTCATTGACATGTAGAGAGGCCACGTGGAGTTCTTTACATACCTTCACTGTGCACTACGCACTAGTACAGACTCAGCCCTGGATGCCTTCTTCAGCATGACAGTCCTCCACACTACTATACCATCCTCATCCTTACACCCTCATTCAATTTAGGTACTGCTTGTTAATCACCATCAGTGGAATACAAGAGGGACCACCACTCAAAAAAAGAAGAGGATGTTACTTACCTGTAATTGGAGGTTCTTTGAGATGTGTAGTCCCTATCTGTATTCCATTTCCTACCCTCCTTCCCCTCTGCTACTGATCTGCTGGATTTGCAGTGGAGAAGAAACTGAAGACACAGTTGGTCTGCCCCATCCTTTATCATCTCGGACAGAAGCACGAGGTGAACCAGGGTGCCTGCGTGGACCAATGGACGCTACTTTCAAATTCTCCTAATCTGGAGGCATAGAGGGCATGCATAACTCCTCAGTGGAATACAAATACACTTCAAAAGACTTCCAGTTACAGGCAAGCCACCTCCTCTTTCAACTATATTTATACTGAACTGGAGTGGCCTCAGCCAAAAAGAGTGCAGAAATGCTGTGCAGTTACTGACTAGGTAGAGCATGTGCAGCCCTTTGCACTCTGGTTTATTATGGCATTTAAATAATCCACGTTCTCAAGTTTTTGTTTCACCCAGCTAACCAAAGAAAAACATAACCTAATTATGTTTCTAAAATATTTAAGGGCAGATACTGCCACCCTTACTTATGTGGAGTAGTTCCTTACTCCAAAATTAGCTTAATTGATATCAATAGGTCTTCTTGTGAACTGTAGTACTACTCATTGTGAGCAATAGTGCTACGTTCTTTGGCTCTTAATAATTAGATATTTTGATTATATAATTGTGGGCTAGATTTTGGCAGAGCCCTACAGTTGTAACAGTGCAGAACTGTGTGACTCCAAAAGAAGGCCCGGAAGCATTCTTCTGGAAAGATTTCATAGGATTGTATTTGAGAGAGAAGATTTTATTCTGAATGTTCCATAACAGAAACTTTAATTCTTGTGGGGGATACCTATAGCTTACTGTAATAATGAAAAATGTTAACAGAGTTACTGCAGCTATTAATGAAGACATGGGTATGTTTTCAGAAGTGAAGCTCTGGAAGAAAAGAATGGAAGATATCATACTCTGCGAGTTAATGTAGTGCGTGATCCAAGCAGGCCTGATCTTAAGTAATCAAATTTCTCTGAAAAACAGTTATTCAGTCTTGTTTACTTCAGTCTTACTCATTA
Source organism: Dermochelys coriacea (assembly GCF_009764565.3). NCBI lineage: Eukaryota > Metazoa > Chordata > Testudines > Dermochelyidae > Dermochelys > Dermochelys coriacea. Next base: position 126,764,433 of record NC_050071.1, read on the forward strand.
TTGTTCCTTAGGTTCTCTGAAGTAGAATTCTTTCTGGAACTCCCCAGCACACAGAGAATGCAATACCCTTAAGAGGTACAACATACTTCCCCTCACACACAGCTGGAGGGGACAAGATGGAGCCCTGATGCCACCTATACTTTGCTCCTCTGTACCTATTGCACCACAATGCACCAATGGGAGAATAATAGAAAGCAGCAGCTGTGTATTCCTCTGGACTGCAATTCTATTTTCCTTTCTCCCTACTCCTGTTATATACTCACTTATCGGGTAGGCAGAATCTGGTCCTATTTGAAAGTGCTGCTCCTTAAATCTGTTGTATCCATGTCCTCAGCTAATAATTCTGGTTTAGGAGTTTATTTAAACCAGTATATGATTTGTAATCATGTGCATAAATTTGAAGCATCTCATGCTGGTTATCTAAATAACTGTAATGATAACAGATTGAATCATTGTTCTGGGTAAGTGTGATTATTTAAGACGGTGCATACTTGGATCAGGCACAAAGCACTAACCCTCAGAGTATCAGATCCTGCATTCCTTTCTTATGTAGCATCACTTCTGAAAACATACCTGTTTCTTAATTAGTAGTTACAGTAACTGTTGGAATTTTTATATTAGTGTAATAAGCTATATGTACTCTTCACAGGAATGTAAGTTTCTGCTATGGAAGATTTTGAAATCTCTCAGCTACAAGCCTAAAGGGATTAGTGGGACTATTGTAAATTTTATGTTTTTGAAATAGTTAATTCACCTTTGAAATGCCTACTTTTCATATGAGGCAACTTTGGCACCAAAATGTGCTATGCTCTTTCTCTCTTTCTCTTTCTTTCAAAAGGGTCAGATTTTAATCTATAATATACTGTAGTCATTACCACTTAACTTGAAAAATCCAATATTGCAATTGCAGATCTAACAGATTTTTCCACATACATATTATCACAAATACAGTGTGAGAATATAACATGGATAAAGGTACTGTACAAAGACTGGATTCTCACACCATTCTGAAGTGTTCAAAAGTTGTGATTTTAGAATTCTGAAATTATGTTACTGAAATCTTGTAAGAGACATATAGTGGCTGTGATTAATTGTATTTTTAAGAAACACATTTAAGGCTGTTTTCAAGACACTACTCATGGTGTGTAAGGTACTTAATTAAATTGTTAATGTGTTGTATACAGTGTACACAATAAAAAAATTATAAATTATAGGGCAGTGAGGTAAAGCATAATTATCTGGAAGAGATCTGGAATTTGCACATTAATGAGCTATAAACCTAAAATTCACAATGACTTTTGATTTGCATACTTATAATATATCTAACATCCCCCTTTATTATTATTTATTGTCTTGCTTCAGGGAGTGAAAGAATATTTTTCTAGTAGCAAAATGGCCTTTCATCAATACATGTATGACATATTTGCAAAAGAGAGAAATAAGCAGTCTCCTTGCTTTGAGGGTGAACTGGCAATGTTCTCATATGTCCTAATGAGTGATTGATTTATGATGAAGTTTAGCAGACATAACAACACCTGCCCTATACTGTCTTAAGTACTCCAAAAAGATGAGTTTCTTGTTAGTAGTTTTTGTGAAGTAGAGGCATTAAACACTCAAGCATGGATGGCCTCACTCTATTCAGTCAGTTGTAGCAGTTAGGAATGATTTCTCTTCAGCTCCTGATAAATTGCACAATTAGTTAGGGACATTATGGTTACAGATGAGCCTGAACCAAAACCGTGAGTTCAGATTAGAGGTCATTGCTCTCTATAGTGGACAGAATCTGAACACCCTTAAATTTGGGAAGGTTCAAATCTAGATTTTGAACCCTCAACTCTAGGAGCATTCAGATCCTAGATTTTTAGTTCAGATTCTTATAGAAACATAAGGTTTAGATCTTGGGTTCTGGTTCAACTACATCTTTAATTACAGCATGAGTTTTTCAATGAGTTTTCCTCCAATATTTTCATTGGATATTGCATCCCAAAAGTAACTGGTAAATACTAAAATATATTCTTTCTTTGACCTTCTCAGAATCAGAGTTTTAAAGATATTTTAAAGCCTTAATGATTTCAAAACATCCAAGACTGTTGAGCTGGAATATTTTAACAGCTTTGCTTTTGCAGCAAAGCAATTTCTATCTATTTTAAAAACTCTCTTGCAAGAAGCAGTAGTTGATATTAATGAACTGTAACAGTTGTCTTGCTTTGCATTCTGACAGACTGTCTGGATGGCAGCTTACAGCAATTTCATCATGTTGCTCACAATTCCCTTGAAGATATGCAGCTGTGACATTTGTTTAGACTAGCAGATAAGGCACAGGGGGAAGTCTTTGAGAAGAATACTTGCTTCCGTTTTTAGATGAGTTAAACAATAGCATGAGTGAAACCATTTTTTTTAACCAGAAGTTTAACAAGATAGTTTGTTTAAAAAAACCATTTTTTTTAACCAGAAGTTTAACAAGATTAATTTGATGTCAGGACTGGAGGATTATTGTTGTTGTACAATACTTAGTTTCCTATAATTGATCTAAAACTGCTGAAAAAGAAGCTATAATTTTAATAATTTTCTCCATTATGCATGCAACAAAATAAGTGGGCTTTGCGATAGAATAGGACAATACAACAATAATAATTCCATCCTAACAGTCCTTTGTCCCAGCATCAGTGTATGACTCTACTAATTCCACAGACAGATATGTATAAAAGAGGACATCTTACTATATTCTTATTCTGTTGCTTCTTTTGCTTTAAGAAAATAGCTTGTGTTGTATGGCAACAGAACATAGTTTGACATGCTGACTTGACTGTAGTTCATTTTATTTCATTATTCTCAGTTAACTCTTTTTTCTTCACCTTTTAATGCTAAGGTCAAGCTGTATCTTGCTAAAGTTGAGAATTAATAGGTCTGGTTGGGCATATATTATTGGTCCATGTCTTTTTGAAAATGGTCTGAAGTGTTAAAGCACAGCTGGACAAAATTCATAAATAGCTGCATCTCAGGACTGCACACATCAAATTGAGATTTACATTCTTGGATTTTTTGGTAAATGGAAGCTGATGAGCTAATGCGTGTATGCTGTATACTAATACTCTGAATTAAGTAGAGTAGATGTCAAATTAAATACAACATTTAGAAAACACAGGTGTAGCATGTATAATTTCTAATCTTAAGAGCTAGAAAGCCTTTACTGCTTGACCTGGAATTAATGGAATGTTTCTCAGTCATCTCTTCACACAGGTAGATGAACTACTCTTCTACTGGAGTTCTGACTCCAAACCAATCCCTTTCAAGAACATCCCATTCCAAACACTCCAGTTTTTCTTCTGCCTGTAGTTCAACAGAACGTGGGCTTCTTTGGTGTCTCATTCCCAAAATAGGAAGCAAGGAGAAAGCAGATGTATTATGCCATCCATCTGAGGCAGGGTTGTTCTTTCATTCCTGCCTTCAGCCTCTACCATGCTCTGGGTTTGGAGATTCAACCAAGATCATCTTTGCCCATGGCACAGGCAGCCTCCTTTGTCTCTGTGGGAAAGCCTCTGCAGAGTTCCTGTATGAGTTGCCTCCTTGTATCAAGACCAAGACCAGAAATGATTTGATGTAGCCCTTTCTGGAGTTGCTGTATTATCTCCCAGAATGGCTTCCATTCTTCCTTCAATGGCTGAAGCCTCCACAACAAAGCTAATTAATTAGGTGTGACAGGCAAAGAAAATGGTCCAGTAGTGTTGGTCTGTTTACAGTGTCAGAGATGCAATCTCTGAGAGATGCTCTCTCACCCAGTTCATGGAACCACTCTTTGGTCTTTGACATGATGTTTCACTATTCTTTCAGGTCCATTGCCCACCCCAATGGTTTTTACACTGGGACCTGAGCTAGTATTTCTCACTTCCTTTCACTCTGTATTCACAGCCACAAAGAGTGAGACAGAATAATTCCCCAGTTAGTTAATTCATCCAAGGACCTGGAAATAGATCTTGCCTACTCAGATCATTTGGCAGACCTAAGACAGCTGCAGTGGTGAGAAGACCGCTACATTCCCACTCCTGTAGCAGTGAAGAGGGGGAGACGAGCACTCTCAAATTTCTCAGTTAATGTCAGAGAACCTAAAGTTCTTAACTGGAAAATGTCCAGAACTCTTGACCTCCCAGCAGAGGTCTCTGAGTGCTTGTTGTCCCAATGTGGAGAATAACTATTTCCTAATGCACCTTGATCTCCTAGATGTCAAATGTCCTTGGGTTTAGTTTGATGGTGAAAACCTCATTCTCAAGGTGGTTTACAAGTTTTACTGACTCCCCAAGGAATGCTTCAGTAATTTATACTGGCAATAGACATAATATAGGACATAGCCTTGGATCTAGTCTCATTATCTGCATCTCTCTTGACCCACAATTTGGTAAGAAGAGAGCTGGGCAGTACGGGAGGAGATGAAGCTGTTGTGAAATATTGAAAGCTAGACTTTATGCCCATTTTAGAGATTTAAGAATAAAGAAATCAATCCTGATACAATACAGGCCAAGGAAAACATTTTAACCCTTTGCTAAAGTAGATAGGTTAGGAAGGACAGGTGACAGGCAGATGGGTGAAGATCAGGAATAGTTAAGTAGTGTACAGGAAGGAAGTTAGTAGATAGATGGCAGGCTGGATTGGGAAGAGGAAAAGAGGTAGATTGAGGGAGGAGATACAGAACCACCCTTACCACAGAAAGGATTACAAGAAGCTGGGAGCACTGCAGCCTTTTGATCAGAAAAGCTGTATTTGATACATCACTGTATGAGAAGGTTGAATAAAAGGGCTAAATTAAATTGAATCCAAATTTAAATGGTTTTCTAGGAAGACTATGGTTATACTGACAGGTTTCAGAGTAGCAGCCGTGTTAGTCTGTATTCGCAAAAAGAAAAGGAGTACTTGTGGCACCTTAGAGCACCTCTAAGGTGCCACAAGTACTCCTTTTCTTTTTATGGTTATACTGGAATACATGTAGTCTTGGTTCCTTTATCTCCCAGAAACCATGGTTAAATTTTCTAATGGAAGACATTTTTCATCTGTGCTACATTAGTATCTTGCTTTAACCATGAAACTATATATCGACTTTCAGAAAATTGACTTTTTGGCATGAACCTTACACTAGCAGCAGGATGGACTAGATGATGATGTAACATATTTTTTCCATCTCTGTCATCTGTCATTCCAAGGGATATAGTGGCTCATATATTTTACCCACTGTAAATGTAATCCTATCTACATCATTTAAGGAATAAATTTACAGTATTTATCTTATGCAATCAACATAACAGTATCCACATAAAACTGGAAGTATTTCTAAGCCTTACAGCTGTCACCAATTATTTAGAATTCCAGCCAAAACAGAATCTCATGTGCCAACATTCCACATACAATATGAACAACCTTTAACCAATATTAAACAGCAACAGCTGTTTAAAAACCCCACACGTAGTATACATTTCACTCTTATTAAATAATAGAAATATATTTCTTAGAGAACTGATATGGAGTCATTACAGTCATACGTACATTGGTGCTAGAGTAGTTCAGAGCAATGCTCTGAGTCTGACAATTTATATAGCCTCCAGTCAAGTGACATCATGTGCAAGCAGGAAGGAGGGCGGAATAGCATGTGGTTGCGACACAGTGCTTTTATTAGTGATAATCCAGAAGTAATGTGAAGAGTCAGCATTAGATCTGGGTGTGATGAGACCTCCAATAAAAACATCCTTCTGAAATAATGACTGTTATTTTCAGTTTAAAAAATGTATTAATGTTGAGAGCCCAATATTGTCTCTCTGTATACTCTAACAAAAGGGCAGGTAGTTTGAGAAGGTGTGTGCTGTTCCTTTAATTCAGTAGCAAGAAGCCAGGTATCATGGGGCTGTTTCCCCTTCTGGAGGCTGCTCCACACGGCTGATGACAGCCTTCTTTTATAACAGTTTGCTCCTTTAGCTCAAGTGAAAGAGTTCTTTCAGTGCTATGTATGTGAAGATTCAAACACTGCTGATGACTGGTGTGTGTGTGTGTATGGAGAGAAATAATATATATGATATGTAATTAAACACTGTATCATAATACACAGATGTAGGGAGGCAGAATTAAGGTTTCACAGGTAACTATTATCCTTTCGGTCATTCCCCAAAGTTCATGACCATAGGTGAGTATGGGGATGTAGATCGACCTGTAAACTGAGAGCTTCGTCTGAGAACTCAGCTGCTGCTTCACCACCATGGATCAGTACAGTGCCTGCATCGCTGCCGCTGCCACACCAATCTGCCGATTGATCTCATGCTACCACAGAGATCTCAGGTACAAGCGGCAGAAATGAGATTTCTCCACAGTGTGGCTGGGCTTACTCTCTGAGACAGGATGAGGAGCTCGGCTATTTGGGAGAGCCTTGGAGTAGAGCCGCTAGTTCAGGCATCTGATAAGGATGCCCCCTGGGAGACTTCCTTTCAAACTCTAATGGGCACGTCCCACTGGGAGGAGGCCCCGAGGCTAATCTAGGACATGCTGGAGGCATTATATCTCCTGGTTGGCCTGGGAGCGCTGAGGAATCCCTTAGGCGGAGCTGGAACCTGTTGCTGAGGAAAGAGAGGAGTGGTCGTCCCTACTCTCAGTGCTGCCGCTGCGACGCTCACCAGGAAAAGCAGCATAAAGAAAAAAGAAGAATGTAACTATTATTCTTGCATTTCCTAACTTTTGAGTGCTTAATTTTGCAATCTTAATGTTTTAAGATGGGGGGTTTTATATGTAATATATAATATGAATCCTTAAGTTACTGTGAGGATCTTAGAATAGATGTAATTGTTGAAATGATTTTATACCGCAAAATTGTATTTAGTAGTGAATTTACATGTTGTGTTAATATTTGTTTTCATGGTTTTTTTAATTGTTTGTATCTTGCTTAATGGGAGTTGTTCCTTTAAAAACAGAGTGGTACACTTAATTGCAGAGTATTTTCAGGGACTGTCTCTTTGTTCAGTGTTTGTACAATGCCTAGCACAGTGGTGTTCTGGTTCATGACTAGGGGGCCTAGAACTATGGTAATACAATAAATAAATAAATTCAAATATGAGACTGAGAGCAGTGTGGAAGGTTTTGCCTGTTTCCAGAAAGTGGAATAATTTTTCTTGTATAAGCTCCAAAAAGAAAATTTAATTTGGTCAACTTATCTTTCAGGAAAGCAAACTGCATTCTTTAAAGTGTAACATTTGGGAGGATTGGCTGTCTGAGCGCTTTGCTAGTGAGCTACAGTCTTTCTCCTGTAGGTTACCAGTCTCAATCTGGTATTAAAGCTTGTTCCCATTTGGTGACCCATATAGGAGAGCAGTTTGGTGACACTCCATCCCTGTTCCCACACCACCAAGCTTTTCCTTAATTGGCAGACTTAGCAGAGAGGCCAAGAACTGCATGAGTGGGCCATGGAAACTGATCTATCCCAGTTTTCCATAGAGGTAGAGTGTTTCAGATCAGGGCTGAGGCATACTAGCATGTTGCTGTGTGTTGGAAGCTTGTCCTGCTACTTCACTGTATGTACGTCATTCACCCAAGCTGTCACACCAGACCCTTTCACCAGCATACATTTTTTTTTAAGTTGAAGTGTACATACAGTTCAGTTAGTTATAAAATGCAAATAGCCCATTACAAGACATCATACATAGAGCTATACAAATCTCGGCAGCTACACATAATCACACATGGGCAGCTCTGTAATTTTTTCTGTTGTGATTCTTTTTCAGTATGTATCACTCACACCTCCTTTGACAAGGTCTACATAATGCTGCCAACATCCTTTTTTATTATATTTATTGCAGTCGGCTTCTCAGCTGGAGAACCTTTTCCAGGAATGCTGAAGTGTCTTAGCACATCTTTCAAAGGTTGATTTCCTTTCATTGTCACATGTTCCCAACATCTTCTCTCGGAGTTGTTCAGGTTTTTTTTGTTTTGTGGGTATTTTTTAGCTTTTTTGTTGAACCACAGTGCATTGAAATATGCATCTTCAGATTCCCTTTTTATATTTTGTGAGGTTTCAGAGTAGCAGCCGTGTTAGTCTGTATTCGCAAAAAGAAAAGCAGTACTTGTGGCACCTTAGAGACTAACAAATTTATTAGAGCATAAGCTTTCGTGAGCTACAGCTCACGAAAATGCATCCGATGAAGTGAGCTGTAGCTCACGAAAGCTTATGCTCTAATAAATTTGTTAGTCTCTAAGGTGCCACAAGTACTGCTTTTCTTTTTATATTTTGTGAGGGATGTTCGGGTTTTCCAAGGAAATGTATGTCAGAATTTCTTCATTGTTTTGTTCATACTTTTCTGATCTAGAGTTAGGTCTGATATCATCATCAGTATGTTGTCTTCCTCATTTCCCATGATCTATATAAGAAAAATTGGTATTCCTCATTATAAGTCCTGATGCACTTGAAACTGTTTGAGATGGCCTATCCATTCTGATTACACTAATGAATCAACAACGTTAAAGCTTTTGGGGGGAATATTATTGTCACGGACCTTGAAAAGTAATAAATTATATATGCTTGGTTTTAATTCTTCTTTCTGACATTAATGTACTTTTAAGGCAGCTTGTTCTTCCCCTCCCCTCATTGCTCCGATAGAACTGCCCCCTCCATGTCTTTCTGTTGGATTTAGGCATCTTTGCTGAAGGTGCTCTGTTTTTGGCCTGCAGCCCATGTCTCGGAAGAGCTACTTCTTTAAGGAGTTTACATTTCCTGGCCCTGCCTGCTATTCTCCTTAACTGTATTCTGCACTGGGGATTTTGCTGACCTCATAGCCTTCTTAGAGTGCTTAGCTCTTCTAATGAGAGCTGTAAAACATTAACTCCATAAGTGCCTTCTAGTACAAGGACTCCATTCTTTTTTCTATCTAATATGTGTGCATCAGGTAAAGTAGGAAGCAGTATCAATTCATAGGAAGGAGTTGTAGACCAAGCTGGATGAGCAAGCATCTTAGAGAGGTGATTAAGAAGAAGCAGAAAGCATACAGGGAGTGGAAGATGGGAGGGATCAACAAGGAAAGCTACCTAATTGAGGTCAGAACATGTAGGGATCAAGTGAGACAGGCTAAAAGTCGAGTAGAGTTGGACCTTGCAAAGGTAATTAAAACCAATAGTAAAAGGTTCTATAGCCATATAAATAAGAAGAAAACTAAGAAGGAAGAAGTGGGGCCGCTTAACACTGAGGATGGAGTGGAGGTTAAAGATAATCTAGGCATGGCCCAATGTCTAAACAAATATTTTGCCTCAGTCTTTAATAAGGCTAAAGAGGATCTTGGGGATAATGGTAGCATGACAAATGGGAAGGAGGATATAGAGGTAGATATTACCATATCAGAGGTAGAAGCAAAGCTGAAACAGCTTAATGGGACTAAATCGGGGGGCCCAGATAATCTTCATCCAAGAATATTAAAGGAATTGGCACCTGAAATTGCAAGCCCATTAGCAAGAATTTTTAATGGATCTGTAAACTCAGGAATAGTACCGAATGATTGGAGAATTGCTAATATAGTTCCTATTTTTAAGAAAGGAAAAAAAAGTGATCCGGGTAACTACAGGCCAGTTAGTTTGACATCTGTAGTATGCAAGGTCCTGGAAAAAATTTTGAAGGAGAAATTAGTTAAGGACATTGAAGTCAATGGTAAATGGGACAAAATACAACATGGTTTTACAAAAGGTAGATCGTGCCAAACCAACCTAATCTCCTTTTTTGAAAAGGTAACAGATTTTTTAGATAAAGGAAATGCAATGGATCTAATTTACCTAGATTTCAGTAAGGCATTTGATACCGTGCCACATGGGGAATTATTAGTTAAATTGGAGAAGATGGGGATCAATATGAACATCAAAAGGTGGATAAGGAATTGGTTAAAGGGGAGACTGCAACGGGTCCTACTGAAAGGCGAACTGTCAGGTTGGAGGGAGGTTACCAGTGGAGTTCCTCAGGGATCGGTTTTGGGACCAATCTTATTTAATCTTTTTATTACTGACCTTGGCACAAAAAGTGGGAGTGTGCTAATAAAGTTTGCAGATGATACAAAGCTGGGAGGTATTGCCAATTCGGAGAAGGATTGGGATATTATACAGGAGGATCTGGATTACCTTGTAAACTGGAGTAATAGTAATAGGATGAAATTTAATAGTGAGAAGTGTAAGGTTATGCATTTAGGGATTAATAACAATAATTTTAGTTATAAGTTGGGGACGCATCAATTAGAAGTAACAGAAGAGGAGAAGGACCTTGGAGTATTGGTTGATCATAGGATGACTATGAGCTGCCAATGTGATATGGCTGTGAAAAAAGCTAATGCGGTTTTGGGATGCATCAGGAGAGGCATTTCCAGTAGGGATAAGGAGGTTTTAGTACCGTTATACAAGGCACTGGTGAGATCTCACCTAGAATACTGTGTGCAGTTCTGGTCTCCCATGTTTAAAAAGGATGAATTCAAACTGGAGCAGGTACAGAGAAGGGCTACTAGGATGATCCGAGGAATGGAAAACTGGTCTTATGAAAGGAGACTTAAGGAGCTTGGCTTGTTTAGCCTAACTAAAAGAAGGTTGAGGGGAGATATGATTGCTCTCTATAAATATATAAGAGGGATAAATATAGGAGAGGGAGAGGAATTATTTAAGCTCAGCACCAATGTGGACACAAGAACAAATGGGTATAAACTGGCCACCAGGAAGTTTAGACTTGAAATCAGATGAAGGTTTTTAACCATCAGAGGAGTGAAGTTTTGGAATAGCCTTCCAAGGGAAGCAGTGGGGGCAAAAGATCTATCTGGTTTTAAGATTCTACTCGATAAGTTTATGGAGGAGATGGTATGATGGGATAATGGGATTTTGGTAAGTAATTGATCTTTAAATATTCAGGGTAAATAGGCCAAATCCCCTGAGATGGGATATTAGATGGATGGGATCTGAGTTACTATAGAAAATTCTTTCCTGGTTATCTGGCTGGTGAATCTTGCCCATATGCTCAGGGTTTAGCTGATCATCATATTTGGGGTTGGGAAGGAATTTTCCTCCAGGGCAGATTGGAGAGGCCCTGGAGGTTTTTCGCCTTCCTCTGTAGCATGGGGCATGGTTGACCTGAGGGAGGATTCTCTGCTCCTTGAAGTCTTTGAACCATGATTTAAGGACTTCAATAGCTCAGCCATGGGTGAGGTTTTTCATAGGAGTGGGTGGGTGAGATTCTGTGGCCTGCACTGTGCAGGAGGTCGGACTAGATGATCAGAATGGTCCCTTCTGACTTTAGTATCTATGAATCTATGAATCAAGCAAAGGATGGTACTCCATAAGCAAACTGTTGTTGTGGAAAGATATGCAGGCAAGGATGGGCATCTGAGGATGAGAACACAGATGGGGAAAAGTTGTACATGTTGGAGATGGACAGTTGAGAGAAGAAATGGGGGTGGGGAAGGATGTGGACGACGAGCATGAATTTGGCAATGGAAGAGAGATAAAAAGAAAGACAAGGTAGAAGAGGGAAAGAAGAGGAAGAAAACCAGGAGAGTGGAAAAAAAAAAAGGTAGAAGAAGGGAAAAAATGGAAAATCCAAACTTTTCGACAATGCAAAGTTGAAAATTGAGGGGAAGAAACAAAAGAAGGCTAAGTATAGAAGGCTTCATGTCAAAAGTAATGACAATTTGTGTTTTCAGGGAAGGATCCCTGAATCTCCTTGCTAGAGTTCAGAATCAAAGCCTCCGACAAATTCTTTCTTTTGAGTTCTCCTCTGCACTAATCTCTACTCCCTTGACATGTTCTCATCCCACCTGCCTTCTCCAGATATAGACAATTCTGATTTAACTGCAGTCTGTCTTCATCTGAATGTCTAGGGTTAACAGCTGAGCCCCATTTGGGCCTAATCAGCATCTTCTCTCAGGCTCATGTTTATTTAAAAAAATGCATCTAGACCACACTGCTGATTACTGTGTGGGCCAAATTCAGACCTGGTGTATGAAGATGCAACTCCATTGGCTCTATCTGTTTTGCATTATACCACAATTCAATTATATAATGAAGTTTTCATGCTATTTGCATATATCACTTTCTTAGAGCCTACAGCTACAGTATCATTATCCCAGTTGCAAACAGCACTAGCTTACCCTGGATACCATGACATTGCATAACATTAAAGATGAAACTCAAATTAAAATAAGATTCTTATCTAGAAATAGATTTGTACAATACCTTCTACAACAAATCATATTTATTAATGTAAAAATAAACACATTGCCAATAGAAAGGAGGGTAAGGGGGAAAGTCCATTAGGGATTTCTCACCTGACAGCTGCATTTAGGAGAAGCTGACCCACCAGTGTCATTTCATTCTTCAAAGGAATAACATCCTCCCTGCCAACCTCACACCTCAGGAATGCTACTCTGAATTACAGAATCAAATATGCTATTAATAAAACCAAAAATTGTGAGGATAGGCAGGGAGAAAAGTTATTTTCATTTTTAGGCATGACAAACAGTATTTAATTGACTCGACTTGCCATTTGCTCAAACATTTGTGAATTATGCTGTCTTTTGCTTTATTATATGTTTCTATGTGTGATACACACACATTTAAACTTGCATAGAGTGCTAGACTTAATCCCTTACTGCCAAATACTGGAATTCCCCAGTCTGACACACTAATACAAGTGTTGACTCACCATATTATTTTTAGCACTATATTAAAATGACATCAAGTACTAAAGATTTTAATCACTTTGGGGACAGCATATCCATATCTCCTGAATAATAAAAGATGAGAAAATGTTAAATTTAACAGTGTGTGACTGGCATGAGTGCAGACTGCATGGACTGTTTGAGATAAGGCAGCCAACAGAAGTGATATTGATGAGCCTTACTAATAGGAGACCTCATTTCAGCCAACTGCTACAAAATCTTAACTGGGCTGTCATGAGTGAGCACCGTTATTTGAGTAAGAATTGCAGGTTGTGTGGATTAGTTAAGTCTAACTGTGTGCGCATATATGGATATATGTGTATAATTACTGGTAAATTAAGAGGTATTTGTAAGATGTCATAAATCTAGGTTAGGACTGTCAAAAGTACCTAGTTATTTAGGAGCCTTGGTCCCATTGACACTCAAAAAGATGAAGACTTCTAAGTACCACATCACTTTGAAAATGAGGTTGAGGCTCCTAAATCCCTTAAGCACTACTAAAATTGTACCTCTAGTTTAGTGTCTCATAAATAACATGAAATAGGGAAATGCAAGATGTGGTTCCTCCATAAAGGACCTACCTTTTCCTTGCTGCATAAATCATGAGATCAAAGAAGGCAAAATAACTTTTAGGACTGAAGGCTTCTATGATAGTTTTCAGTTTGGAGTACCTGTTTTTCCCTTTTAAAACTGTAAATAACCCTAAACAGTGGGAGACTTGCGTATTTTCAAGAATACCCAAATAGCAATCCATTCCCAGGAGAAATAAATAAATACTGGGGGGGAGGAGAGGCAGGAGGAGAAAAATATCACAGCCAAAATGGCTTCTCATTAAGTCACATGGAGCATTTTATCTACAATCTCTCTCAGAAAAAAATGAGTCAAAATAGTTTCCTCAGACTTCAGTGGTAGACTTAGACAATTTTGAACCAGAAGTACAGGTCCCGATCATGCAAACATGTAAGCACGTTCTTAACTTTACTGTCATGAGTAGTCCTGTTGATTTCAATTGGACTACTCATGGTAGTAAAGTGAAGCACATGTATAAGTGTTTGCAGATTTGGGACCTTAATATGTTACTTACTTCAGATGACTAATATCAACCAACTCAACTTGAAAATGCAGTGCAAAACCTTGCTGTGAATTTTTATCTAACTATCCAAACAATGTGGAAATCTGCATTCCAGATCTTCAACATTTTCACTTGTAAAGAAAATGCATGCAAATTACTGAATTTTCACAGAATCTCTGTGGAATCAAAATAGGCACAAATATTTTTCACAGTTCTAGTCCTCAGTCAAACTTTTCCAAACTTCAAATATTTGGGTTTGATTTTTGTTCAGGTCAAGGAACATCAAAGGGTTGGGTCAGTTCTTATTTGATCTGAACCAGTTCATCCATCTCTAATATTAAATTAATCTTTTAAGAGCAGATGTTTTTCCAACCAAACCATTGGTGGAAAAGGGAGATAAAAGGCCAAGATTAGCCTGGTTCATTAGAGACAACATCCCCCACCAAACTATATGACAAAAAAAGCTGTGGATTTAAAGCCTCCCTGAGCTTCTGTTTATATGCTACATGTCTGCACTTATTAAATTATTGACTTTAAAATGTATTTTCAATTATGTTTGTAATATATATTTGCTTTTAACTAGAAATAGAAGATGAAAACTATATTATATTTGTGCTTAGGAGGGGTATTCCAAGTGAACAAGTGAAGCATGCAGATAGAGAACAGGCAAAGCGTGTTGTCTACTCAGTAGTTTATGGAGCAGGTAAGGATCTGTATAGAACTAGAGACAAGGTTATTCTCACTACTGTTTACTTTTTTAGATGATTAACTAGAGCTGCAATGGATTTGAGTTAATTTAAATTTTTTAACACTAGCCATGCACTGAATTTCTGAAAGTGAATAAAGTGATCTCAGAATATTGCATCTTGATTTTTTTGACTATCATAAAATAGTCTACTTAAAAATCATTCAGAATAATATAGCAGCATTAACATAATATGAAAGTTATTCCCTGGCTAAGTTGATGCATTGACTTAATTTGCATTTTGACTTCTAAGTACATCTGAGCTCCTATAAGGAGACTCATGAGTCAATGTAATTCAAACATCTGTCTTTACCTACCTAAAATTAGTATAATTCAGTATGGAATATCCTCTGCATACCACCGGTGGATGCACGCATAGAAGATGAAAGAAGTTGTTATTTAATCAAGGTCAGAATTTGGCCTTGAATGTTGTATTTTTATTAACCTCTCTGTACTGTACCATAAGTATAAATACTATTTACAAAATATTGTAGGAAAAATAAGGTCCCTGCTCTTTGGAGCTCAGAATCTAAGTCAGATAAAAATATGCATACCACAATTCCTTTAATATTTGTGAAGTTTCTGTTTTAATAAAATGGGCTTCTCCTGTATACTCGACTATCATGATCTCATATCACTATGTGAAGGATTTCCCTTTATTAGCCCATTTATTTAATTATTTAATCTATCTTTAGATGTGCTGATTTTTTCTTAATCTACTATAAACTACTTCAATTTATATAGCCTTCCTAAAGGTGACCTGCAAAAGGAAAAATAGAGTTTGTTTCCATGTTACTTCTATACAATGTAAAAGGAAGGTCTCCCCCATCAAAAGATTTTGGTTGAAACAAGTGAAGAGTCTGGAAAATCACTTCCCCTCTCACTTTCTTGGAATTTGTCTTCTCATTAATAAATATATTATTCCAATGCTTAGATTTCTAATGTAAAGAATAAATAGAAATAACTTTCAGGCATTTCTACATCATGAAATAAAATAAAGGACCCAAACCCAATTTTTATTCCTTTGTATGTCACCTTTAATATTTATTTGGCTGATAGACTGACAAATGCTAGTGCTCTTAAAGGCAAATTTACTAACACAACTCATTGATTTAACTGTTTAATAAAGTATTAAAATAAGAAATCTGGTAGCCGTATAGACCATAAAACATTAAAAACTAGAGCCGTACAGTAATATATTGATATAACTACACTTGTATGTGACTTAGAATCATAGGGTTAAGGGACTGCAAAGGTTATGTTGTCTAACCCGCTGTCAAGGTATGGGATTTGTTGGGTCTAAACCATCCAAGACAAATGGCTATCCAGCCTCCTTCTGAAAACCTCCCTAGGAAGTCTGTTCTATTGTCCTACTGTTTTTACAGTTAGGAAGCTTTTCCTGAGATTTAATCTAAATCTGCTATGCTGTCATTTGAACCCATTGCTTGTTGTCCTGCCCTCTGTGGCAAGAGAGAACAACTTTTCTGCGTCTTTTTAATGGCAATCTTTCAAGTATTTGAAGACCACTATCTTGTCCCCACTCAATCTTATCTTTTCCAAACTAAACATACCCATATGGCTTGCATTCCATCCCTTTGATCATCTTTGTCACTCACCTCTGGATCCTTTCCAGTTTCTCCACATCCTTTTTATACATTGGTGGCCAAAACTGGACACAGTCCTTCAGCTGAGGCCTAACCAGTGCTGAGTAGAGTGGAACTATCCTCTCCCATGACTTTCATGCTATGCTCAGTTAAAGCAACCTAAAATTACATTTGCCTTTTTTGCAACAGCATCACATTGCTGACTCATGTTGAGGTTGAGATCCACCACAACTCCCAGATCCTTCTCAGCAGTGCTGCTCCCAAGCCAATTATCCCCCATTCTGTATTTGTGCATTTGGTTTTTCTTCCTGAAGTGTAGTACTGTACCTTAAATTTGTCTATGCTGAATTTCATTTTATTGTCTATACCCTAGTTCTCCAATTTATCCAGATGTCTCTGAATTTTAGCTCTATCCTCCAAAGTGTTGGCAACCTTCAAAGCTTTGTGTCATCTGCAAATTTGATCAGTATGCTATATCCAAGTCATTAATAAAGATGTTAAACAACACCAGACCTAGAACAGATCCCTGTGGTACCCCACTTGAGACCTCCCTCCAATCTGATATCATTCCATTACTAATTACTCTTTGTTGGCAGTTGTTTAACCAATTACGTATATACTTAATGGTAGTTCCATCAAGCCCACATTTCTCCAGCTTACTTATCAGAATGTCATGTGGGACTATGTCAAAAGCCTTGCTGAAGTCCAAATATATTACATCCACCGCATTCCCCCTATCCACCAAACCAGTTGCCCTGTCGAAGAAGGAAATCAAGCTGGTTTGGCATGATTTGTTCTTAGTAAATCCATGCTGGCTGCTAATGATTGCCCTTTCATCCTCCAGGTATTATCAAATTGAATGTTTTATACATTGCTCTAGTAGCTTCCCATATGTTGAGTCAGACTGACTGGTCTATAGTTCCCTGGCTCCTCCTTTTTCCCCCCTTTTCAAAGATGCAGTCACATGTTATTTTTTATGAGAAGACTGAAGCAAAGTAGGCATTGAGCAGCTTTGTCTTTCTATCATCTTCTGTTACCAGCTCACTTTCTCCACTGAGCAGCGGACTCACACCATCCTTGATCTTTCTTTTTTGTCTCACACTTAGTAGTCTTCAGGAATTCTTCCACCATTTCAGAGAGCGCTACATATTTACAAATTTAGTTATGTTTGAAGCGCAACATCGCAAATGAAGAAAACAAAATGGTGATCATATCATCTATAGTTCTTTTCTGGTTGTTGAGCCTTTAGATTACACTTGGGTCACATTTTCAAGGTCTTCCATGAGACCTAGATATGTACTTAAAAAACAAAACAAAAACCCTGAGACACTCACCTAATCACTTGCCTCCAGAAGCTAATACTTTAACACACAAACTGAACAGCATGAGAAGTGACAACACTACAGACTTCCTGTCTACTTTGAAGCAATTCACTTCACCTGTCTGTGCCTCGTTCATCTGTAAAAAATATAATGAGGGGCACCAAAGTATCTGTTAGTTAATTAATTCATTAAATCCTAAATTAGGCCATGCCTATACGTACAGCACTGCAGTGGTACAGCTGTACGGATACAGCTGCACTGCTACAGCACGTCTGGTGAAAACACTCTATGCCGACAGGAGAGAGCTCTCCTGTTGGCATAATAACACCATGTCCATAAGTGGCATAAGCTATGTTGGCAGGAGAAGCTCTCTCATTGACATAGCGCTGTGTACATGAGTGCTTACGTCAGTGTAACTTATGTCGCTTAAGGGGATGGAATATTCACACCCCTGAGCAACATAAGTTTTGCCAACATAGGTTGTAGTGTAGACATAGCCTTAAACATTGCACAGAGGGATATCAAACAGTGTTTGGGTGGATGAAGGGGAGACAAAAAAGAAAGAAAGAATTTGTATTTTCAGTCTTCTAAGGTGATTTTTTTAAAAGTGTAAAGCTATTGTTGACATTTTCTGTCCTTTTCAGTTTTTTATTGCTATTGCTGATTAATTTGCATGTTTTCATATGTGATATTTCAACCTATTTATTAAATGTTCTTTGGATGGGAAATGTGGCCAGCTTAGATATTTGTTACAGTTCTCTTGTGAAGCCACAAGCAGATTCCTAACTGGTATAGACAGACTCTGGTAATTCTGAACAATGTTTTCTGAACAATGAATGAGAAATTTTGGGGGAGACTTAAATTAATTGGTCGTCAAACAATAATACAACACTAGAATAATTCCATTAGGAGTCATCCCAGATGTCTTGCAAATTTCTGATTCTTGCACTTTGGCTAGATTTGTTCTTCTAGGCATCAGTGCAGCTCCTGACATAGCTGAGTACAAAATACTAGAGAATTATTATGAAATGCATAACAGACTGACAGTGATGGCATTTGGGTGGCTGAAATCTTACTTCTCTCAAAAACACCAGCTAGTTTATCTTGACATTATTACTGTGACAACTAATATTTTATATCTCTGGTGCTTCAAGACATTGCCTTTCAGCAAATGTTATTTGCAGACACAATGCTGTCAATACTGTTGATGTATGGTTTTATTTGCACTTGAACTACTTGGTTCATAAATTTCTTTAAATTGTACTTCTTACCTTTTAATCTCATAGCATGGAAAACTTTGATCACATTTTTCTCTCATACTCCTTTGCTTTATCTTGTTATAGATTCACTTTGATATAGTTTTACTTATAACACATCTAGATGCTGGGTAAGTCTTGTTGCAATTTTCTCTACGCTTCCTTTAAAATCTATCCTTTCTTTTCCATCCCTCCTGCTTAAAACCTTGGTCCATGCCTTGGTCATCTCTTGTTTCAATTACTGAATTATTCTTCTCTTTTGCTTTCTGGCATTGCACTTCTCCAGCTTGTCCAAAACACCCTACCTAAAATCATTCAGTCCCATCACCATCATCCTCACATCTCTGCATTCACTTCCCTGCTTATTCAACATTAAATTCAATCTTCTCATCCTCGTATCAAGACTCTGCATAAATCTATCCCGACTAGTTTATGAACAAAAGTGAACAAAACTAAGAACCCTATAGGATACATGGTATGAATCTAAAATACAGATATTATCCTAAAATTTGTGTTTAAGCTATTAAGATGTAATATACAGTGGGGAAAACCTCTGCTGAGTACATCCAAATTCAGTAAGGTATTTCAACAACGAGTTTAGTCCTTTCCTAATCAGTTAAAACACTTAAGCTTAAAATGAAACATATACTTAAATAGTTTGCTGAATCAGAACCTTAGTGTATGTGACCATCCAAATTTGTGAAAATAACTACAGTGGTCATATTCCACTAGTCAATGTGCAGTTCAGTACTAATATTTATAACGAAGCAATATTTAAATGATTTTCTGTTTTACATTATTGTGCACAAGGTAAAGAACGTCTTGCCGGATGTCTGGGAATTACTGCTCTTCAAGCTGGTCAATTTATAGAGAGTTTTCTGGTGAAATACAAAAAAATTCATGACTTTACAAAGAAAACCATTGAGCAATGCCACAATGAAGGTAATAAAACCTATAAGATACATTCTAGTTTACCGTTCAGCTGCTATGCTACATTTTACAATGAGGACAGAGGTTCAACTCAGATAATGCTTGTAGGATGAGAGAAAAAGTTGAAAGAAATTATGAAAATATCCACCCCGATGAATGTGGTCTGCCCTATGTTATGCTGGCAAACTGGGAGGATCTGGTTGGATCCACCACAGCTGCTTCTTCCCAGATATTGTTATTTACCAGGAGTGCTCTTTATCATTTGTGAATGGCAAGAAGTTCCTTTCTTTTTTAATATGGCTCTCAACGTCCAGTTATCCATATTTAAAGTTACTTTGAGATTAGCTTATTGCAATGCAATGTACATACCACCATATTGTCAAACTAGTAAGAAGTTGCTGCTAGGGCATAATTCAACCTGCTTAGAAAGCACTGTTTCACAAAGAGAGCATGTTCCGCCTATGGCCTGTGATCTGCACTGGCTACCCCATGATTTCTTGGTGAGTTTTTGGGTATCCAAGGCTATAAAACCCTAAAAGATATGAACTCAAAACACCATCTGTTTGTCCCATGTAATATCACAGTAGATGTGATCCTCTGAAGAGTCTAAGCTAATGTAAGCGGGGGAATAGTCCCACTATTGTGGGGAACTTTCCTGGCTTCTGCACTACCCCGGTGAAGTGGACTAGTGAAAGATTCTGAGTCCTCGCTCCCACTTCCTTTACCCAGTGGCCTCCCTGCCCTTGAGGGCTCCCCTTCCACTCTCCTGTCTGGCAGAGTCCTCGTAACCCCAACAATGCTGGGCCCAGGATTCCTGGGGGGCTCGACCCCCAACCCTGCGGTGGTGACCTAGGACAGGGGCTAGGGTGTCCCCACCCCAGGGTACTCTCTCTGCACTGCGCACTTCTCTGACCCACTGACCCCTACATACAATTTAAAGCAAATGCAAGTTATTTAATCAACAATTAATTTTAAAAAGAATAAGGAAAAATGGGAAAGGTTAAAGGAAACACATCGCCCCGCTCTGTGGCAGGGAACATCACAAACAGTGTCTCTGGAATTTCAGGGCAGTTCACAGTCTGTTCCTTGTCAGTCCCAGGCCACCTTCTCAGGCCCTGGCTGTGCTGCAGGGATGCTGTGGGTTGGACACTTGCTCCGGTGGTGACCACGCTCTGAGGCTCTAAGTGGTAGGACCCTTCTTCCCAGTGTCACCCCCGCCCTGTCGGGGTTACAATCCAAGCCTGGCCTGCAGAGCCTCTTGGCTGAGGCGTCTCCCTGTGCTGGACCCGCTGCCCAGGGTCCCCCTCGCTCTCCCCAACTGCTCACCGCACCCAGCTCTGGACTGCTCCAGCCCCAGCTCCACCACTCTGTCTCTGCGCTGCTGCTGCTGCTGCTGCTCTGCCTCCAGCTCCCTGGGCTGCTTCTTTGGCCCCTCTGTCTCTGGTTGCTACAGTTCTGTCCCAGGACAGGTCTGCTTTGCAGGCTGCTTCTGTGACTCTGCTCCCAGCACTGACCTGCTTGGTGGGCTGCTTTTCTGGTCCCTCTGGCTCTGGTTGCTGCAGCTCTGCTCCCAGGGCAAGTCTGCTCTCTCTGGGCTGTGTCTCTGGTTTTGGCTCTGCTCCCAGGACAGGGTCTGCTCTCTCTGGGCTGCTTTTCTGGTCCCTCCAGATCTGGCACAGCTCTGCTCCCCAGCTTAGCTTGGGCCCCTGCTTTCTCCTTAGCTCAGCCCCACTGTATCTGACCCAGGCAAATCCAGCTCACACGGAGGACGGGACCTCCCTGGCCTCCTGACTCCCTGATTAGCCTGCCCGCTCTGTCATTCAGGCTGACCTGGAGCATTGGCCTCTCCCCATTGTTCCTGGGGGCTATCAGTTCAGGGTCCTGATTTCCCATAGACCTTTCCCCCTTTAGTACTGGTAGCTAGTCAACCAAAACACCCCACTAAATGTTAGTAAGGGGGCAACAGTCCCCTTACACTAACAATTTATTGGCTGTCTACACTTAAAGCATTGCAGTGGCGCAGCTGCACCGGTGCAGCTGTGTCGCTGTAGCGCTTAGGGAAAATGTTACTTATGCCGATGTGAGAGCTTCTCCCATCAGCATAGGTACTCCACCCCCCAAGAGGTGGTAGTTATGTCAATGGAAGAAGCCCCCTGTCAACATAGCACTGTCTGTGCTTGCGGTTAGGTCAGTATAACTGCGTCGCCCAAGGGGGTGGATTCTCCACTCCCCTGAACGATATGTAGTTATATCAACATAAGTTGGTAGTGTAGACCAAGCCTTAGATTTGGGTTGGTGGCAGGATGTTCTTAGTGAGAGGGTTTTCACTTTAGAATTAACTTTTTGCTTTTGGTCCATTAGAGCACTAGACTCAACTGTTCTTTTCGCAGACTTTCTCAGAGGAGAAAGTTGGTTGGAGGATGATAGGATAGAGTAAAGGTCTGTCTTTTCAAAGGTAGATCTGGTCTGTTTAATGTCTGTGTTGCTACTATTGGTCGTGCATCTAGAGTGTGATAGACATAACTGAAAAATCTAAATATATAACAAACATTTAGTGCTCGATGTAGGCAAAGTTATTGACATGTTGACTTTCTATGCTTGGTTTTGAATTTATGTGCATGTGCACATGCATGAAGGCATGTAGAGCTGTTCAGGAAAAAGTAATTAGCAACAAGACAAGGCTGTTCCTAGGAGCATTGGTACTCTTTGGTAAAAATGGCGTTAGATGCCTCCCCAACAAGTTGCTTAGTCATTTACTTGGTGCTTCCTTCCTCACACCAACCTACCTGATCTCTTTAGATGTGTCACTTCATCCTAAAGTTTCTCTAAGTTCTTCTTTGAGTACTTGCCCATATATATTATTACTCCTGGGGGAATTCTGCATCACTGCTTGCATGCAGAATTCATGTCCCGCACAAATTTCTTTGCTTCCCCGCATAAAAATGACTTTCTGATGGGGAAACAAAAGGAAGCTGTATGAGCGGTCATGTGCCACTCCCCAACAGCATGGGCGCATCATTTTGGGCACTTGGAACAGCCAACGGAGAGGTAAATCACTGGGGGGGGAGGGGCAGGCCTGGGAATGCCCCAGCTGGGTGCTGGGTCAGACCCACCCCTCATCTGCCCGGTCCCTGTGCATCTGGGATCCCTTACTCAGACTCCGCCCTGCCGAGCCTCACCCCCCCACACACACCCAGAACCCCCCCACTGAGCCTCCCTCACTCTAGCCCCCACCCCACTGAGCCTCACCCCCTGCACCTGGAGCCCCGCTGCATCCAGAGCCCCCATCACCCCCGCATCCAGCCCTTCCCGGCCAGTTGCTCCTACCTTGTGCTGGGCTCAGCTGCTAGTCCCTGCTGGATTGGGGGCGGGGTAGGAGTGCATTTCCCCTGCACAGAGAAACTGGGGCTGGACCAGGGATGGAGCTGGATCAGACCCACCCCCAGAAAGCTCCCCAAGATTTGCACTCCTTCTGCTTCCTGCCCTTATCACTTCTCAGCCGTGCGGGGAGGCGTCACTGTACAAGGAGCTGCTCCCCCATCTTCCTACTCCCCATGCATCTGGACCTCTGCCATTCCCCTCACCTCTACATCCAGACCCTCATCGCTGCATCCAGACCCTCACCCTCTGTTGAGCCCCCCGCCACTTGAATCCCAACCCTGACAAGTCCCCTCCCCTATGCACCTGGACCATCCCACAAGCCGGCCCCGCCCAGACCCTCATCCTACTTAGCCCGAACCAGCTGCACTTGTACCCCCCCGCCAAGCCCCAGTCTCCCAACACCCAGTCTCCCCACAACCAGAACCCCACCTACTGAGCCACAGCCACATTCACTTGGACCCCCCCTGCAGAATCATATTGCCCCTGCACCCAACCCCCTCCTCCCAACAAGCCCTTGTTCATCCAGATCCTCCCCGCACCTGGACCCACCCACTGAGCTGCTCGCACCCAGATCTCCCACACAGAACCTTCTCACCCTACACCTGGATCCCCCACATACACTAAGCCCCTCCACACTTGGATCCTCTCAGAAGAAGCCTGCCTGCCCACACCTTGTACACCTGACACGGGGCTGCTAACCCTGGTGAGTTGCTTCATTTACTATTTCTGAGGGAATTCTGAACCAAAACATTAAATATTCTGTACCAAAAAAGTAAAAATTCTGTGGACAGTATTTTAAAATTCTGCAAAATTTATTTGTCAATAAATAAATCTGGAGGCTCCAGCATGGCAGTGGGGAGCACAGGCCACTGGCTGCATTGAGGTGGGAGACCACACTGCAGCCTTCCCCCCCACCTAGACACAGACCTCCAGAGCGGGCCCAGACCTTGCGCTATGTCAGGGTCAGGTGCAGCCTCACTGCTGAGTCTGTATCCCAGAGGGGAACGGACTGCAGGGTGATCTCCCATCTCTGTGCAGCCAGTCGCCTGTGCTCCCCACTACTATGCTGGAGCCTCCACATTTGTTTATTGACATAAAATCTGCAGAATTTTGCAGAATTTTAAAATATTGTGTACAGCATTTTAAATTTTTTGGTGCAGAATTCCCTAAAGAGTAATATTATATTTCACTGTTGGTCACATGAGGCCCACGCGGTTAAGATTGGAGTCTTTTTGCCAGCAGTGTCTGCTGGGACCATTCATGCATCCTGAATGTCCTTGCACTCCCATACTACAAGTATAAAAGGCATTGCAGAACCAACCACCACTCACCACCTGGGGCTCCAGTTGGAGCGCAGGGGCTTGCCTCACTTTGGCATCCACCCACCCGCAACCCCACTCTCTGGCAGGAGCACCAAGTGGAGTGGGGCAAGCCCCTGCACCCCAACCTCACTCCCTGGCAGGAGCGCTGGGCAGGTGGAGCAGGTTGGGCCACGGGGGCACCTATTTTTCCGGGAGTCCCCAGTTGGCCAGGGCCCCTGGGCACAGCTCCATTGTCCCAGTGGCTATGTTACTGCTTCGCCTTTCTCATTACTTCACTCCTAGGGTATGGATACTCACTAAAGACAAATGGGGATGTGTAGAGGGCACAGGATTTAATACAAGGAGAGTCTGCAGCTGTTGGCCCAAAAAAACCCATTCTCCATGGCCCTGCAGCCACAGATACTAAATACAGTTCAAGAGCACAAATGCTGACTGACTGCATAGAAGAAATATGTAAAATTTTTGGCTCTTGAATTGGATTATGGCTTTGTAACTCTGAGGCTGAATTTTTGTGGGCCCACAGCCATCAAGTCTATTTATTTAAGAATAGGTTTCTTAGGCTGTTTTCTGCTGGAGCACATCATATGTCAATATAATGCAGTATAATTTGACATGAGCAGGGTTCATTCTGGGAACAGAGGTCTTATTCAGCAAGTATCTCAAAGAGAAAAAAAGAGGACAGGTTTTACAATTTTACAGTAATTTGTAATGAATAAGAAGATGATGAAGCAATTCCTTCACTACCCCAAACAATGACTTATGAAAATTTAAGTTTAATAAAATAAATATTATACAATTTGTAAAAGTGCACTGGTCTGTTGGGTGCATGCATACATCCTAGCTCACATGTCATACTCCCCAGCCCTGTCAAAAAGGAACATTCCAGGATCTGTAGTTTCCCCCAGCTGGAGCACATGACCAGGAAGGAGTTATGGGGCTGGAAGAGCATATGACTGCTTTGGGAAGGGGACTACATAAGAAGAAGCCTGATCTCACTCTGAGAAAGTCAGGGTAGAGACATGACCTGGAGGGAGACTCTCCAAAGTGTAGGACTTGAGAAAATTGTCACTGTAATATAAGAATCACTGTCACTCACCAGAAGGCCAGTCCTGAGTGGCTCTTGTTCAACAACGAAGTTTCAGATGCCCATCCCTGCCAAAAGACATCCCTATTTCCATTCAGTTATGTGTATAAGAGACCAGGGAGATAAGAGAGAGATCTGTTTTGAAGCTTCATTGCAATTAATAGAATAGATTTTGAGGCACTTAAGGCATTACCCACTTCAGATAATAAAGCAAAAAGAAAGTTATTTGCCTGTCTGCTAAGTGGACATGATGTAATTTGGCAGTAATTGGAGTCTATCTAAAAATGTATTGCAATACAGTCCTGCCATAAGAAACGCCTGCTCTGGAAGCTTCCACTAATGAATAGTATTTGGTAAATTGGAGAGAGTCCAGAGGAGAGCAATAAAAATGATAAAAAGTTTAGAAAACCTGATCTCTGAGGAAAGGTTAAAGAAACTGGGCATGTTTGACCTTGAGAAAAGAAGACCAAAGGGAGGCATGATAACAGTCTTCATATATGTTAAGGGATTTTATAAAGAGGACAATAATCAAATGTTCTCCAAGGGTAGGACAAGAAGTAACTGGCTTAATCGGCAGCAAGGGAGATTTAGATTAGATCTGAAGAAAATCTTTCTAACTATAAGGATAGGTAATTAATTTTGGCTACACTAGGAAATTAGGTCAATTTTATAGAAGTCAATTTTTAGACATTGATTTTATATAGTTGACTGTGTATGTCCCCACTAAGCGCATTAAGTCGGTGGAGTGTGTCCTCACTACCATGGCTAGCATCAACTCACAGAGCAGTGCACTGTGGGAAGCTATCCCACAGTTCCCGCAGTCTCTGTTCCCCATTGGAATTCTGGGTTAAGCTCCCAATGCCTGATGGGGCAAAAACATTGTTGCGTGTGGTTTTGGGTACATATCATCAGTCTCCCCTCCCTCCTTCCCTCCCTCCCTCCATGAAAGCAGACAATCATTTTGCGCCTTTTTTCCTGGGTTACCCATGCAGACGCCATAGCACAGCAAGCATGGAGCCCGCTCAGCTCACCGCTGCTGTTGTGAGCAAACACCTCACACATTATATTGCAGTATGTGCAGAACCTGGCTAAGAGATGGCAGCACGAGGACAATTGTGAGGAGGACGTGGACATAGATGTTCCTGAAAGCATGGGATGTGGCAATTGGGACATCATGGCGGCAGTGGGGCTGGTTGATACAGTGGAACCTTGATTCTGGCCTGGCAAACAAGCACAGACTGGTGGGACCGCATAGTCTTGCAGGTATGGGATGATTCTCAGTGGCTGCGAAACTTTTGCATGCGTAAGGCCACTTTCCTGGAACTCTGAGAGTTGCTTTTCCCTGCTCTGAAGCACAGGAATACCAAGATGAGAGTTGCCCTGACAGTTGAGAAGCAAGTGGTGATAGCCCTGTGAAATCTTGCAATGCCTGACTGCTACCGGTCAATTGGGAATCAATTTGGAGTGGGCAAATCTACTGTGGGGACTGCTGTGATTCAAGTAGCCAATACAATCACTGACGTTCTGCTATCAAGGTTAGTGACTCTGGGAAATGTGCAGGTCATATTGGATGTCTTTGCTGCAATGGGTTTCCCTAACTGTGGTGGGGCGATAGACGGAACGCATATCCCTATCTTGGCACCAGACCATCTTGCAAACCAGTACGTAAACCACAAGGGGTACTTCTCAATGGTGCTGCAAGCGCTGGTGGATCACAAGAAATGTTTCACCGACACCAACGTGGGATGGCCAGGAAAGGTGCATGACGCTCACATCTTTAGGAACTCTGGGCTGTTTGAGCAGCTGCAAGAAGGGACTTACTTCCAAGACCAGAAAATTACTGTTGGGGATGTTGAAATGCCAATAGTTATCCTTGGAGACCCAGCCTACCCCTAGCTCCCATGGCTCATGAAGCCATACACAAGCAGCCTGGACAGTAGTAAGGAGCAGTTCAACTATAGGCTGGTATGAATGGTGGTTGAATGTGGCTTTGGGCATTTAAAAGCTCGTTGGTGCTGTTTGCTGACTAGGTTAGATCTCTGCATAACCAATATTCCCATTGTTATTACTGCTTACTGTGTGCTGCATAATATCTGTAAAAGTAAAGGGGAGACGTTTATGGCAGAGTAGGAGGTTGAGGCAAATCGCCTGGCTGACAATTTTGAACAGCCAGATACCAGGGCAATTAGAAGAGCACAGGTAGGCACTCTGCGCATCAGAGAGACTTTGAAAACAGTTTCATGACTGGCCAGGCTATGGTGTGACAGTTGTCTGT
Source organism: Dermochelys coriacea (assembly GCF_009764565.3). Classification (NCBI taxonomy): domain Eukaryota; kingdom Metazoa; phylum Chordata; order Testudines; family Dermochelyidae; genus Dermochelys; species Dermochelys coriacea. The sequence goes on from NC_050071.1 coordinate 126,792,119, forward strand.
GTTTCTCCTTGATGCAAACCTGCTCCCTTTGTTGATTTTAATTCCCTGTAAGCCAACCACCCTCCCCCTTTCAATCACAGCTGGCAAAGGAAATAAAGTCACTATTGTTTTGAAACCATGCATTCTTTCTTTATTAATTAAAAAAAGGGGAGATAAGTGATAAGGTGGGTGGGGTGGGGTAGGGGAGGAGGGAAGGACAAGGGCACATTGCTTATTGTAGCCACACTACAAATCAAAACTGTTTGAATGACAGCCTCTGTTGCTTGGGCCATCCTCTGGAGTGGAGTGACTGGGTGCCTGGAGCCTTCCCGCCCCCGCGTTCTTGGGCATCTGTTGAGGAGGATATGGAACTTGGGGAGGAGGGCAGGTGGTTGTACAGTGGATGCAGTGGGGGTTTGTGCACTTGTTGGCTTTCCTGCAGCTCCACCAGACGCCTGAGCATGTCTGTTTGCTCCCCCATTAGCCTCAGCATTACATCCTGCCTCTTCTCATCGCGCTCACTTAATGCTTTCCTGGACTCTGCCACTGAATGCTTCCATGCATTCAGCTGTGCCTTATCAGTGCGGGAGGACTGCATGATCTCGGGAAAATATGTCATTGTGAGTGACATCACACATGGCTGGGCAACAGAATTCAGTTTCCAGGCAGCCATGGTAAGGCAAAGGGTACGCGGGTTTAGCTTCTAACTCCTTCATAACATGTAAGAATGTTTTCACACTGCAGCATCTTCCTTTCCTATAGCAAGCAATGCCAGTTGGGTTTGCCATTTAAAAGGAGGGGCTGCTGTTTTTGGGTGGATATGCAGCAGGTACCTCCCCCCACCCCTCTGCATGGCTATTTGGGATGATCCCTTTTTAGCCAAGCGCAAATAGCCCAGCATGAATGGGGTCCTTTTACTGTTCCCTTACAAAAATTCCTCTATTTCAATCAGGTGACCATGAATGATATCACTCTCCTGAGGCTAACACAGAAGGATAAAGACTGAATGTTGCTTGAATGTGACCATTCACTGCCATGCTTTATGCTGCAGTGATTCCAGACTACTTGCTACTGGCTTGGCTTGGTAAAGTGTCCTACCATGGAGGACGAAATAAGGCAGCCCTCCCCAGAAACCTTCTGCAAAGGCTTTCAGAGTACCTCCAGGAGAGCTTCATGGAGATGTCCCTGGAAGATTCCCGCACCATCCCCAGACATGTTAACAGACTATTCCAGTAGCTGTACTGGCCGCGAATGCATCCCAAGTCTTCAGGACAAATCAAACATTAAACACTATTGCTTTTAAACCCTGTACTGTAGTTACAAATGTCCGCTCACCAGAGGTGCCTTCTCCGCCTTCAGGGTCGGGGATCCTGCCTTCAGCGGGTATTGACTCCAGGGTGATGAAAAGGTCCTGGCTGCCAGGGAGAACGGATTCATCGCTTGCCTGCTGCGCATTCTCCTCCTTCTCCTCTTCCTCATCTGCAAAATCCTCCTCTTTGTTACGTGAGACTCCCCCCTTGCAGGTGTCCACGGACAGTGGTGGGGTAGTGGTAGGACCCCCCTAGAATGCTATGCAGCTGATCATAGAAGCGGCATGTATGGGGCTCTGACCCAGAGTGACAACCGTTTGCCTCCTTTGTCTTTGGTCGGCTTGCCTGAGCTCCTTGACTTTCACGCGGCACTCCTGTTTGTCCCTGTTGTAGCCTCTGTCCATCATGCCGTGTGCGATTTTGGCATGTATATTAGCATTTCTGTTTTTTGATTGGAGTTCTGCCTGCACAGATTCTTCTCCCCATACAGCAATCAGATCCAGTGTCTCCCGTTCTCTCCATGCTGGAACTCCATGCTGGAGCTTGCGATTCTGGGGGGACTGCATGGTCACCTGTGCTGCTGAGCTTGCCATGCTGATCAAAGAGGAAATTAAATTCAAAAGTTCCCAGGGGTTTTCCTGTGTACTTGGCTAGTGCATCGGAGTTGAAAGTGCTGTCGAGCAATCACATTGGAGCACTCTGGGATAGCTCCTGGAGGCCAATACCATCGATTTGCATCCTCACTTCCCCAAATTTAACCCAGCAAGGTTGATTTTAGTGCTACTCCACTCACTGGGGAGGAGTACAGAAGTCAATTTTAAGAGCCCTTTAGATTGACGGAATGGGGTTGCTTGTGTAGACACATTCATTATAAAATCTACCTAATGCGGCTAAATTCAACCTAACCCTGTAGTGTAGACCAGGGCTCAGAGACTTCTGCAGGCTGAAAATGAACTGAGGTTGCACAGTTCTTTCTCTGTGAGGTGGAGCTTGGGAGAATGCCCACGATAAGGACTGCACAGTTTCCAGTATGGCCGTGCAAGGATATTATATGGATAAGACATAAAGGCCTAAGGAAAACACTATGGTGTTTAGGTTTGTAGGAGACCCAAGACGCCATTTCTGACCCATAGAATTCAGAAGAAGAGGCTTTAGAGGAATAGATAGACAATCCCTTCCCACTGTGTTGTGAGTCAGATGAGGAATAAGAGAATTCTACCTCTAAAGGAGGGGCTGCTGAGGCAGGAGTACTGGGTGTAATATTGGAGTGGCTGTTGTGCCGGGGAAGAGGTCAGTATTGATGTAACAGTGGACGTGCATACCAGAGGAATGTTTAGTTCAACCAAAAGTAAACAACACTCTAGCTCCTCCAGATCTTCTAGATCCTTTGGAACCACATATTTTCCTGGCACTGATTTAGGTGATATGGTGAATTGGGCTCAGGTATAGCCGAATGGGGTACCCAGTGTCAATGTACTCCATGTGTCATAATAGTAATCAGGGCCAGGGAAGAGGTTGCCACTGGTTCCCAAGCACTTGGTGGCAAGTGCTGGGGCAAGAGCAGAGCCAGGTCTGAGGGTGGGCCTGGACGCTAAGTGGGTGGGCCATGGCCTGCCCAGGCCCACCCGTGGCTACGTCCCTGAGGCGAATTTGTAGATATTTGACATTTTCTTTTTCAGTGTATTATCCGAACTGTCAAAGAATATATATACTCACCCCAAAATTCATAACATACTTTTCAATACAAACATTTTATAGAAAAAATCAACAGATATGCCATCTGTTGTTAACAGTCACAGTGAAGAAGAGTGCATTGTCATCAAATTTGTTACTTTAATAACTGCAACTGTAATGCTGTGTCAGGAAAATTACTTTTCTCAGAACAAGGTGGGTGAGGTAATATCTTTTATTGGACCAACTTCTATTGGTCAGAAAGACATGCTTTCTAGCTTACACAGAGCTCTTCTTCAGGTCTGGGACACTTACTCAGCTAAATATAAATGGAACAGATTGATTAGCATAAATAGTTAACACATATTTCAAGGGACCATTCAAGGTGAAATGGCCTATTAACACCCATCCAACCATAAGGAGGAAACAAAGGGTGGGGAAAACAGCTGGTGGAGAAGGTTGTTAGTGAGTGCGATATTTTTGTAATCCATAAATTCAGGCTTTATATAGTCCATGATTTTTAGTATCTAGCAAAGTTATGAATTTAAGCTTCCTTGCTCAACTTTTGAAAGTGTTGTGCAGGTTTCCTTTGAGGATGAGGACTGATAGGTCAGATATAGAGTGATTGCCTTGTGAAAAGTGTTCACCCACCGGTGATATGGTGGTTTTGTGTTTTATCATTTTCCTGTATCATTTTCTCAGAATAGCATTTTCAACCTCTTTTTATAACAGCATATAATTGATTCAGACTTCTACTCACAGAAGACATGCTTTTCCTTGTTTATTCTTTGCAATGCTTAAAAAATTACTATCACCATAGATTTTTAGAGACAAGGTGGGTGAGGTAATATCTTTTACTAAACCAATTTCTGTAGTGAAAAAGACAAGCTTTCAAGCTACACAGAGCGCTTTTTCAGGTCATCACCTCCTCCACCAACAGAAATTGGTCCAATAAAAGATATTACCTCACCCACCTTGTCTCTCTAAAATCCTGGGACCAATACAGCCTCAACACTGCACATAACCATAAGCTGTCATTTCATATCATAACGGCATTAATAAGTTAGTTCTACTAAAGAGTAGTGGATTACTGCAGATATTTAAAGCCATAAATAACTCCTAAACATCCTGTTTGATGAAGTGCTACTCAAGCAATATATTTTTGATTAGATCTACTTCAAATAATATAGCTTTCTTTTCTTGAAAGGTGTCAAAAAACATTCCCACATCTGTGATAATGAATCCATGTTCTATGTATATAACCAGCAAAAGTCCCATAGCTAAAATCCTTGGCTGCGAGCCAATGCAGAGATGGAAGACACCTGTCTCTACTTGGGTCCATTATGAGCTGTCAGCTATGATATAACCAGTATAGCTCTACCAGCAAACCCTCCTAGAGGAGGTACAATTTTTACTGGGATGGGTTGTTTTGCTGGAATTGCTTATACCAGTTTCCTGAATAAAATAAGCTATACCAGCAAAAGGACTTTTTGGCATCTCAGTCTATACTGGGGCTTTTGCTGGCATTGGCATGTTGGTTAGAGGTATAATTTTTTTTCCAGTCCTATCCGACATAGCTATACCAGCAACACTTTTAAGTTTAGACCAGGCCTGAGTAACTTCAATCTCTAATGATTTGAACTGGAATTGAGTGTGCTTAATGGCTTTCAGGGTTAGAGTAATGGAGATATCAATGATATGTGGGTACATCCACATTTCACTCTACCAGTCAGACTACTTTTGAATAGCTGGGGAACAAATGTTGTGCATCAAGTGACTCAGACTATTTTCAGTATTCAGTAATATTGGCCAAAAGCATCAGGCAATTGCTCACAAATGTATGTATCAACTTCATATTGGAAGATTTGTTTCAAATCTCATATTTAAGCACTCCATTAACGTTTTCTATTTTACATATCAAAAGGATATGTGGTTTCCATCATGGGACGTAAAAGACACTTGCCTAATATCAATGCTCGAGACTACAGACTACGTGCTCAAGCAGAGAGGCAGGCTGTCAACTTTGTTGTCCAAGGTATTTTAAAAAAAAAAAATTATTTCCTCTGACTGGGTGGAGGTTGAGAATTGAAGTCAACAAACAAGAAATAGTAAATGGGTGGCATGAATAAATTTTCTATTTTACAGCTCTAAGTGACAGAAGTATGAAACCCTCACTAGCCTGTAGGGAACAAGAACACAATGGTATACTACAATACTGTATGGTAGCTAGCTGTATGAGGTGGAAGATTTTCAAATGCAGTTTTCCTAAGGCTGTCTCTTTTTGGTTTCTTTGTCAGTTTGTGACTGAGGGCCTGTCTACACTTACAGCCCTGCAGTGGTGCAGTTGCAGTGGTTAGTGAAGACACTACCTATGCCAACTGGAGAAGCTCGTATTCCACCTAACAAAGAGGTGGTAGCTATGTCGACGGGAGAAACCCTCCTGTTGACATAGCGCTGTCTGCTCTGGGAGTTCAGTCTGTATAATTGCATTGCTCAGGGGGGTGGATTTTCCACGCATCTGAGAGATGTAGTCATACAGACATAAATTTGTCATGTAGAACATGGCACAGAAACAAGGGTTTCAGTGGTTTTACTACTAAGAGATTCAAATTTTTATTTTTTCAGATTTCTGGTTTTTGGGAAATACCTTTATAAGGGACTTTGTATTGTTTTATTATTATTTCTGTTGAAACCAGGGCTCATTCTTCATCTGTAATGTGCAGGAAGAAAGCATTAAAGAGTTAAACAGGTGTTATCTTCGCAATATAAATTTGCAAACTTGCCAGACAAAATGCAATAAATCCACATAATTTACTTATGTCAGTCTGCTGAGTTCACACCTCATTTGAAGTAATGTGGTGTCTTTAAATGACCCTTGCTGCTGCTTTAAGAGGTTGTATTAAAAATCTACAGGTTTTTACTTATTTAAAGAGCTGATGTTGGCATGATTTGCATAATGTTTGCAAGTTAGAGTGGAGCTGTGAACCCTATCATGCAAATGAAAAATACTTTTTAGACATGTTTATGAAGGTGCTTCTCATGAAAGTGGCTTGAATTTTCCTTTAGGAAGGAGCAATGAGTTGTTGGGGTTTTTTTGCCCTCAAACTTTCTTTCTTTTAATGTTTTGTTTTCAAAATAGGCAAATTAATTATGTAATATTCTGGACTATTGTCCATTGGCAACCGCATCTTACAAGGAGGTGTAGAGCATCTGTAACTGAAGTCAATGGGAACTGAGGACACTCAGCACCTCACAGAAGACATTTGGTATCTTGCAGGACTGAACCCCAAATTTCAGACAACAAATTTGGGTTTTTCATTATTGAAACACCAGAAGAGAATGTTATAGAATTGCTTGAAACTTGGAATTTCCATTCCACAGGACATTTCAAAATGTTCTTTTCTCCTAAATTGAAATGAAATTTGAAATGACCCTATTGTAGCTTTCTATTGACTTTATCATTTTGACTAAATATATTATATTATATTTATATTTATTTATTAATATTCAAAACACTAAAGTAAAAATGAAGCACTTAGACTTTATCAAAATGAAATGTTTCAGTAATTTATTGTCAAAAATTTCAATGAAATTGATATGTTCCCACAAAACGTTTCATTTAGTTGAATCAGCATTTTCCAGTTGAAAACTGTTTGACTGGAAAGCTTTCAGCTAGATACAGAATTCTGATAGGTATTTTGGAAAGGGGTTAAAATGGGTTTATAATTTTAAAATATTCAATTATTTTTAATATTAACAAAAATTCCTTCTACATTGAGATTTTAATTTCAAAATTTCAGCTCTGAGATAATTTTTGAAAACCATATTAAACTCCTCTATTTATACTGACTATAGTTACTGTGGTAAAAGATACAGTAGTGATTTCATATAGTAAGTGAAAATGCATCCGATGAAGTGAGCTGTAGCTCACGAAAGCTTATGCTCAAATAAATTTGTTAGTGTCTAAGGTGCCACAAGTACTCCTTTTCTTTTTGCGAATACAGACTAACACGGCTGCTATTCTGAAACATTTAGTAAGATAGCATCTTATCTTGGTGACAACTTATGCTCAAAAGACTATATTTCTTATGGCATAAATAGTGAAAGGAATATATGGTGTACCAATTTGAAATGGCTGTCATTGGCTTTGACATGATTATTTTTGAAGAAATTTGTCTTATTAGCCATTTCCTAGTCCAACTTTCTTAACTGAGCTTCTGTTGTCTTTTCTAACTCTATTCCATAGATTTATTATAGCTTTAACTCATGAAACAGTGCCTTACCATAGCTAAAATCTAGGTTATTTAGGCTATTATGCACTTTGATTTTTCTTGTGGATAAGTTAAGAAACTCCTTTTCTCTCTCTCCCATGCATGCGGTATGTATATTTGAGATGATTCATGTTTCAGGGTATAAGCCAATCTTTAATGGTAATTCAGAAAAGAATTTCTTGGGGGGGGTAGGCTATTTTATAACTTCCTACTAGAGGCTTTCTTGAATCTTTTTCTTTTGAAGCAACTGGTACTAGCCACTATCAGAGACAGAATACTGTGTTTCGCTTGACCATTGGTCTGGTCCAGTCTGGCAATTCTTATGTTCCCATATCATTATTAAAGGTGAATTCACACCTTCATTAATAGTATTAATAAGCATTTTTGATTCTTTTGTAATATTGAATCTTTGTTAGCTTTATGGAGTCAAAAAGAAAAGGAGTACCGGTGGCACCTTAGAGACTAACAAATTTATTAGAGCATAAGCTTTCGTGAGCTACACCTCAATGCATCCGATGAAGTGAGCTGTAGCTCACGAAAGCTTATGCTCTAATAAATTTGTTAGTCTCTAAGGTGCCACCGGTACTCCTTTTCTTTTTGCGAATACAGACTAACACGGCTGCTACTCTGAAACCTGTGTTTATGGAGTCAGTTTCAGACCTGCTGTCATTTTGCATAGTTCAGAGGACTAAAGAGCTCTTCCTCTCCGCCCACCCCCATATTTTATATTTAAAACAGATCACTTTCTTTTGTAGGATCTGCAGCTGACCTTTGTAAAATGGCTATGGTTGAGATTTTTACCTCTGTTGCCATTTCTCCAACTTTAACAGCCAGGTTAGTAAGCGATGTTCTTTTTCATTTTATGACAGAAGTAGCTGAAATAAAGGCATTTCTGGGATTTTATTCTTTATTGTTCCATGTAATATGACCTATTGTACCTATACTTTAACTATGCCTTTTCTTTCTTATTACTCTGTTCAGCTAGATGAATGTTTAGTATGCATCTGAATCGTTTAACAAGCAAGGGCAGATGCTATTACTTTATATATTTACTGGAAGATTTTTGTTTATATTTTTGTGCTCAAGTAGATTTCTGTGTAATTCTATCCACATATACTGTGCCTGGTCATCAGATATAATGGGGACCCACAACTTCATTTGAAATCATTGGTGTTCAACTTTTTTAAAAATTAAGCCCACTGGTCATGTCTTTACTTATTCTGAATTTATTCTATCAAGTTGATTGAATGTGATGTAAATTACTAACACATTCAATGGATTAGGGAAAAAAACATAGTAGCCAGGACATCAGAACTGAAGCAAACTGTATGAACAAATTGTGCTTCTCAGCAGGCAACTTTTATTTATATTATTTATTTATTATATTTATGTGTATTTTATGTAATAAAGGGAAATATCTTATAGAATATAAGGGAAAACTAATGCATCACAGTTTCCTTTTGTTAGTATAGCTATGCACAGTTGGGCAATAGATCACAGGACAGCCTCCAAATTCTTATATATCACTAGCAAGAAGAATAGAACCTAATGTTCAGTCATAAAAGATAGAACTATTGGTGCAAAAAGTCACTGAGCATTATTATTATTGTTAGCTCTAATAGAAAAAAGCCTTGAAGGCAAACATGGGAGAAAAAGAAATGAATCCTGGTCTTTCATAATGTTGTGGTATGTGGTCAAATAGAACTTGAGGAATTTGAAGTAGAATTTCAGATAAAAGCAGAGAACAAAGGTTTGCAAAATGTCAAAGTTTTTATAGAAATATTTTTATGTGATATTGGGATTTTTGTAAAAAAAATCTCAATTGTGATAATAACATATCAAATCATTCAACAGGACTTTTCATTTAATCAAAAAAACCCAGGATTTGGCCCCATATATATACTTTACAATAATATAATACTTAGATTGTGAGTTCTTTGGGACCGAGACTGTCTTTTTTGTTTTGTATTTGTACAGCACCTATAACCATGACTATGGCTCCTAGTTCTATGGTAATGCATATAGTAATATTAAATAATAATATAGCTCTTTACATGTTAAATATATTTGTTATTCTTTAAATATTTACCCATACATACATCTCACAATGATTATGAGCATGAATATTAATAAGTTACAAGTTTCAGTAAAGACCTCACATGCTACCCTTCATGGGTAAATACATGAAAGTGAGATATTTGGTGTAGTGTGTTTGTCAGGTCTGAGACATGAGCTGCTTATAAAGAACAATGAACCCTTTGCCTTTTGGCACCAATAGGCCTCTGTATCACACCTCCTATCTGACATTAACACAATAGGGCTAGCTGCTGGCTATTCTGCAGATGTCAGTTCTGAGTGCTCTTTCCTGAACAGGGTGTCTGCTACCACATTTTCTTTCTTTCTTAGTGTGCACAAGCTCCGTCTCATATTCCTATAGCGCTAGACTCCATTGTCATAGCCTAGAGTTGGTACCTTTTGGTTATGTGTAACCACACCATACCAAGAGAGTGTGGTGGATCAACCTCAGCCTGGACCAGTCCACACAAGAGATCCACTTCCTGGACACTACAGTGCAAATAAGTGATGGTCACATAAACACCACCCTATACCGGAAACCTACTGACCACTATACGTGCCTCCAGCTTCCATCCAGGACACATCAGATGATCCATTGTCTACAGCTAAGTCCTAAGGTACAACCGAATTTGCTCCAATCCCTCAGATAGAGACAAACACCTACAAGATCTCTATCAGGCATTCTTAAAACTACGATACCCACCTGGGGAAGTGAGAAAACAGATTGACAGGGCAAGATGGGTACGTAGAAATCACCTACTACAGGACAGGCCCAACAAGGAAAATAACAGAACACCATTGGCCATCACGTACAGCACCCAGCTAACATGTCTCCAGTACATTATCAACGATCTATAACCTATCCTGGAAAATGATCCCTCAGTCTCACAGACCTTGGGAGGCAGGCCAGTCCTCGCTTACAGATAGAAAATACTCACCAGCAACTACACACCACACCACAGAAACACTAACCCAGGAACCAATCCCTGTAGCAAACCTCATTGCCTACTCTGTCCCCATATCTACTCTAGTGACACCATCAGAGGACCCAACCACATCAGCCACAGCATCAGAGGCTCATTCACCTACACGTCTACTAATGTTATATATGCCATCATGTGCCAGCAGTGCCCCTCTGCCAGGTACATTGGCCAAACTGGACAGTCCCTACGTAAAAGAATAAATGGACACAAATCGGACATCAAGAATGGTAACATACAAAAGCCAGTAGGAGAACACTTCAATCTTCCTGGACATTCTACAACAGATTTAAAAGTAGCTATACTTGAACAAAAAAACTTCAGAAACAGACTTCAAAGAGAAAAAGCAGAACGAAAATTCATTTGCAAATTTACCACCATTAATTTGGGCTTGAATAGGGACTGGAGTGGCTGGCTCATTACAAAATTAGTTTTACCTCTCCTGGAATTGACACCTCCTCATTTATTATAGGGAGTAGACTTCATCCACCCTGATCGAATTGGCCCTGTCAACACTGGTTCTTCACTTGAGAGGTAACTCCCTTCTCTTCATGTGTCATTATATAATGCCTGCATCTGTAATTTTCACTCCATGCATCTGAAGAAGTGGTTTTTTACTCATGAAAGCTTACGCCCAAATAAATCTGTTAGTCTTTAAGGTGCCATTGGACTCCTTGTTGTTTTTGTGGATACAGACTAACACAACTACCCCCGATACTTTCCAGCTCTGGGGAACTCCCAAAATGGATCTGTTTGCAACAGAAGTCTGTTTGCTCCCAAGCAGGCCACAGCCCAGGTTCATTGACAGCCGCTTTCCTGCTGCTGTAGTCAGAGGGTCTTCTTTATGCTTTTTCTTTCACCCCTCTCTACCCAAAGTTCTGTGCAAGGTAAAGCAGGACAAGGCCCATCTTATACTGATCACCCCAGCTTGTCCCCATCAGAACTGGTGTTCAGAGCTCTTAGACCTATCAGTCAGTCCCCACTGTCACTCCCACTTCACACACACTTGATTTCACAGAATCATGGCTGCCTCCTCCACCCCAATCTTCAGGCAGAGGAGTGCTGCTCTAGAGAAGTTCAGGAGGTGCTGCTGAATAGTAGAATACCATCAACTGGGAGTACTTACCTGGCTAAATGGAAGAGGTTTTCCATCCGGTCCATACTGAAAGGGGTTTCCCCATCCCTCGCTTCTTATCAGCACATTTTGGACTATCTTCTGTTCCTAAAACACCAAAGGTTGTCAATTAGCTCAAGCAGAGTGCACCTAGTGGCTACCTTGGCATTCCACCCACTATTGAAAACTGCTCTCTTTTTTTCCAACCCAATACCTGTATGATTTTTAAAAGGCCTGAGCAGACTATTTCCAGAATGGCAGAACCCTGTCCCCCCATGGAGCCTGAATCTAATCTTAGGAAAGCTCATGTGTCCTACCTTTGAGCCTCTAGCAACCTGCTCCCTGTTGTACCTTTTTTAGTGGCCATTATGTTGGCCAGGGAGAGTGGGGCAGTTGAGGGCATCCGTTTCAGATCTTCCATATACTTTTTTCTATTCCTCACCCAAAATTTCTCACGAGAGTGGTTTCCGCTTTTCATATTAATCAAGCAATTTTCCTACTGACCTTCTTCCCAAAGTCTCATGGTCATAAGGGTCTGAATGTTAGAAGAGGTTTAGCTTTTAATCTGGAATGTATTATACCTTTCAGGTGTTTGACTCAATTGTTCATTGGAGTTGCAGACCGACTGAAGGGCAGACCTGTGACCACTCAAAGGATTTTATATTGCATATCCATTTCTATTCACCTGTGTTACTAGTTGGCTAATGTGTAAGCCTTTGGATAGAGTGTTGAGTTATTCAACTAGGTCCCAAGCAGGCTCTGTGGTTTTTCTAGCTAATGTTCCTGTAGTATACATTTGCAGAGAAGAAACCTGGTGATGTTGTCATACAATTACCTTTCACTATATGATCTCCCAACAATCTAAAGACAAAGGATAAATTTGGACAAGTGATCCTCCAGTCCCATCCCTGTTCAAATAGACTCCGAACTCGCATCCAGTTTGCACTGCTTGTGAGTCACCTACAGTGGAATGGACATGTGCAATCACTTGAAGAAGAAGAAACTATTACTAATCTCTCTGTAACTATATTTCTTTGAGATGCTGCACATGTCCATTCCACAATCCACTCTCCTTCCCCTCTCTATTGGAGCCTTTCATTAAAAAGGAAGAGAGGGGGATTTGGGGCAACTTGGCCCTTTGTACCCGTGTGAGGTGCATGAGACAGCAGAAGATGCTTGTGTTGACCCAACAGGAACTGCTAAGGGAAAAACTCTCCTGACAGCTATGCACTGGACTGCACAAACACCTACAGTGGAATGGACACATACAACACATCTTGAAGAACAAGTTACAGAAAGGTTAGTAACTATTTAATGTGTATCTTTTTCGATTTTGGATGGCTGGGGAAATGGCCCTGAGAGTTCCATGATGACCCCGTAAATCCTCCTTTAATCACAGTAAAGGCTATAATGGAGCCTTGTGGAGACTGGTAGGTTTCTTCCACTTCTGACGTAAGTCATATGTACTACAATACTCCCTTACTTCACCCTGAATATGAGGCCATTAGTTTTTCTTAAACCTCTCAAAAGTTCTCTGTCTTCCCAAGTGGCCAGCAAATGTCTTGTATTTAACGGCAGCTAAAAGAGACAGACTGAGTTAAATTGAAAATCTGAATTCTTGCCAACTATTAACAAGTTGATGGTTCAGCTAAAGGAGTTCCTGTTAATGGTAACTAGTGGCCCCTTCCTGTAATATTTAGTGAGCACATACAAGTCAGGTTTGTCTGAGAAAGCACAACACTTCTGTGAGCACAACTGTATATGCACTCATTTCATTAGGCACCTGCTCAGGATTCCGGAAATAACATTGTGACCTGGTGGAGAGAGCACTGGACAGGGATTCAGGAGATTTGGGTCCATGCTCTGTTACTGGTATACTGGGTGACCTTGGGCAGGTCACTTTACCTCTCTGTGTCTTGTTTTTTCTATCAGTAAAATGGGGGGTAATTATGCTTACCTCCTTTTGTAAAGCACTTTGAGATCTACTATATCAGAACTAGGTATTATTGTTATTACAGTAGGCATGCCCAGAGGTTCAGCCACAGCCATAAACATAATCTGCTTCATGTTATCATTACATCATCTAATTTGTGTACTCACTCCAATACTTTATCATGAAACCTGCCACCATCAGAGCAACTTCTCCTGAATTCCTCGTCTATGATCCACAATGGGCACCCCCTCTGGGCTCCTAGCTCCTCAGCTGTCACCTCTGTTAGGTGGAGACACACATCTCTCTCCCTCCTGACCAGTTATTTTTCAAGGCTGCACAGTTCCCTGCCAACACTGTGATATTCAAGCCAGAGAGCCTAAACAGGCCAACATCTGCACTTGGCTTTCTTTTCTAAGGCTTATGGATAGCCTAATTGACAGAAGTTATAAGTTACCACACAGCTCTTTCTAAGCAAGCAATTTATTCTTAAGGTGAATGCATTACAAAGAAAGCATACTAAAACAATAAAAGAACCTACACATATGCTAAAACGCTTACCAGAGGTCACCCATACTCCAACCTCTGGCTCTGGCAGTTGTCAGTCCTTCTAACCCTTCCCTAAGGATAGCTCTCCTTCTCCCCAGCTGTTCTTTGCTGGATCAGAAAGAAGGCCCTGAGACACTTTAAACGCAGGCTGTTTAGCCTAATATCCTTTATTTGCCTGTCTCTGGAGATTCTAGTTTGAACGAGTATATGCAAGCCTCTGCACAGGGCCATCCCTACCCATTTGGGTGCCCTATGCAGCTGCTCCCCCAAGGTCTGGGAGGCAGGAGCTGTGGGGGGGTCACTTTTATGGGCCCCAAAGGCCCAGAGTGGCCCGGGGGATTAGCAGGGAACTGGGAGCAGCTGGAGCCATGTCGCTCCACTTCCTGCTGCCGGTGAGTGCGGGCCGCATCCTTTCCCCAACCTCTCTGCACTCACTGGTGGCAGGAAGTGGAGCGCCATGGCTGGGAGCTGGCAGAGTAGAGTGGGCTGGGGCCAGGTTTCTCCACTTCCCTCTGGTGCTGGTAAGTGCAGGGTCGCTGGGGGAGGAGGTGGAACGGGGGCGGGCCGGGGGGTGGAGCGGGGGGAAGGGTAAGAGGCAGGGCAGAGGGAGTTGTCCAGGGCCTCACACCCCGCTAGGGATGGCCCTGCCCCTTGCAGTGGGCACAGCCTGCAGGGGAGACGGCCGAGGGATAGGGCTGGTCACTGGGACTGGTGCTGCTGCGTATGCAGCACGCAGCTGCCTAGGGCACCATGAAATTTGGGGCAATTTGGTATCCCAAACTTCATGGTGCTTACGCAGCTGTGTATGGGACAGCCCTGCCTCTGCAAGTGGTGGTATCTCTCTGGAGGTGTTACAGCCTGACTGATTTTACCTAATCACTCCCCACTGTTCTTAGTTCCTGGAGGGATGTGGTCACCCTCCCCTATGGAATTACGTACAATCCCTGGCCCACAATGATACATAAACTTAATGCAGTAAGGTGTCCGAAAGATATTGCAGGAAATTGCCATATCTCTCATAATATCTGTCCTTATATCCTCACCAACTTTGTAAGTACTTTAGTCCCTGTTAGAACTTTTAACTTTTGAGTCCTCTGTTTTTACTTTGGACTAGTATAGAAGCCTCTGTTCATTGGCTGAGCCTTAGTCAGGGGGGTGGGGCTATCAAGGAGGCCAGGGCTTTATAAATCAGTAAGCAAGCGACCAGGGAACTTTGTGAACAGGGGCCGCTAACAGGGAGTTTCGAGAGGGAGTTTGGAGTTTGGCATATGTGTGCATTCGGTACAAGGAGCTCCTGGCCCTGAGAGACCGTGTACAGGCTTTGGAGGCCAGCATGGCAGAACTGGAGGAGCTAAGGGAGGCAGAGAGGTATGCTGATGAGGCTTTCCGGGACACTGTTGATTTGTCCCACCTCCGGTCAGACAGCCCCTGCGCTGTTAAGGAGGATGAAAGGCCCAGAGAAGGAGAGCAGTCAACGGGAACATTGGGAAACCTTCCCATAGTTGGGACCCTCCTTCCAGATGATGATGGGGTATCCTCTCGCACTGAGGTTAGCTCTCTGGGGGAGGGAACTCCAGTCATTAGGAAAAGGCAGGTGTTAGTAATGGGAGATTCGATCATTACAAAGATATATAGCTGGGTTTGTGATGACTGGGAGAACCGTATGGTGACTTGCCTGCCTGGTGCTAAGGTTGTGGATCTCTTGAGGCATCTAGATAGGCTTTTGTGTAGTGCTGGGGAGGAACCGGTGGTCGTGGTACATGTAGGTACCAATGACGTAGGGAAGGGTAGGAGAGACGTCCTGGAGGCCAAATTTAAGCTTCTAGGAAAGAGACTGAAATGCAGGACCTCTATGGTGGCATTCTCAGAAATGCTACCAGTTCCACGCACAGGGCCAGGTAGGCAGGCAGAGCATCAAAGTTTCAATGCGTGGATGAGATGATGGTGTAGAGAGGAGGGGTTTAGATTTATTAGGTACTGGGGAAACTTTTGGGATGGGGGAGCCTATACAGGAAGGATGGGCTCCACCTAAACCAAAGTGGATCCAGACTGCTGGCACTTAACATTAAAAAGGTTGCAGAGCAGTTTTTAAACTAAGAGATGGGGAAAAGCGGATTGCTGCAGAGGCGCACATGGGTCAGACAGAGACTTCTCTTAGAGGAGAGTCTATTGATAGAAGAAAAGGAGTACTTGTGGCACCTTAGAGACTAACAAATTTATTAGAGCATAAGCTTTCGTGAGCTACAGCTCACTGAAAGCTTATGCTCTAATAAATTTGTTAGTCTCTAAGGTGCCACAAGTACTCCTTTTCTTTTTGCGAATACAGACTAACACGGCTGCTACTCTGAAATCTATTGATAGAGAGTCTCTAGGTTTTAGTCAGGAGGAGGGGTTGAAAGAGGACAAAGTGTGGGCCAGATCAGACAAGAAACATTCACATAAAGTATCTGACACATCAGAAAAGGGCAGACAAATAAACAGTGACAAGTTTTTAAAGTGCTTGTACACAGATGCTAGAAGTCTAAATAATAAGATGGGTGAACTACAGTGCCATGCGTTAAAGGAGGATATTGATATAATAGGCATCACAGAAACCTGGTGGAGTGAGGACAATCAATGGGACACAATCCTTCCAGGGTACAAAATATATCGGAAGGACAGAACAGGTCATGGGGGAGAGGGGAGTGGCACTATATGTGAAAGAAAATGTAGAATCAAATGAAATAAAAATCTTAAATGAATCCACATGTTCCATAGAATCTTTATGGATAGTAATTCCATGCTCTAATAAAAATATAACAGTAGGGATCTATCATCGACCACCTGATCAGGACAGTGATAGTGACGATGAAATGCTAAGGGAGATTAGAGAGGCTATCAAAATAAAAAACTCAATAATAGTGGGGAATTTCAATTATCCCCATATTGACTGGGTACATGTCACCTCAGGACGAAATGCACAGACAAAATTTCTCGATACCTTAAATGACTGCTTCTTGGAGCAGCTGGTACAGGAACCCACAAGGGGAAGGGCAACTCTCGATCTAGTCCTGAGTGGAGCACAGGAACTGGTACAAGAGGTAACTATAACAGAACCACTTGGAAATAGTGACTATAATATAATAACATTTAACATTCCTGTGGTGGGAAGAACACCAATAGCCCAACACTGTGGCATTGAATTTCAAAAAGGAGGACTATGCAAAATGAGGACGTTAATTAAACAGAAATTAAAAGATACAGTGATTAGAGTGAAATCCCTGCAAGCTGCATGGACACTTTTCAAAGACACCATAATAGAGGCTCAACTTAAATGTATACCCAAAATTAAAAAACACTATAAAAGAACTAAAAACGAGCCACCATGGCTTAACAACCTTGTAAAAGAAGCAGTGAGAGATAAAAAGGCATCTTTTAAAAAGTGGAAGTCAAATCCTAGTGAGGTAAATAGAAAGGAGCATAAACACTGCCAAATTAAATGTAAAAATGTAATAAGAAAAGCCAAAAAGGAGTTGGAAGAACAGCTCGCCAAAAACTCAAAAGGTAATAACAAAATGTTTTTTAAGTACATCAGAAGCAGGAAGCCTGCTAAACAACCAGTGGGGCCCCTGGACAATCGAGATACAAAAGAAGCACTTAAAGATGATAGTCATCGCAGAGAAACTAAATCAATTCTTTGCTTCAGTCTTCACGGCTGAGGATGTAAGAGAGATTCCCAAACCTGAGCCATCTTTTGTAGGTGACAAATCTGAGGAATTGTCACAGATTGAGGTGTCACTAGAGAAGGTTTTGGAATTAATTGATAAACTTAACAGTAACAAGTCACAGGGACCAGATGGCATTCACCCAAGAGTTCTGAAAGAACTCAAATGTGAAATTGTGGAACTATTAACTATGGATTGTAACCTGTCCTTTAAATCAGCTACTTTACCCAATGACTGGAAGATAGCTAATGTAAGGCCAATATTTAAGAAGGGCTCTAGAGATGATCCCGGCAATTACAGACCAGTAAGTCTAACGTCAGTACCGGGCATATTAGTTGAAACAATAGTAAAGAATAAAATTGTCAGACACATAGAAGAACATAAATTGTTGTGCAAAAGTCAACGTGGTTGCTGTAAAGAGAGATCATGTCTTACTAATCTATTAGAGTTCTTTGAGGGGGTCAACAAACATGTGGACAATACTTAGATTTCCAGAAAGCCTTTGACAAGGTCCCTCACCAAAGGCACTTACGTAAATTAAGTTGTCATGGGATAAGAGGGAAGATCCTTTCATGGATTGAGAACTGGTTAAAAGACAGGGAACAGAGGGTAGGAATAAATGGTAAATTTTTAGAATAGAGAGGGGTAACTAGTGATGTTCCCCAAGGGTCAGTCCTAGAACCAATCCTATTCAACTTATTCATAAATGATCTGGAGAAAGGGGTAAACAGTGAGGTGGCAAAATTTGCAGCTGATACTCAACTGCTCAAG
Source organism: Dermochelys coriacea (assembly GCF_009764565.3). Taxonomy (NCBI): domain Eukaryota; kingdom Metazoa; phylum Chordata; order Testudines; family Dermochelyidae; genus Dermochelys; species Dermochelys coriacea. The sequence continues at coordinate 126,810,474 of NC_050071.1, forward strand.
ATAGTTAAGACCAAAGCAGTCTGTGAAGAACTTCAAAAAGATCTCACAAAACTAAGTGATTGGGTAACAAAATGGCAAATGAAATTTAATGCGGATAAATGTAAAGTAATGCACATTGGAAAAAATAACCCCAACTATATATACAATATGATGGGGGCTAATTTAGCTACAACTAATCAGGAGAAAGATCTTAGAATCATTGTGGATAATTCTCTGAAGACGTCCATGCAGTGTGCAGCAGCAGTAAAAAAAAAAAAAAGCAAACGGGATGTTAGGAATCGTTAAAAAAAGGATAGAGAATAAGATAGAGAATATCTTATTGCCCTTGTATAAATCCCTGGTATGCCCACATCTTGAATAATGCATACAGATGTGGTCCCCTCATCTCAAAAAAGATATATTGGCATTAGAAAATGTTCAGAAAAGGGCAACTAAAATGATTAGGGGTTTGGAATGGGTCCCATATGAGGAGAGATTAAAGAGGCTGGGACTTTTCAGTTTTGAAAAGAGGAGACTAAGGGGGGATATGATAGAGGTATCTAAAATCATGAGTGGTGTGGAGAAAGTGAATAAGGAAAAGTTATTTATTTGTTCCCATAATATAAGAACTAGGGGCCACCAAATGAAATTAATGGGTAGCAGGTTTAAAACAAATAAAAGGAAGTTCTTCTTCACTCAGCGCACAGTCAACCTGTGGAACTCCTTGCCTGAGAAGGTTGTGAAGGCTAGGACTATAACGGTTTAAAAGACAACTGGCTAAATTCATGGAGGTGAAGTCCATTCATGGCTATTAGCCAGGATGGGTAAGGAATGGTGTCCCTAGCCTCTGTTTGTCAGAGGGTGGAGATGGATGGCAGGAGAGAGATCACTAGATCATTACCTGTTAGGTTCACTCCCTCTGGGGCACCTAGCATTGGCCACTGTCGGTAGACAGGATACTAGTCTGGATGGACCTTTGGCCTGATCCAGTATGGCCATTCTTACATTTTTATGTAGCATAACACTGGTCAATATATTTTGAAATACCTTTCAAAGTCACTTAGGACCAGATTGCTCAGTCCATGAGTAAAGGGTTCACAGTTACTCCTATAAGTAGTTCAACTGATTTGCAATAGGGCTACCGTAGGCTGGGAGTAACTGTTCACCAGTGTGATCAAGGGGCTCACTTTTTAGCTATTAATCAGTCAATTATAGTTTTTGAGACCTGTACATTAAATATGTGTGTTTTCCAGGACATGATCACTGAGAAACCCCACTTCTCACTAACTACATAGTGCTTCCAGGTGCTTAGAAGTAGCAGTCTTAGGGCTGCTGCTATCTGTAATGATTTTGCTAGGACCAGGACTACTTCTTGTATTCCTTTATCTGTTCCTTAAGGAATTGAGTTTGCACATGTTTCTCCTGTATCAAGTATGTGAGATTTTCAAGTTAATGTTGATTTCAGACCTCCGACTGTCCATTTTCACTAAGCAGATTGTGGATCTGATGTGAGGTAACTGCTTTTGCTGGCTTATAACTTTTATCCTTGATTTTCATATATGGGCTATTCCACTGCCAGTGTGCACAGTGGTTTTGCTTCTGGAAGTGGGGAAAAAGACCTTTTTGCCACCTGTGAGAAATAAGTGCTCTTGATTGTCCTCCAGAGGTGGTAGGGTTCCTTGTCACACAGGGCAGACATTATGTTGCGCGGGGGGGGGAGGGGGGGGAAGCATGCTCAGCTGCTGAAGAAAGCTCTTGTTCCATTCCCAAAGCGGCCAACCTCATGCCCTTGGGGTTGTGGAGTGCTACCTATTACCTTCCTTCCAGCATTCAGGGAGCATGGGTAGCAACATTTTGCCAGGATCCTGCATAGGTCCACAAAGTGTCAAAATGACTCCTATGCTCTCTTTTAATACTTACTTTAATACTTAATACTTACACAGGACTAGCCAAACCATAGCTTATTTTTTTAAAAATGAGCTAAATGTATTCAATGTGCAGAATGTCATAAATACCAAGGGCAAGAAGAGCATTCAATATATAACTGATATTAAAATGTCCCCTTTACTCTTAACTATATGGAGTATTCAACACATACCAATACATTTAGTTCATTAAAAAAATTATTTGCAAGTCACTTTTAAGTTTGATATTGTTTAAGCTACTTGGATCTGTGTGAAAATTACATTCTCTTTAATTAACCATCTGTTCTGCTGTGTTGTATTCAGAGAGAAAATATAAGTTTTACATGTAAATTGGATGATAGATAAAATGTTAAAATGCCTACTTTTATTATGGGAAATACTAAAAGATAGTTCCTGTTAAATTCAGGCAACATCCATAATTCCTGCAAACAGGAATCATCCTCGCTAACAGTTTTTAAGTTAAAAATCTCAAATAGGCACTGTATTCAAAAAGCTTCACAGATGACAAGAGAAATTTGAGAATTTTGCATAATCTTGCAAAGCTATTTTAAGAGTATTTCTCTTTCTTAGTAACATGACAATCTTAATTGGAATCCTTCCAGTATGATCTGCAGACCTTTGGGGGAAAATAAAGCAGCAGTTACGTAACAAGCAGCATCTGTCGTGTCACAGAAAACCTTTAGTATGAGGCAAAAAGAAAAGGAGTACTTGTGGCACCTTAGAGACTAACAATTTTATTTGAGCATAAGCTTTCGTGAGCTACAGCTCACTTCATCGGATGAGGAACATAGGTACTGCCATACTGGATCAGACCCAAGGTCCATTTAGTCCAGTATCCTGTCTCTCACAGTGGCAAGTACCAAATGCTTCAGAGGAAGGTGTGAGAACCCCACAGTAGTCAGATGAGAGATAATCTTCCCCCCTCATAGGTCTCATCCTGGTCTCTAATAGAGACTCTGAAGCACAAGGTTTAATATCCCTTCCAAAATTTGCCATCTTTAATTATAATTCTGGTTATTATTGATGTTGCTATAAATATCCAATCCATTTTTTGAATCTTGTTAAATTCTTGGCCTCAACAACTTTCTGTGACAACAAGTTCCACAGCTTAATCATACATTGTATGAAAAAATATTTCCTTTTATCAATTCTGAATTTCCCAACCCTTAATTTCATTGGATGTCCCATTGTTAGGGCTCTACCAAATTCACTGTCCATTTTGGTCAATTTAATGGACATAGTATTTTTAAAATCATAAATTTCATGATGTCAGATATTTAAATCTGAAATGTCATGGTGTTGTAACTGTAGCGGTTCTGACACAAAAGGGAGTAGTGGGGGCATTGCAAGGTTATTGTAGGGGGATCATGGTATTGCTACCCTTACTTCTGCACTGCTGCTGGCAGCAGTGCTGCCTTCAGAGCTGGATGGCTAGAAAGCAGCATCTGCTGGCCAGCAGCCCGCTCTGAAGGCAGCGCCACTGCCAGCAGCAGCATAGAAGAAAGGATGGCATGATATGGTATTGCTACCCTTACTTCTGTGCTGCTGCCTTCAGAGCTGGGCCCTTGGCCAGCAGCCACCACTCTCCAGCCTCCCATTGCCACTCTTACTTCTGCGCTGTTGCTGATAGTGCTGCCTTCAAAGCTGGGCACCTAGCTAGCAGCCACCACTTTCCAGCCATGCAGCTCTGAAGGCAGTGCAGAAGTAAGGGTGGCAATATCACAACCCTCCTACAATTACCTTGCAACCCCTCCCCGTGAGCCCCTTTTGGGTTGGGACCCCAAGTTTGATAAACACTGCTCTCCCCTGTGAAATCTGTATAGTGTAGGGTAGTAGCACACAAAAGACCATATTTCATGGTCCGTGATGCATTTTTCATGGCCGTGAATTTGGTAGGGCCTGACCCATCTTATGTTATAATTCAGCAAGAACAGAAGTTCCGAATCTGCCTTCTCTATACCATTCATTACTGTATATACTTTTATCATGTTCCCTTTTATTCATATCTCCTTACTAAGGTAAATAATTCCAATCTTTCCAGTCTCTCTTCAGATGAGTTTTTCTAACCCTTTGATCATTCTTGTCACTCTTCTGGGAACCTTTCTAGTTTTGGAATTTTAAAAATCTGCAATTTGTACAATCTTGTACACTCCCCAAACTACACACAAGTTTTAAACCTTCTGTTATGCATTTAGGTGCTTCTGTATTATAAAGGGGGGGGAGAAGCTGGCATTCTGAGATAGATGACTTTAAAGTACTTTTTTAATGGGGCAGGAGGGTGGGGGAGGCACTGCAGATAGAGCTGATGATGTTCAGAATATAAAATATGATAATCTTGTAGATAATAGTGGAAGTTTGATGATCAGGGACACCATTGCTGCTGTAAATGAGGAAAAATTCCATGAGTGGAATCCCAGTAGAGTTGGGCTGGCTTTGTAAGGTATTTCTAATTATATAGTTATGTTGCTATGTTAATGTGATTGTTTGAAAAAAAAACAAACCTGAAGTAGTATACGTTTAGCTACCTCTGATTATAAAAACATTTACAAAATAATTATCAGATTTACATTTTTATTATAGTATTAGGGAACTCTTTACAGGAATTTTTAATGATATGAATAGAGATTTCTCCAGAGCAGCTAGACTTAAGGTCTGTTTCAACTAACTCTTGTCCATTTGGGACAAAAATTCATTCATTTGTATAGATTCATTTACAGTTTAATTGCCAGAGTACCATGGAACCAGAAATAAAATGTGTTACTTTTTCATTAAAATGTAACCCATAGGCTCTATAGGCCTGGTTCACATTTATATTAAAGGCCACTTTATTCTGCCTTAGTTTAAAAGAGAATCTGGCCCTACGCATTGTAGGCTTTCCCACTTAGCATATTTTAAATCTAGACTTTGAATCTTCTCCTAGTTTCTATTCTATTCTGCCATAGTATGAGAGAGCCTTCTGCTCATGCACTAAGTGACATGACTAAAATCTGTGGTTTGTTCTTGCTCACATCCTCCCCCTTTTCACCAAGACGCCTTTCCACAACTCTGGCAGTGGAATCAGGTGCTTCCAGGTTTAGTTCCCAGTTCATAAAAGTACTTAAGCATGTGTGTAATTATAAGAATAATAGTAGTCCCATTGATATAAAGTGTGCTCTATTCATGTGTTTAAAGCTATACATGTGCTTAAGTACCTGGGTAATGCAATAAACTGGTTTAAGTCCTTCCTGGAAGGACACTCCCAATGAGTAGTAATGGGAAACTGCACCTCTACCACCAGACCCCTCCTTTGTGGAGTTCCACAAGGATCAATCCTCTCTCTGGTCCTTTTCAACATCAACATGCAGCCACTAAATGAACTGGTCAGACAACATGGGCTCAAGTGCTAGCAATATGTAAATGATATACAGTTCTATTTATCTTTCACCACATATGACCACACCACTACTACCAAGATGGCCCAGTGCTTGGATGAGATCTGTTCTTGAATGAAGAGCAGCTGGCTGAAGCTAAACCCAAGCAAGACAGAGATGATGCTGGTGGTCAGAGGAAAATAGTTTGAAGAGTTGCAGCCACAGTGCAGTGTCCATTGGTTGAAAATATGCATCCACAATTGGTCACGTCAAGTCATAGTCTAGTTGGATTCCTTGCTAATGCTGAGTTCTCACAGAGCAGCATCCACAAGTAATGCTTTCTACCATCTCCACTTGGCTAGGAAACTCCGTCCCATCCTGGCAGACAAAGGGCTAGTCTACACTAACTCTGTAAGTCGATCTAAGTTATGCTAATTCAGTTATGCAAGTTGCTCTCCTGTCGACATAGCTTCTGCCTCTTGGGGAGGTGGAGTACAGACTTCGACTGGAAAAGGTTCTCCCATCAACTTAGCATGTCTTCACCAGATCCGCTAAATCAACTCCACTGTATCGATCACAGCAGTGCTGATTTAGCCGGTAGCGCAGACATGGCCAAAGACCTGGCCTCAATTATTCATGCCTTCATCATCTCTTGCTGGAGAGTATTTGCTTCAGGATGGGGGGGGGCGGGCAAACACACACCACTCAGCAAAAATACTAACCCAGGAACCTATCCTTGCAACAAAGCCCGATGCCAACTCTGTCCACATATTTATTCAAGTGACACCATCATAGGACCTAATCACATTAGCCATACCAACAGGGGCTCATTCACCTGCACATCTACCAATGTGATAAATGCCATCATGTGCCAGCAATTCCCCTCTGCCATGTACATTGGCCAAACCGGACAGTCTCTATGCAAAAGAATAAATGGACATAAATCTGACATCAGGAATCATAACATTCAAAAACTGGTAGGAGAACGCTTCAACCTCTCTGGCCACTCAGTAACAGATTTAAAGGTGGCAATTTTGCAACAGAAAAACTTCAAAAACAGACTCCAACGAGAAACTGCTGAGCTTGAATTAATATGCAAACTAGATACCATTAACTTGGGTTTGAATAGAGACTGGGAGTGGCTGGGTCATTACACATATTGAATCTATTTCCCCATGTTAAGTATCCTGACACTTTCTTGTCAACTGTCTAAATGGGCCATCTTGATTATCACTATAAAAGTTTTTTTCTCCTGCTGATAATAGCTCATCTTAATTAATTAGTCTCTCACTCCACCTTTTCATGTTCTCTGTATGTATGTATATATTTATCTTCTTATTATATGTTCCATTCTATACATCTGATGAAGTGGGCTGTAGCCCATGAAAGCTTATGCTCAAATAAATTTGTTAGTCTCTAAGGTGCCACAAGTACTCCTGTTCTTTTTGCAGATACAGACTAACACGGCTGCTACTCTGGAACAAAAAGAGTTAGGCACCTAACTCTCTGTTTTAGGATCAAAGTCCTAGCTTTGGCTCCACGGAGATGCACAAAACTTCTGTTGAACCCTGTAGGCACCGAAACTCACTCAACCCCTAAGTTTTTTGCAGTAGTTCCCTATGTGCCTCTGTTTCTGCCTCTGGGCATGTGCACTGCTGTCTCCCTGTAAGGGTGTCTTTTCCATCTGCTGCCAGTTGTAACTCTGCCACTTCCTTTTCTACCACTGGTTTTTCATTTGTTGAAGTCTGGTCTGGACCATTTCTTTTGTTCGATGATATGCAGCCTTTCTAGCTGCTGAATCCTTGTTTGCTATGTAGTAAGTTCAAGAGTTCTTTGTTTGCCTGCAGACTTGAGTCACTGCTGAAGAGCATTAATGACAGATTTATGCTCCTCAACACTGACTTTGTTAAAGGTCATTATGCTTCTGTCATCAGCGCATTTGCCCCAACAATGATCCATCCAGATGAGGATAAAAAGGGCTTCTATCAAACCCTTGATAGCATCCTCAGTTCAGTCCCAGGTAATGGTAAACTGATCATTTTAGGTGATTCCATTGTCACAAAACTAACATTTGTACTTTCTGTGACCTCCTATGTGTCTCCCCTTTCAAGATGTGAATTACTGCATACATTTTCCTTAGCATACTTTATAAAAAAATCTCTTGACAGAAGATTTAATCTGTTTGGCATACATGGAATCTATTATATAATGATATTCTGGTGATGATCACTGATTGCATCTGTTGAGGCACTGGGAAATGGATAGGTACTTAAATTGTTTGTTTGCTTAATACACATCAGGTTTTGATGTGAATTCAGGCTTGCGTGCATAGGATCCTTTATTATCATCCAATTCCAGCCTCAATCCTAGTGCAATTTCACAGAAGGTGGGAAGAATGATGATGTAGCACCACAAGCACTAGATGGGGGATCGTGGTAATTTTCCTGTTAAATCTCTGTAGCACATAGGAGATTTGGTCAGTTTTGAAAGGGTGTTGTGGGCAGGCCTTGTACCTCCAAAGCACTACTGTGGTAAAGGCTATAATAGAGCGTACTGCTGGGAGCACAGGAATGAAAGTCTAAGGTCAGCTCAGGAACTGTGAAGGCAAGCCTGAGTCAGCCCTGTTGTTGCTCCTGCACAACAGCTACTATTGACCACCTGTCTCTGGTCTCTTCTCTGACAAGTGGCCCTTCAATCTAGTGCCAGCAAAGAATTTTCTGTTAGAGGACTTATCTGGGGTGAGAGAGAGACTCAGGTTCTCTGAGAGGGTTCACAAGTGCTTCTTCAGCTGTCTGTTGTCTTCTTTCTGCAGGCAGTGCTGTTCTTCCAGGTGCCCTCTTGGTCACACTCTGCTGTTGACATAGAAAGCAGTTTTTCACGCATTGCAGGGCTTCTAGGACAAAAAGGGAGCAGTGCTCTCAAAACCCTAAAATAAATACCTTCTAATGAACAAGATTAGTGATTTACTGTTTCCTGAAATTTGATCTTTGTGATATCAATAGCTTTAATACCATATTTAATGTTTCAAAAAGCAATTGTTTTGTTTTAGTATTAAAAATACTCCTTCAAAATGTTACACTGGTCTAGCTGTAGAGCATGCTGCACTTAATCATTCTTTTGCAGTATAGCCAAAGAATTAATTAAGAAAATGTAAGACTTTAAATCAAAATCTTAGGGAACATTTAATATCGCCTGCAGAAAAGGAAACAGAGTTAATCTGTGCTGAACTTGTAGTATTGAAACTATCCCATCACTGATTCTGGCAAAAGAGTGATTCTAGTAACTCCTGTTCCAAGGTTGTACTGTTTATTTAAACTGTCGAAGCTCAAATCCCAAATTATTCTCTCAAAATATCTCACACACAGCTACTGTGATTACACTCACCAAGCCTGCAAAATGCATATGCACACTGACTAGAACTGAGGTATTTCACAGCTAATCACTTGTGTCTTTTTGGTACTGTATCAAACACACTGAATCTATAAACAGCTGTGATGGTTTTCTCTTTGAATTATACTCATGTAGAATTTAATGCCCCATGCTATATGGAGTACAGTGCATTATATAAAAAGGTTTGTACATTGACAACTCCACAAAACAAAGACCTGTACTACATAGCTTCAAGAGTACAATGTGCAATTTTGAGCTTATAAAAAGACAGAGGGATGAGAGTAGAAGGAATATCATATTAGTTCATAAATTAGCAGAGACAGTTGAAACCAGGAAAATGGTGTATAGTCTTCCACTTCTACACAGTACCAAACTAGGAAATTGTGTAATGTATTAATAGTGTTACCTAGCATCTATGCAGACCCTTTCATCTGAGGGTTAAAGGGTTTTATAAAAGTTAATGTATCAAACCTCACACATGAGATAAGTGAGTACTGTCCCAGTTTTACAACTGAGTATACTGAGGCTCATGCATCATTTAGCAAGACTCTCTCAAAAGAGACTAGGAAGAGAACTAAGATCCTAACTTTTAGCTCTGTGCTGCAGCTGACATAGGGTATGTCTACACAACAATGTAAGCCTCGGGTTAGTGGGACGTGAATCAGCTGAACACTGTCAGGGAACACTGGGCTTGAGCATCTATACTGCATTCAGTTGTGCAGTCCCCCTCCACTCTCTGGCTCCCCCTGTCTGCCCTGGGGCTGTGTACACAGGGGTGCCCGGACAGCATGCACTGTGAGGAAGATGAGTGGGAGCCAGCCCCAAAACCTCCTTGTGGCTCTGGCTCCTCCTGGCTGCTATGCAGAGCTTGCCCAAAGCAGGGAGCAAAGTTGACAGGTGGGAGGCAGCTTCTGGTCCCCCTCTATTCTCTGTCCCTTACTCCTGGGCCCTCCCTGGGGCTGCATATGCAGAGGCTCCTGGACAGCATACACCATGACTGCGCAACTGCTCTGGGGGGCGGGGGGGAGAAGCAGGGATGGGGATCATCCCTCCCCCAGCCATACTGAGCTGGAAACTGTGCCCTTCCCCTCCCTGCAGGGCAATAGACTGCGCCACAGTTTGTCAGCATAGAGAGGACCAAGGAAGTTGCCCCAGGGAACTCTGGGATACATCTGGAGGACTTCTGGGACCCGAGTCAAGCTGGGGCCACATGCAGACAAGAAAGCAATAGGACTTGGTGGACCCTCCAACCCTGCAGGGTTTTGGGACCCTAGGTTCGAGCCCTGGGTAACCCAATTGGTGTGTGGATGGGGAGGAGGGTTAGGCTTGAGCTCGGGCTTACATTGCTGTGTAAATGTACCCATAGTGGATGGTCATGTGGCTTACAGAAAGCACTAGGTTGGGACGTGAGAAATATGGGTTGAATTCCCAGTGCATCCTAGGTCTTTTGAATTTTGTTCCTTTGAAATCAGTTTTACTGCTGATCAAAGTTTGAGTGAGTTTAAAAAATCACAGCCTTATCTCTCTGTGCTTCATATCCCCGTTGGTAACATGGGGATAATGCTATCTTTCCCTTTAGATTGTAAGCTTTTCAGTGAAGGCACTGTTTCTCATAATGTACAATGTGCTGAAGTCAATGGGGTTCCAATCTTGGTTGGAGCTCTAGGCACTATGGTAATAATAATAATAATAATTAATAATTACCAGTATAACACTTTCTGTATTTATTTAATCAATAAAGTTAATAGTTTTCATTTATTGTATTACGTTACAATATACCCAGAAGATTTACAAACAAAATGTTTACAATTCTTTGTGATTTGTGACCTTAGTATTTCATTTGAATGGTAGAGAGGAAGATAATATAATGATTTATCTATTTATTGGAAATTATAACATTTCATCTGGCTGTGTTCTCTTGCCACAGGCTATATTGCCCTCATTCATTTCTTTCAGTATTCTGTGCCCCAGTTTTGTTAGAAATATGTTAATCCGCTTCACTCAGCCTCTGATCATGGTGTTTAAGTGACTAATAATTTAAGATCTATTATTAGCTCTCCCCACACTGTTAGTCAATGTCATATTATTATTTAAAGCAGCGTGAAACTGTTGATGGCTATTTTCTCTAAAGCTGTAAAAAGTTAAACCTAGTAACCATTCTGATGTTTCAGCCATTTCTAAGAAAAAAGTCACTTGACAAACTGTTAGGTATTAATCAAACTGCAATAAGCATTGAATTTAAATGTAATACGTGGATTGCACAGCAATTCAGAAATAGCTGGTACTATTTTATGGTCCTTTTAAAAGAGAGAGATAATTAAAATAGATAATAAAGTAAATTGGGCAGGATTAAAATATGATCACATGTAACGTTACCTTTTACGTTTGGTTTATGAGTGGGAATTTGGCTCGAGGAAAATCTATGCCAGATTCCGTGCATTCTACAATGGAAATGATTCAGTAGAATTTATTAATTATTGCTATTGCAGTTGTATCCTTGCACAAGAATTAGGGCCCCATTGTACCGAGCGCTGTACAGACAAATACAAAAACAGTCCCTGCCCTTGAGAGCTCACAATTTAAGATTTAGACAATATGTAACAAGTAAATAAACAGAAAAATTGGAGGGATGGAGGTGGGAGAGAAAGGTAAGAGTAGAGATGGATATATTGCCTAAGTTAGTAAGTACAGTAGTCACAGGTGGTTGCCAGATGGTAGTGATTGTTACTGTGATGCCTACAATATATACTATGTAAGTTGTTTAGTCCTCTGTGATGGATAGTGTTCTGCAGAATTCATACCTGCTGACTTTCTCAGGGTGCTCTTTGATGGGGTGTATAGATGTTATACACTGTGAAGATAAAGAAGGGGTTCATGCAAGATCAGAGACACAGGAAGTGGTTCAGTTAAGCACACCTGCAGCTACTATAAAGACTTCTGCTTTAAGGCAAAGTGGAACTTGGAAGATGGGGTACTAAGGAAGAGAAGAAAGCTCTCCCTAGGAGCCTTGAGGAAAAGGCTCAAGAAGCTGTAAGCCAACAGATCCTGGCAATGGCTGAATCTGTGGAAGATAAATGCAGTGTTATTATAGCAGTGTCAGTCCCAGGACATTAGAGAGACAAGGTGGGTGAAGTAATATATTTTATTGGACCAACTTCTGTAGGTGAGAGAGACAAGCTTTTGAGCTACACAGAGCTTTTCAGATCTGGGACAGGTACTCAGAGTGCAACAGCTAACTACAAGATCAAACATATAGTTTAGCATAAGTAGTTAGAACATATTCTAAGGGACCATTTCAGGTGAAGTGGCCTGTTAACACCCCTGTAGGACAAAAACGGGGATTAGTGGGTTACAGATTGTTGTAATAAAACATAAATCCAGTGTCTTTATTAAGACCATGATTTTTAGTGTCCAGCAAAAATATGAATTTAAGCTCCCAGACTTGTCTTTTGAATATATTATCCAGGTTTTCTTTGAGGATGAGGACTGATAGGTCAGATACAGAGTTATTGCTTTGTGAAAAGTGTTCACCAACAGGTGATAGGGTGTTTACTCTTGGGGAAATTCTGCACCACTGCATGCCTGCAGAATTAATGTCCTATGCAGATTTCTTTGCTTCCCTACAGAAAAATGACTTTCTGATGGGAAAACAAAGGGAAGCTGCATGAACAGTCACATGCCCCTCCCCAACAGCATGGGCATGGGTGGCTCCCCCCTCTGGGGAGGCTAGCTCCTAACTCCGCCCCTTTCACCTATGCCGGAGCCACAAGACCCCCTACAGCCAAAGCCACAAGACCACCCCCCCTGCACAGAGTAGCCCTGTGCTGGCTGAAGCCCTGAGCCCCCCACCTTCCACCTGCCTGGAGGAGCCCCAGCCCAGCCGCAGCACGGAACCCCCCCCATTTGGCTTGAGGAGGCCCGTGCCAGCCGCAGCCTGCAGTGGCCCCCGACCCTGCACGGAGCAGCCCCAGCTGGACTAGCCAAAGCCCAGAGGTGAGTCTCCCCTGCCCAGAGGAGTCCCGGCCAAACTGGCTGAAGCCCCAAGCCAAGCCTCCCGCTGCCTGGAGGAGGCTGGGGCTGGCCGCAGCCGTGCCAAGCCTTCCATCCCCGGAGCCAACCTGCCCAGGGGAAAAGCATCTGTAGAAGACACTTTTTGATATGACCTATGCAGGTTTCAGGAGTGGCTGAGGAGGCAGTATGTGCCTCCTCTATTGCACTGGAACCTGCATGGGGCATAATAAAGCAAAAACTTCACTGCCAAACCCCGCAACTGGGGTTCTGGTGACCGCAGCAGCCCTAGAGGAGGCAGAGCCTTCCCTGGCCTATTATACCCACCGTCCATGAGCATGGGCATGTCATTTTGGGCACCCAGAGCAGCCTGCAGAGAGGTAAATCACTGGGGTGAGGTGGGGTTGGGATGCCCCAGGTGGTCCTGGATCTGACCCACCCCCGATCTGTCCAATGCCCATGGATCTAGATTCCCCAGACCCAGATCCCTCTGCCGAGCCTCATCCCCCACACCCAGAACCCCCCTACGAAGCCCCGCGCACTGAAACCTCCATCCCGCCAAGCCTCATTCCCTATATCCAGAGACCCCCTGCACCCAGAACCCCCACCAACCCCTACCACCCCCACACCTGGTCCTTCCCAGCCCCACCCTGACCAGTGACTCCTACCCTGCACTGGTCTCAGCTTCTAGGGGCGGGGTAGGAGCCCACTTCCCCTGCACAGAGCAGCCAGGGTGGATCAGGTCTGGAGCTGGGTCAGACCCACTTCCAGAAACCTCCCCCAGCTTTACAACCCTCTCCCCCACTTGCGCTATGTCAGGGTTGGGTGCAGTCTCACCCCCGAGTCTGCATCCTGGAAGAGAACAGGGGCTGCAGGGCAATCTCCCACCTCTGTGCAGCCAATCATCTGTGTTCCCCATTGCCATGCTGGAGCCTGCACATTTTTTTTTACTGACAAATACAATTTTCAGAATTTTGCAGAATTTTTAAAATTTGCGCAATTTTTTTTGGTGCAGAATTTTTTTTTTATTCAGAATTCCCTCAAGAGTAGGTGTTTTTATCTTTTATCATTTTCCTGTGTGAATTCATTTGAGAACAGAGGGAGGGATAGCTCAGTGGTTTGAGCATTAGCCTGCTAAACCCAGGGTTGCAAGTTCAATCCTTGAGGGGGCCATTTAGGGATGTGGGCCAAAAATTGGGGATTGTTCCTGCTTTGAGCAGGGGGTTGGACTAGATGACCTCCTGAGGTCTCTTCCAACCCTGATATTCTATGAGTCTGTCTGTCTGGTTTTATCCATACAGTTGTTATTGTGGCATTTAGTGCACTGGATGAGTACCCACATGTTGTGGTAGGCATGTGTGTATTTGGAAAGGTGTGTGGTGGGGGGTGTTGATCATTGTAGCAGTGGAGATATGTCTGCAGGTTTTGCATCTGTTGTTCTGGCAGGATCTGGTGCTGCTTTGAGTTGGCGAGTCCTGCTCTGTAGGGAGTCTTGGCAGACAACTGGTATCTCTGTACACTGATTAGTGGTTTTCACTACAATTAGTTGAAATACACCATCCTCTTATCTTTCTTTTGGAGTGAGGTACAATAAGCACTTGCAGAACTTTTTGTTCTGACTTTTAAAATGGAAGAAAACTGGATATTAGGATGAACCATTCAAGAACCACCTTCCATACTGTTTTCACCCACAAGAAAAAAACATTAAGAAATCCACTCTGTGAACCTGAATAAAGACCTGCTGGGACTCCTTAAACAGCTAGGGCCAGCTAACGACTGAGAGAGAGAGAGAGACACACACACAAACATACACATCTAGATAAGATCCAATCATAGCCCCTTCCTTGGATTTGATTTATTAATAATTTAAATCCCAACAAATGTAAACTTCTTGCCTGAGCTTACTCCTGAATGTGGCTATATCTATGGTTGTTCCCTGTAGGCCCCCTTTGTCCCTGGCTCCTTCTGAGTTAGCCGGACATTCAGAGTTTCCAGGGTTAGAGCTAACAGGCCTCACTTGGTCTGGCTGTCAATAAGGCTAGATATTTTCCCTGTTTCTTAGATGAAGGAACTGAAAGTAAGCCGCTTGCATAATGCCACACAAAGTCAGTGGCAGAAAAAGGATTAGGACATGGGAGTTTCAAATCTCAATTCTACGTTCAATCAACTAGACCACAATGCCCCCCGTTCTACTAGTGTCAGCATGTAGATACTTGCCTTGCACTTATATGTCAAAGGTTTCTTTCCTGAAGAGGATTCCAGTGTCTATGGGCTGATCTATATTGGGAACATTTTGCCAGTGTAGCTCTACTGGTATATTATACTGGCAAAGTGTCCCATTATGGATGCACCTGATACCCACAAAACTGTTCTTTTGCTGAGATAGGTTATTCAAGCCACTCTGTCTCTTCTGACCAAAATAATCTTTATTAAATACAAATTTTGGCAGTATAACTGTTTCTAGACTAGGAGGTTTTGCTGGCACAGCTATGTGGATAACAGATCATATCTTGGCCTGATCTACACTACAACGTTAGGTGGATGTAAGTAACCTTGCATTGACCTCATTGGGTCAACACTCAAATTAGTCTTCTTCTGATGGTAAGCACCCATTTTGGTGACACATAAGACCACCTCCCCAAACAGCATTGAGTCAGAGTCAACATAGTGTGGTTGATGCAGTGTGAGTGCTGAAACCGTGTGACATATGTCAATGTTAACAGTTCTCCAGCAGCTATTTCAGAATGCCTAACACTTACCAGTCTGGTTACAGTTGTGAACTTGACTGCCCAGGGGTCACAGAGGCTGAAAGTTGTTCCCCCTCCCCTGCTTAACTCCCCCCACACACACATACACACTTTTCTCTGACTGTCCAGTTTAGCGAGCACATCCAGCAGCTCTGCTTTTTTATGCAACTGACTATGCTGGCTACAGGCTCCACATGTGCTCTTGTCTGGAGTAGATATGAGGTATTGGATCTCTTGGTCCTGCGGGAAAAAGAGACTGTGCAGACACAGCCATGGAGCAGGCATAGAAGCATGGACATCTATGAGTTGATTGCATGGTGGATGCAGGTAAAGTGGTACAACAGGGATCAACAGAAGTGCTGTGTGAAAGCAAGGGAACTGCAGCAGGCATACCAGAAGGCCTCATCACATTACAGTGACTGACTATTAAAGTGCACCTTAAGGCCTCCCTCAGCTGCATATCTCCATGTTGAGATCTTCAAATAGGCCCTGTGTCTCGCTGTGCAAACTCTGCAGACAGCTGCTCCACCTCTGCTCTCCACTCCAGTGACAGCTTTTCCCCCTTGTGTCCTGCATATTATCTTTGAGGGAAACAGGGAGCTATAACCATTGGGATATTTTTCTTACTGAGATCCAATCTTGTGTAAACAACACCAGCGTCCCTTCAGTCTACTAAAAGGACATTCAACAGTCATTCTGCCCCTGCTGAACCAGTAGTTAAATCTTTTCTTGGTGCTGTCAAGGTGGCCGGTTTATGGCTTCATGAGGCAGGATCACTATTGGCATTTCAGCATTGTTATTGGTAATCTGCTGGTTGGGAGAGAATGTCTCTGTTTGCAGCTTTCTGAACAGTCTGTGTTTTTAAAGATGCAAACATCAAGCACCTTCCCTGCCCAGCCAATACTGATGTCAGTGAAACATTCCCTGTGATCCACCAATTCTTGCATATCCATAGAAAAGTAGCCATTTCTATTGATGATGCTCTGTGGCAAGGTGGGCAGGGATATGGCACCATCTTTCGCCCCATCACACTTCGGGAATCCCATTGCTGCAAATCCATCCACTATGTTCTGCACATTGCTGAGGGTCACAATCCTGCAGAGCAGGAGACAATTAATGGCTGTACACACTTGCATGACAGCCCCCTCTGTGGATTTTTGTACTCCAAAATCATTTCCCATTGACCAATAGCAATTTGGCATTGCAAGTTTCCACATTGTGATCGCAACTCGCTTCTCCACTGTCAATGCAACTCTCATTTTGGTCCCTGGATTAGGGAGAGGTTCACACACAGATCCAGAAATGTGGCCTTTCACATCCAAATGTTCTTCAGCCACTGCATTATGATGTGATCCCACCAATCAAAGCACATTTCTCAGACCCAGAAGTGGTGCTCCCCATCTGCACTGTTCCATGAATACCATCAACAACCTTGAACTGGTTTTCACTATGTCCCACAGCAATCTGTCCTCCACGAAATCATCATGCTGCATGGGTTTCTGGGATTTAAAAAAAAGATATGAAGATTATGGGATTGAGAAAGTTGCAGATGGAAACTTGAGGCCTTGCTCCCAGTTACTGCTGCATTACTCATTTCTGCCCCATCATGCATGGCCACTATTTCCAGAAGATAATGTGCTGGACTATTGTGAGTAGCATACTGGGATACCTACTCATGACACAGACGCTCCTGGTGAATACAGCAGTGCCAACGCAAGAAACCATGTGTGCACACACATATGTGATGTACTAACAGTGGCAGTTTTATGCCAATGCAACTAGTATTGAGCAAAGTTTGTTGTATAAACATGGCCCTTGTCACACCACTGACCAACATAGTTATGCTGGCAAAAATGTGTTGTGTGGACCTGGCCCATATATTTCAGAAAAGTGACTAAAGAAACAAAACAAAAAACTGCCTTCTTCATTTAGTAAAGAATACATTTATTTTCTAATGTTGGCACTAGCACATGGCAACAGTTATATGACAATGTGAATTGAATTCTTTTGTGCTAAGACAGGAGCATAATATTAATGAAATCTAATGAAATCTGTGCTAAGACAGGAGCATAATATTAATGACTAACATTAAATTCTTTTTTTTTTAGGTTTATTGCCCAAATTCATGATGAATTATTATTTGAAGTGGAAGATTTTCAAATTCAGGAGTTTTCAGGTTAGTCCTATGTGACTGGGCAAGGCCAGATGGCTATAGAAAAGTAGTGGGAGATAGATATATTAGCTCCAGGCTAAACAAATCCCTGGTACCAGGATAAGTGAAATGGCAGCTGCTCCAGGTCAATTAAGAACTTTCCAGAAGGCAGGGAGAAGGCTAGATTGATTGGGACATCTGAAGCCAATCAGTGGCTGGCTGAAACTAGTTAAAAGCCTCCCAGTTAGTCAGGTGGGTATGCATGTCAGGAGCTGTGGGAGGAAGTTGTGCTGTTAGAGACGCTGAATTGTACACACCATATCAGGCACAAGGAAGGAGGCCCTGAGGTAAGGGTCACGTGGAGCTTGAGGAAGTGAGGGCTGCTATGGGGGAAGTAGCCCAGAGAACTGTACATGTCATGTTTCTAAAAGGTCAGCTGCCATAGCTGATACTATAAGGGTCCCTGGGCTGGAGCTCAGAGTAGAGGGTGGGTCCGAGCTCCCCTCCCCCGCACCTTTGCCCCCTGACTAATCACTGAGACTGGGAGACAACAGCAACTGTGCAAGGAAGGATAACTTCTCACCTGCCTCACTGGCTTATGATGAAAATGGCTCAGTAGATTGTGACCCTTGTCTCTAGAGAGAGAAGGGTTACGTGCAGGGTCACAGTGAGCCTCTGAGGCTAGCGAAATCTGCCAGGAAACGCGGGACCCACGGAGGCAAGGAAAGAGCTTTGTCACAACTGGTGTTAGGAGTGGGATTTCATTCACACCGTGGCGGAAGAAAGAGGGTTTAAAAAAAAAGTGCACTGGGGGTTTGGATTTTTTTTGTTTTGATTTGTTTGTTTGCTTTGTACCACAATGGAGGAGGTGGTAAGAACTCTGGTACAAGCCACGGGAGCCCAGCAGAAGGCCACCCAAGTTCAGGCAATGGCACAACAGGAGTCTATGTGGCTACAGCAGGAAACCAATCAATTATTGATGAGCCAGGCGACCCAAGATCATGCCCTCTTGAGAGAGGTGGTGGACCAGCTGAAGATCCTCACAACCCAGGCCTGGGGGTCCGATGGGACGCGAACCCTGAGGGCCACTGGTTGTCTGCCAAAGATGATATCAGGAGATGATGTAGAGGCATATTTCCTCTCATTTGAAAGGACTGCTCAGCGTGAGGTGTGGCCCCAGGAGCAGTGGGCCAGCATTCTCGCCCCTTTTTTGGGTGGAGAGGCCCAGAAGACCTACTTTGACTTGCCTGCCACAGATGTCACTGACTATACCCATCTGAAGGCAGAGATCCTAGCATGATCAGGTGTAACGGCAGCGGTAAGGGCCCAGAGGTTCCATGATTGGAAAACCAGGAGAAAAACCCCCCGAGGTCCCAGCTATTCGACCTCATACACCTCGCACGGAAGTGGTTACAGCTCGAGGTGTGCAGGCCAGAGGAGATTTTGGAGATCCTGGTCATAGAGCATTACATGCGGGGACTGCCGCCAGATCCCCACAAATGGGTAGGCCAGAATGATCCGTCCATGTACTACGAGATGATCACACTGGTAGAAAGACAGATGACAGCCATGGAGCTGATCCGACTACCCAAGGAAGGCCCCTTTCGAAGCAAGCACCTGACCCCAACCCTGGAAGGTTGGGCAGCCAAACCCCTGGGGAGTCCTAGGTGGAAGAAGGGGGGGGGCGAAAACCAGTGGGGACCCCAGAAGGAAGCGATTGGCCTGAGTGGGGAGAACCCTGGGAGTAAACCCCCTAGCCCCCAGGATAGGGGAGTGATTAAAAGCAATTATAGATGTTATGCATGTGGGGAGTGGGGACACATAGCAACACAGTGTCCCAGCACCGAGGCGCCTATGCAATGTAACTTGGGGGATTGGGAGGTCCCATGCTCCCTTATCCACCTTGTGGGGGTCGCATTAGCCCCACATAATTACACCAGGCCAGTGAGTATAAATGGAGCAGAGACTACAGCGCTTGTGGACTCTGGGAGTGCTATCACCCTCATATCGGGTAAGCTGGTAAAAAGTAGTCAGCTGCTACAAGCCAAACACGTAGCAGTGACGTGCGTGCATGGGTCTGTGAGCCATTACCCCACCATCCCAGTGGAGATGGAGGTTCAGGGAAACCCCATTGAGGTGACCGTGGGTGTAGTTCCTAAACTCCCATACCCTGTAGACCTTGGGAGGGACTATCCAGGGTTTGAAAATTTACTCCCCCTGGAGAGGCTGGAGGGAGGTGGGGACCCTGAGGACAGCGACTCATCACCGGGGGAATGTCAACCCCTGATGTTTGCTGAGATTTCTCAGGATCTGTTCTCAGCCCCCCAAAAGACCCGGAAGACAAAAAAAGAGAGGAAGGCCGTGAAGGCCTTGGGCCAGAAGACCTCCCTAGTAGACCCAGGGCCAGAAGACCCAGAAGACCCAGGGCCAGAAGACCTCCCTAGTAGGCAGATGGATGTGAGCAGCCAAAAGAGAAACTTCCACCACAGAAGGTGAGCCAGAAGCTGCCCCCAGCCATGACGGTGGCGAGCCGTTGGAAGAAGCAGAAGCCGGCCCTTGGAAGCTTGGGTAGGTTAGTCCTGGGAGAGAGACTTTGGGCGGGACCAGGTGGAGGACCCCAGATATGATAACGCCAGGAAAGATTTGGCCGCGATCGATGGGATACCCGTGGATGGGAAGATCTGGGGTCCTGGACCTTACTTTATAATGAAGAAAGATCTCCTGTACCGCGTGGTGCAAATGCAGGAGCAAGAGATACAACAACTTCTGGTGCCACGAAAACATCAAAAAGCCATATTGAGTCTCACCCACAGTCACCTGTTTGGAGGACACCTAGGGGTAGAGAAAACCCAGGCATAGATCCTGCGGAGATTCTTCTGGCCAGGAGTACATGAAGATGTCCGGCGATACTGCACCTCTTGTCCGGAGTGTCAGTTACATAGCCCTCACCCGCACTTGCGGGCTCCTTTGATACCTCTTCCAATAATAGAGGTTCCTTTTGAACGGATAGCCATGGATCTGGTAGGGCCCCTAGAGAAGACAGTTTGGGGCCACCAACATGTGCTTGTTATACTGGACTATGCAACCCGGTACCCGGAAGCTGTTCCCCTGCGCAACACAGCTTCCAAGACAGTAGCTAAGGAGCTAGTGCAGATCTTTGCCCGGGTTGGGCTACCAAGGAGATATTGACTGATCAAGGGACACCTTTCATGTCCAAGTTGATGAAAGATCTTTGTTCATTGCTCCATGTACAAGCCCTACGGACCTCTGTATACCACCCGCAAATAGATGGCCTTGTGGAAAGGTTCAATAGGACCCTCAAGGCCATGATCAGGAAAGTGGTGAGCCAGGATGGGAAAGATTGGGATACCCTATTGCCTTACCTCATGTTCGCCAGCCGGGAGGTTCCGCAAGCCTCCACGGGTTTCTCTCCATTTGAACTACTATATGGGCGCCACCCTTGGGACATATTGGATATAGCCAGAGAAGCCTGGGAAAAGGAGCCAAATCCCGGAAGGAACATAGTTGAGCATGTACTGCAGATGAGAAATTGGATAGCCCGAGTTATGCCCATTGTACGGGAACACTTGGAGAGAGCACAGGAGACGCAACGAACCCAGTATAACCACCAAGTGAAGCTTCGACAGTTCCAACCAGGGGATTGGGTGATGGTACTGGTGCCCATAGAAGAAAGTAAACTGTTGGCCCAGTGGCAGGGACCCTATGAAATAATCGAAGCCGTAGGAGAGGTGAACTATAAGGTGTGGTTGCCAAGCCGCCAGAAATCGGAGCAAATTTACCACATCAATCTTCTAAAACCTTGGCATGATCGAGAGGCATGCTTAGTCATGCAGGAGACCCTTCCCCAGGAGGATAACTTACACGAGCAAGTGAGGATATCATCCGACTTGACGACGATCCAAAAGATCGAGGCAGCCGACATGATTAATTGCAACCGAGATGTGTTCTCTACAAAACCAGGGCGGACAACTGAGACCTATCACCATATCCGCACGATCCCCGGAGCCAAGGTAACATTGAGACCCTTCCGAATCCCAGCAGCCAAAAGAGAAGAAATCAAGGCGTAAGTAAAGAAAATGCTAGAATTAGGGGTTATTGAAGAATCTTGCAGTCAGTGGTCCAGTCCAATTGTTCTAGTGCCTAAACTTGATGGTACCATGAGATTCTGTAATGACTTTCGCTGACTGAATGAAATATCCCAGTTTGATGCATACCCCATACCACACATCGACGAACTGGTTGACCGACTGGGTAGTGCCCGATTCTTGACTACACTGGATCTGACAAAAGAGTACTGGCAGATTCCTCTGACCAAAGAAGCTAAAGAAAAGACAGCATTCTCCACCCCGGATGGGCTATTCCAGTACACTGTCCTCCCTTTTGGGCTACATGGGGCCCCAGCCACATTCCAGCGCCTCATGGATATGCTGCTGCGCCCCCATACTAGTTATGCAGCTGCATATCTAGATGATGTCATCATCCATACGCCAGACTGGGGAACCCACTTGGAGAAAGTTGAGGCAGTACTGCGCACCTTAAGGCAGGCTGGCCTCATTGCTAATCCCGCTAAATGCGCCATAGAGCTAGCAGAGGCTAGGTACCTGGGATATATTGTAGGAATGGGCATAGTGAAGCCCCAAATAAGCTAGAGGCAATTCAAAACTGGCCCCGGCCAAACTGAAAGAAGCAGGTCCGTGTGTTCCTAGGCGTGGTAAGCTACTACCGACGTTTTATTCCCCAGTTTGCCACTAGGGCAAGTCCCCTAACGGACCTGGTGAAGACCTGAGGTCCAGACATGGTAAAGTGGACTGACGCAGCAGAGGGGGCATTTACAGACCTTCGGACAGCCCTCTGTAATGACCCCATACTCATAGCCCCAGACTTAACAGGGAATTTATTTTACAAACAGACGCTTCCGAGGTGGGGTTGGGGGCAGTTCTGTCGCATGGTGGGAGAAGAGGAACACCCGATCCTCTACCTGAGCAGAAAGCTTCTCCCAAGAGAACAGAAATATGCAGTAGTTGAGAGAGAATGCCTTGCTGTCAAATGGGCTACGGAGACACAGCGTTACTACCTCTTAGGCCAGTGATTTACTCTTGTGACGGACCATGCACCCCTCCAGTGGGTGCAGCGGAATAAGGAAAAGAAATGCAAGGGTCACCAGGTGGTTCTTATCCCTCCAACCATTCCAGTTCCGCATATGGCACAGGACTGGATGCCACCATGGTAATGCTGATGGTCTGTCATGAGCATACTGCCTGGCGTCCCAAGTTGCCCAACTCTATGGTGTTGAGCTGGGGGGCGGGGATATGTGACTGGGCAAGGCCATATGGCTACAGAAAAGTAGTGGGAGATAAATATATTAGCTGCAGGCTAAACAAATCCCTGGTACCGGGATAAGTGAAATGGCAGCTGCTCCAGGTCAATTAAGACACCTGAGGCCAATTAAGAACTTTCCAGAAGGCAGGGAGAAGGCTAGGTTGATTGGGACACCTGAAGCCAATCAGGGGCTGGCTGAAACTAGTTAAAAGCCTCCCAGTCAGTCAGGTGGGTGTGCATGTCAGGAGCTGTGGGAGGAAGTTGTGCTGTTAGAGACGCTGAATTGTACACACCATATCAGGCACAAGGAAGGAGGCCCTGAGGTAAGGGTCACGTGGAGCTTGAGGAAGTGAGGGCTGCTATGGGGGAAGTAGCCCAGAGAACTGTACATGTCATGTTTCTAAAAGGTCAGCTGCCATAGCTGATACTATAAGGGTCCCTGGGCTGGAGTTCAGAGTAGAGGGTGGGTCCGAGCTCCCCTCCCCCGCACCTTTGCCCCCTGACTAATCCCTGAGACTGGGAAACAACAGCAACTGTGCAAGGAAGGATAACTTCTCCTCACCTGCCTCACTGGCTTATGATGAAAATGGCTCAGTAAACTGTGACCCTTGTCCCTAGAGAGAGAAGGGTTACGTGCAGGGTCACAGTGAGCCTCTGAGGCTAGCGAAATCCGCCACGAAATGCGGGACCCACGGAGGCAAGGACAGAGCTTTGTCACACCAATCTAAAACTTTTTCATTTCTTTTCTTATCAGAATACTTTCAATTTGTGAGTATAAAAAGTTGGTACAAGAGCAGGAACCATATTTCTCTTCATGATTTACAAAACATGTGCAGTGCAGACTTTTCTGAGGTTTTCCTAACATGGTCTATGTGATATACAAAATCTTATACTGCAGCTTATCCAGAATTAATCAAAACACCATTGATTTGAATGAACGAACCCTGAGAAAAAAAATAAAAACAGTATGGAGCCTAAAACAGTAAAATAGTACCCGTTTCTATAATGGTTCAGAAAACCTGAAAAGAAAAGGGAGAAAATAAGTCTAAAAGCAGTGATTTAAATAGAATAAATGAACAAAAGTGGTTGAAATTTCCAACAAGTATAAGGTTATGACCCAATGCAAAAGAAATACTGAAATCCTTAATAT
Source organism: Dermochelys coriacea (assembly GCF_009764565.3). Classification (NCBI taxonomy): domain Eukaryota; kingdom Metazoa; phylum Chordata; order Testudines; family Dermochelyidae; genus Dermochelys; species Dermochelys coriacea. Next base: position 126,834,515 of record NC_050071.1, read on the forward strand.
AGTTAGTGCCTATTAGTTTCCTGCTTTTTTTCTGCTTTTTTTACACTGAAAACTTTATGATGGATCTTCCAGGCTAAGGATCAGTTGAGTTCGTGCCTAAATTTGTATCCTGTAACTTAGCATACTTCCAAGCATTGTTTCCTAATCTAGAGATAGATTCTGCATCTGGTTCAGATTTAGCTAGCCAAGCAGCGCTCATGAGGCTGCAGGGTCTCTTCTCCAATGAGGAGTGGTGAAATTATTTCTGTGAGGCGCTAAATGTTTGTTCACAATCTTCAATCTAGTTTGAAGATGAACAATATCTTTGGCTAAGATAATCGGTATAAGGTCATGAATCGTTTCTACTAATTGGCACAATAAATATTTTCCACTGTAACCTAAGCTCCCAAATAAAAATGACGTTAACCTTTCTCTGTTGTGTTAATTTAAACAAGGTAATTTGCCTTATGAGTCTCACTTCATCATGATTCCCCTCATGATTTTTAGTACATAAAGAGAACAGAAACTGTCCACCTAATCAAAACAAAGAACATGAGAAATATTTAAGCCCACTTTATGGGGGCAATGTAATGAATTGGGTTAATGTATTCGTGTTTGACCTCTGAGTACAGGAGTTCAAATCTGGTTTGAATTATAAAACCACTATATCATTCAGCACAGATTATAGAAGAGGACAGTGGCTGAGATTTCAGAGTTGCACAGTAGTGCAGTCATTGGCTGAGATCTGTGGGGAAACATACAGACCTTTCCTACTCTATTTTAGGCCTGTTTTCATTAGCAGTAAAATTATTCCAATAAGATAAAAAGTATATCTATCACCCAGAGATTCTGTTTTTATTGGGTCAAATTCTGATCTTTGTTACAATAATGTGAATCTGTAATAACCCTAGTATGATCAACGGAGTTATCAGGTATGACTGAGAGAAGAATTTGGCTCATTGTGTACAGAATAGTCTTAAATTATATCAGTATAACTAATAAGAATATTTTTTTCACTAAAAACAGGAAGAAAACTATTAAATTGTTAAATATTTTCTAAATGAACTCAATGATCATAAAAGTGAAGGACTAATGGCACTAAATCTAAGCAGCTGCAGTGTCTAATGCTTTTAAAATTGTGCAAGCTTCTTCCACAGTCTACCTCTCTGCTGATTAGCAACCCCCATGTCATCCCAGTCCTGAATCTCTACTGTTCAAAGGTTGATGATTGTGTGAAATTGTACAGTTTTTTTAATATCATGATGTTGACAGACATATATTGAGAATTTAGATAAGGCCACCAGACTCATTTTCAGATGTGACCTCATTCATGTCTTCGCATGTGAGAGACTAAAGTATTAATATTCTTTGTCACTGAAGCCAGAGGTGGTTTCCTAAACCTAGATTGTGCTGGAGTCTCAAACAGCTCCTGGTTCATGGTATGGCTGGACCCTGCCTCTCCCAAAATATTTCCCCCATCCTCCTTCTCACTGTTCATGGCAGGGGTGTCTGTCAGGGCTTCTCCAAGGATGGAGGGTGCTAGTGGTGTCTCCACCAAGTGTGGCATGCAGTTTTTTGTAAAAATGGAAGGTCTGCAGTGCAGCACTAGATCAGAGCTTTCGCTTAATCTAAGGTAAAGAAAAAGAAGCAACTTCGCATGCAACCATCGTGGAATAATAATGTCCCCCTTATCTCCACTGGCCTCTGTATTTCCTCCAAGACCAAATGGAGAATGAGCAGATAGTTATAATTCTTCAGACCTCACTAAGGAAGCCACTAAGGGGCCATGTCAGATTCAACAGATATCTCTCAACTTCTCAGAAGCCGAAGTTTTTGATACAATTACATCAAAACATTCAGCTAACTCTCTGAACTTGTTTAACTATAAAGGATGGTTGGGAAAGAAAGCAATGTTTTAAAACAGGAAATAATGAAAAGCACTTCTTATCAGTGAGAATATACCAAGGTAATAAAATTGGTTGCTAACTATGTTATGTCTGTTAGACTTTCTAAATCAGAATCATATCTTGGAGATTGGTGCCTAAAATTGATCCTCCATCAGCTTTCTGTAAAAAAAAACAAAACAAAAAAAGTACCCTGTCCTGCACTTCTCATAAAGGATTCACTGATCTTGCAAGAACTATTGTCCACAGCTCTGACATGAAATGTGGCACCTCTTCTAAACGCCTAATTGCTGCCATATACTCTTCCTGTGCTTCTAGAGAGATTATGATTAGGTTTATTAATTTTTAAAAAGTCTCCAGGCACGAGAATTTAAGGAGGATTTAAAAAGTACAAGATTTAATTTCTTTTGCAACAGAGTTTGGGGTTTTTGTTTGTTTTTAAGATGAATCAATTGATATATTGTCTTTTTTATCTCAGAATTTGGATTACAGGGTACTAGCGGAAAGAACCCTTTATATTTAGTGGTGCCACTTCAAATTCATATCTTTCTTCTTTTCCCTTTAATTTCAAAAATTACTTGGCACTCTAACTTAATTATGAGGTATAATCTTTATCGGATAGCAATAAAATATATAGAGCTTGCAAATCCGCAGATATCCACTTTATATTCACAGATATCTGCACCCGTGGATGCAGATGTGGTTGTATTGTTTGCCATCTTTGCAGATTGCAGATCGGACGTGGATATAATTATTCAGATTCAGCTAATGCCAGTGAAAGTTTAATTTGCTTCTATATCGCATTGTCAGTTCATCAGCGAAAACTGAAATCATCACAGTGTCACCCCTCTGCACTTCCTTGCAGTTGCCTCCGGAAAAGATTCCAAACTCTGTATTTGAAAAGCCAATGAAGAAAGAAATTCAAAAGAAATTAAGTGTTGCTGCATACAGTTTGAAGGGAAAGGAGAAAGGAAAATCACCAGTTTGGAATACATTCAGATTTCTTATTCATGAAAATGGAGATACTATGGCTGGATGTGTCGCATGTGTTGCGTGCAAAAAAGTCTGTGCTTTTACTAGCCATAAAACCGGTACTTCAAACTCACTTAAACATAAATGTAGTCCGGAATTGGGATCCGATTTGCTGAAGATATTCCCCAAGAAATGTGTCACTATCAGACAAGACATGGAGAGAACCGTGACTCAGGAATTGTTGAAGTTTCTAGCAACAGACAAGACTTTTCAAGGTAGTCAGCGGTGAGGGATTCCTTGCATATTCTCAATCTTTGATTAACATGGGTGCCAAATGGATGCACATGCGCTAATATGACATTCCACAACATTACCCTGAATCTGTGGACGGATGATTACAGAAAGATTGCCTATTTGGGAGTAACAGTTCATTACACAGACCTGCAACAGTTGGGAATGGTAGAGCAGGTGCTTTGTGTGACTCAGTTTGACAGCAGGAAACCAAACACTGCAGAGAACCTTTTATTCTGTTATGCTGTTATTCAAGCACTCAGAAGATTTGATATACACAGCATTACCAACCAGATGATTTTTGTTATGGACCAGGGAGAAAATGTGGTGGCAGCCCTGAAGTCCTATGTGTAAATAAGCTGCTCAGCGCACATTATAAATACTGTACTTGAGCATTCTACCAAACCGGCAAACCAGAAAGTGGAAGCAGGAATCAAACTGATCAACACAAGCCAAAATCTCGTTAATTATTTCAGGAGATCTGGACGTCAAAAAAGACTGCCAAAAGTATCTGAAAAGAGATTTAGAAACATGATGGAACAGCAAACTACTCATGTTTAAGATAATCGAGGAGCAGTGGGACAGAATATATGAAATTTTGACAGAAGAGGGGTATACTCAGCTCATTGATAGCATTGACCACAACATCTCGAGTATCTTAATAGAGTTCCTGCAGCCTTTCAAGGAAGCATCATATGCGCAAGAGCAACCATCACAGCTCAGTCTCCACTGGGTGCCAATTTGGTACAAAAGGCTGAAAAAGGATCCCCATCCTTCTGTCACTGATGAAAATAGTCTAAGTCAACTCAAATCCAAAGCCTTGCAAAATCTCATTGAAAAGTTTGAAATCAAGCCTATGCACAGAGTAGCAGTTTTCCTGCACCCACGAATGAAGAGGATGAAAGTTTTCACTGAAGAGGAGAGAGAGGAAGTTTATCACAAGCTTGTCTGATTGCAGGAGAAAAATATTCCTGCAGTGAATCTTATCCTTCTCTCGTCAGCTACACAAACACCATCAACAAGAGAGACAAAATGGTCACATACAGAGTTTGGGGATTTGGATAGCGAGTGTGGAAATGACGATGATGAAGTATCAAAGTATATCACCCTAAAGCTGACAAAGAATGAAGATGAGCAACTGCTGGAGTGGTGGAGACAACACAAGCACAATTTCCCCCTTCTTAGCTGAGTTGCATGGTTTGTGCATTCTATCCCTGTATCCAGCACACCCTCCAAGAGAGCCTTCTCAGTCTCTGCTTACACAATTAATGAGAATCATACTTCATGTAAGCCAGAAACTGTGGCTGATTTAATGTTTTTACTAGTAATATTTCAAAGAAAATCAGTTCTCCCAAGGAATACATTTAAGAGGAAGTCCCTCAATTCAGGGCTGTTACACGTCACAAGCTAAATAGGCATCCAACTTTTTTATTTTATAGTTCAGTTTGTAATTTTGAGCATTATTGACTTGAGATGTTTATTTTATTATTTTTTATGTAAAAGGCTATTTGTTCTGATGTATGTTACATAATAAGATGGATGTTTAAAATAGTAGTAATAACAATAATAGTGTGCCCATTTATGAAGCCATATAGCTTTCTTATATAGTTCACATTCATTCACACAGACGCTCCTCCTAAGAGGCACAGTGAGATAGGGTGCTGATGCGGGTACAGGTGCAGATGCGGATACATATAAAGGTGGAGTGCAGTTCGTGGGCCAGATACAAGTCAATTATTGAGGATGCAGATCCAAATTTTTGTATCTATGCAGGGCTCTAAAAATATAATCCAATTTTTTAATGGTTTTGGAACTGATTGTTCTTCAGAATCCCGATATCAGTAGATTTAGATTCATATCAACTCCTTCAATTTTTCATACTAATACTCAAGCACCCTTGTCTTCTACAAGCACAGAAAGCAATAAATGACAGATTCATTATTTTCAAGATCTGGGATGCATAGTAAATATGGAGAAATGTCTTTGATACCAGTTCCAAATCTGTCTCATTTAGGGGTTGATTTTGATACTTGTAAAGTAGTTATTGGCCCTACTTCAGAGAGTAAAAGTACATAACATCAATGCACAAAATGTTATGTTTACATCTCAGCAAGAGATGTAGTAAAGGTGTTAGGTCTGATAATCTCGTGTATAAACTTAGGCTGAAATCTTGGCCCCACTGTAATATTCAGTGATTTCAGTGGGGTAGGATTTTAGCGATAGTTTCTCAGTGCCATCTCCACTTAAATTCCTTAAAGTCATATTGAATCTCTCCATGGTAACAGAACAGGAATAGCTAGTCCTTAAGTGTCATTGTTCCAACAGCAGTCAAAGCATCCTTGGTAAAATGAGCTGTCTCAGAAAATCAGGGGAAAGGAATTTCTCTAGGCAAAGCAGACTAGTTAATCATAACAGGTACTTCTATAAAAGTCTGGAAGTCATTAGTATTCAGCCTGTGGGTTTAGATAGAAAAACAAGAGTAATATAAACTTTTTCAAATTTACGGTAGTCAATGTCATTGCACTTGTAGCCATGAAACATTGTCCTCGTCACATACTAATTCTGATAATGTCACAGTACATTAATAGTAGCTTGTTTGAACAATAATAATAAAGTTCACCTTCACCTTGTAGCTGATCATGAAAGCAGAATAGGCATGGTCAAGATTTCATTATCCCAGGGTATGAGCACTGAATTCCTAAGTGTTTATCTTCTGTGTTAAATACTAAGGAAACCATCACTGAATTGTTTGCACCAGTGAGAATCCATCTCCTTCTAATGTTTTCCAGTCATTTTAAGGCAGTGGTTCCCAACCTTTTCCCTGCTGCAGCACACCTTGATATCTTTAATTATTTTGAGGCCCACTACCATATTGTCTCCAAATGGACTCACCCTCTTATCGCCTGGATTTAAGCTGTTTTCCACCCTTGCCTTTCACAGTCTGTACAATACAGTTACTGATGTTGGAGAAGGGGCAGACAAACTTTTTGGCCCAAGGGCCACAGCTGGGTGGGAAAATTGCATGCAGGGCCATGAATGTAGGGCTGGGGCAGGGGTTGGGGTGTGGAAAGGAGTGCAGGGTGCGGGAGGGGTGCAGTGTGCAAGAAGGGGCTCAGGGCAAGGGGTTGGGGTGTAGAAGGGGGTGTGGAGTTCAGGAGGGGGCTCAGGGCAGGGGGTTGAGGTGCAGGAGGGGTGAGGCAGGGGGCTCAGGGCAGGGGGTTGGGGTGCAAGGTGCAGGAGGGATTTGGGGTGCGGGCTCCAGCCCGGCGCCGCTTACCTGGAGTGGCTCCGGGGTGGCAGTGGGGCTAAGACAGGCTCCCTGCCTACCCTGGCCCTGTGCTGCTCCCGGAAGCGGCCGGTGTCATGTCCCTGCAGCCCCTGTGGGAGGGAGGGAGCAGAGGGCTCCCCGTGCTGCCCTTGCTTGCGGGTACCTCCCCTGAAGCTCCCATTGTCCACAGTTCCCCGTTCCCAGCCAATGGGAGCTACGGGGGGCAGAGTCTGCAGGCAAGGACAGCGCATGGAGCCCTCTGCTCCCCCATCCCCCAGGAGCCGTAGGGACGTGTTGCCGACTGCTTCCAGGAGTGGCACCACAGGGTGGAAATCCTGCGGGCCAGATTGAAAGCCCTGATGGGCTGGCTCCAGCCCATGGGCCATAGTTTGCCCAGCCCTATGTTAGTCTCTAACATCATTAACTTTATTCTGCGGACTGTGACAAGTATTTTCAGTCAATTCACTCATTCACACCAACAAGTCCCCAATTTTGCCTCTCAGCTTTCCCACCCCCACCAGTTCTGCCCCCCACCTCCTCCACCTCACACCCAGTCCTCACCCTGAGTTCAGCCCCTTCTGGGGTTCTTCCCCACTCCCAACCCTGGGGGGCTGCAGCAAGATCCCTGCTCCCCTTCTAGGCTTGGGGCAGTGGCTCCATGGGCTCTTCCCTCCAACCCCCAACCAGAAGCTGCAGGAGGGAAGGGCAGGAGTAGAGAAGCTGACGGTTGCTCACAGGAGGGGAGGGGTGTGGAGAGGTAGATTGAGCTCTGACTGGTTGCTCTGCCCCTGGAGGAAGTGGGGCAGATGGCTAATCAGAAGGCAGCTTTCCCCCGCCTTCTCTCTCCCCAGCCCCCACTCTGCAGGACTCAAATTTGCTACTTAAACTCTTTTGGAGAATGGAATGTGATGCATGCATAATACTTGAAAGGGGCCTTGTCCCAGAGAGCAAAAGTACAGAATGTGATCCAGATCTGACACTGATTAAAACATAAGGGAAGGGTTTTTTGTTCTCGCATGTCGTTTTTAAAAAAAAATTCTGCAGCACACCTGTTCAGGCCTGATGGCACACCGGTTGGGAAACACTGTTTTAAGGGCCTACTAGCCAAAGAAGCAGATGAAAGGTGGGAGTTTCTGAAAATCAGTGAAAGTCAACAGCACTTTGCTCCTAATTCATTCAAGTGTTTCTGAAAATCCCTCCACTGGTCTTCATCCCAGATGAGTACATGATATATAGAATTATGAATATTTGTCAAAATAACCACAAGACTTGCTGTTTAAAAATAATACTATAGTGCAAAGAGCAGTGAGTTCTTGCATCCCTGACATTTGTGTTCCGAGGGCATGTGGCTGCTGTTTTTCATTACATGTAAATCTCGTTTGTCATACTGTCCACAGAAATTACATTTTAAGATATGGAAAAATGCAGCAGAACATGTAGCACTATTGATACGCCAGCATAAAAGCGGAAATGTAACTGCTCGCAATAAATGGGTCATATGGGGCCCCATGTTTAAAAAAATAATTGTTGGTCTAGATAGTAACAGTGTTAAATGACAGTTTGTAACAGGATCAAAAATGAATGTCACTGGATGATGTCCCTTTACTCATTGATGGTCAGTGCTTTGAGAAGCATCAGGGATTGCTAGATGTTCATTACACCCTGTGGAGGGATGGTCCAGAAGTTAGGACATTAGCCTAGCATTTGGGAGACGGCTTCATTCCCTGCTCCCCTACAGATGACCTTGGGCAAGTCATTTAGCGTCTCTGGCACGGATTTCTAAAGGTATTTAGGTGTTGCTGTGCTATGCCTGACTATTTTAGGTGCCTAAATCTCATTTCCAAAAGGGTTTTAGGCACTTAGGAGCCAAAGTCTCATTGATAATTGATGGGATTTAGACTCCTAAAAGTCTAAATCCCTTTTGGAAATGAGATTTGGGCTCCTAAATCTGTTAGATGCTGATACTGAGTGCAACAATGCCTCAATACTTTTAAAAATCTGGACCTCTGGGCCTTGTGTAAAATGGAGATAATAGCATTTCCTTCTCTCACAGGGGTTTTGGGAGGATAAATACATTAAAGATTGTGATTCCCTTTGGGTCTACTGATGAAATAGGTATAAAAATAAAAACTTGGTATTATTACTTATTATTATTATTATTTATTGTCTTCACTCATCATATGTGTACATTCCCGACATAATGTCATCAACAGTGCAAGGAATTTTATTGGGGATTTATGGTCTGTAGAAGGTGAGAATAGTACACCTCATAAGTTTTGGCCAGCAGATGATTTTGAGTCTTTTGAACTTCGTGTACTGCTGTAAAGGGTATATAGTAAGTTGATTTTCCTATAGTTTGGACAGAGACACATGGTGTGTGATGTCACATACTGGACAATTGCTGTATTTGGGTATGGGCAGCACATATTCTCCAGACATTGCCCAATATTCACAGATCCTTATGTGTGTATATATGCAGTATATTTCTCCATTCAGGGGCCTAGCCAAGCCTTAATTTCAGGATCCAAACAAGGTTGTTTTGCCATTCATTAAAATATCCAAATTTGGCTAGGTCATGTTCCTCCTTGATAATTCATGTAATCAACAAGGATGTAGTGTACATTTGGTAATAATTCTTATTTTCCCAAATAGAGGAAATGGCAGTAGAGTTGTTTGGAAACTCTCAGACAGGTTTTCCCATTAGATAATGCCAATTCGTCAAAATCAAAATGTTGTATGAAGACGGTTTGATTTTGATGAATATGCTGACTGAAATCAAGCATATTACTAACCTGTCTGTCTTCCTGCCAGCTTGCCCTGGCTCCTCAGCAGTCTTCCTGGCATGGTGTGTGTGTGTGGGGGGGGGTGCTATCAGACTTCTAGCTCTTCGGCAGCCCACCTTGCTGCCTGATGGGAGCCGAGAGCCTGGAAGCCCTGCAATTGCTGGTTTCTCCCAAGCTGCTAGACTTGCAGCTCAGCCCAGAGTCCCAAGGCTTTCTGGGGCTGTAGCTCTGGGGCTTGGGTCCTCAGTGCTTTCCCTTTCCTAGAGAATTTTGAAATTTTGGGGGTTTGTTTCAAACTGGAACTAAATCACATTTCAAAATATCAAAAACTTCCGTGAAACGGAATTATTTTTCTCCACACAGCTGTCAGTGGCAACATACGTACACATTTCAGCAAATTAGCAGTGGTCACCTTGAATGTATTAATGCCTATAGTGGGAGTGTGCCTCTTTTGGAGGAACACAAAGTAATTGCCTTACGGTATAGGGATAGTCAGGTGGCTATGACTGTAAGGTCTGATTTTCTGCTGCATATTCCATATCTGCCCAGCAGATCTGAGAGGTGAGCTTTATCTTTAATAATTACTAAGGAGTGTTCCCTCTATCGAATCATAGAGTTTAAGGCCAGAAGGGACCACCAGATCATCTAGTCTAATCTTCTGTGTATCATGGGCCACCAACTCTCCCCAGCACCTGCACACTAAACCCAACAACTGAAATTAGACCAAAATATTATAGCCCACGGGACAGTAGACAATTGTGTGCCACAGGCAAAGAATAAGGAGGACTAAGGTGCATTAGTGCACAAGGCCCTCGCAATAGCAGGGAATTCATTAAGTGACATATGTATACAAATAATCCTGGGAAGTGACCTGCACCCACACTCTGCAGAGGAAGGCGAAAACCCCCCAAAGTCACTGCCAATTTGACCTGGGGCAGAATTCCTTCTGAACCAGGCAATCAGTTAGAACCTGAGCATGTGAGCAAGAACCAGCCACTTACATACCTGAGAGAATGCTTGGTGCCGCCTCAGAGCCCTGGCCCACCACGCCAAATGTCCCATCTCTAGCCATGGCCATCTCATATGCTTCAGAGGAAGGAAATTGAAAAAAACAACCCAGAATACATGGGGAGGGAGGAAAATCCCTTCCTGACTCCTGCCAGTGGATAGCTGAAACCCTGAAGCTTATAGGAACCCCATAAGATATAAATGTGAAGTGAGCCCCAGGACTTCTAAGCTCTGCCTCCTCCCATCACAAACAACCCCGTCACATACAATTGCACTCATAAATTTGGTCAGTTCTCTTAAAATTAAGTTGCTTGCCCCCACAACTCCTATTCATACCTCATTACACCCATTACTGAGCAGTGCAATTAATCTGAAGGGCATTTACCACCAAAAATACTTTTTGTGCATTTTTGTGTAAACTTCTCTGTTTTACTTCCTTATCTGTGGTGTGCAATAGCACAAGTTAATATAATTGTCTGGCAATTTTTAGAATTAGGTTCTGTCTGTGCTTTTTTGGTAGAAGGACTGAGGTAGTAGGAATTCCTTGTCCTTGCATTTATTTTTATCGGGCAAGTACAATACATGTAGATTTGGGTAATATTTCATACATTTCAAAAAGTAAAACATTTTCAACAGAAATAATTGCTTTAAGTGTAAAACAAACAAACCAACACATACCAGAAAAATCAGACTGAACATAGCCATCTCCTTTTAAAGCACAGTTGGTTTGATGACTCAAAACTTTGTCTTTAGTTATCACAAGTCCAGTGTCTTGGATTTATTTAATGTGAATAAAAATAGTAGGTTTATGGCCAAATTCTGTGAAATCATTATTTTCTTAGCTATAATTTGATGCACTTCTTGGAAAACTTGCCAGCTACATAAGGAAGGGCACATGTTCAAAAGAGGGCTACAATAATTGGAAGGAGAAAAGGAGGAACTGGCCTTCACAAGAAAGTTATAGTTTCCCTTCTCTAAGAATTTTATTTTTCATTCTCTCTCATGGATGAAAGATTTTTGAACAAATTCTTCAATGTAATGTGTACAAACAAGTTTTTGTTCCACAGATGGCATTCATTCCTTCTCTTTGCACCTATTTATAACTTCTTTAGTAAGTATATTTCATAGAATATCAGGGTTGAAAGGGACCTCAGGAGGTCATCTAGTCCAACCCCCTTGCTCAAAGTAGGACCAATCCCCAATTTTTGCCCCAGATCCCTAAATAGCCCCCTCAAGGATTGAACTCGCAACCCTAGGTTTAGCAGGCCAATGCTCAAACCACTGAGCTATCCCTGCCCCCCAAGAAAATGCTACTAGTTGTTAATATTTCACTTCCTCTGATTTCCTCCACCTCATCTCACTCCCAACAATTCTTTTGGGTAGTGACAGAGTACAGAACATTGTAAACATGACATTACTGGCATTTGTGAAGCATGCTGGAATAAAAATAATCTATGGGATACTGTAATTGCTGACTATAAACTATATTGTATGAAATGATATGTCAAATTGCAGAGGTTGGAGTAGAATTCTACAGACAGAATTGAAAAGACAGGATATGTCTGCCTGCACAATAACTTTTTATCGTTATTATTTATAATGCCCAAAGATGTATTCAGTGCTTCACATCAATGAGCAAAAGAGAGTCCTTGCCCCAAAGTTTTACACTATTTCACATCTAAATGTTAGATATGACACAGTGAGGGAAGTAATGATTAATAGGAAGAAGAGGAGGTAAGGAATTACAAAGAAATACAGTAATATGATTACATGGTTATTTAGTATAGACATTTAAACATTGTGGTTCACTTGTGTTGCCTTGTAATGTATAAACAGATAAGGAAGATAAAGCTAAGAGTGGATATTTATTATGGGTTTGGGGAGGTGACTTTTCAGAGGAATTTTAAAGAGGAGAGATGGTGATTTGGAGAACCAGAGAAGGAAGGGGGTGGTATGAAAAAGGGAACAGAGATGTCTGAGAGAAAAATAGATGAAGGGGATCATTGAGTCTGGCATCAGTAGTAGAGCTAAATCGAGGTCAAATAAGTGTGAAGGGACAGAGTTATACAGGAACTTGAAGGCAAGAATGAGAAGCTTAAATTTGAAGCAATTGAAGTAGAGGAACCAGTGGAAACATTCAAAAGTTGTGGGGCAGCTCAAAGGGCTAGGAGGATAAGTGTAGTGATTGTGGTCAAGTGGACAAATTAATCAAGACACAGCGATGGACGTCTCTTGCAGTTCTTCATGTCTGTCAGACAAAGAGTGAGTCTAAATTCAGTCCTCCAGTACAGTCTAACCAAGTAGAAGAATAAACTCATGGAACTTGGTTCCTTCAGGAGTCCAAGCAATATATCAGCATCCAGAGATAAGAACACCATGCAATCCAGCACAGTTTTGTACAATGTACCCCAAAATGGTTTACGGATTTACATAATAACAGTAGAAGCAAAAAGTTGAAGTATGATAGGCAAGGGAATGTTTTTTCAGATCATATTTTTAAGAGTCTGATTTTATAAGACAGTGATATAGCAAGACCTAGATCCCTGAAGTGAAGGGTCTCTGGCTGGACTCTGTAGAGCAGGGATTGGCAGAGAGGAGGCCAGTGCTAGATGAGAAAAGGGAATGAGAAGCAGAGCTGAGAGGAGAAAAGCTGTGAGGTAGACTGAGCAAGTCCACAGAAGCTTGTTTTAAATAGGTTGTAGAAGTGAGTGAGGACCCAGTGAAATTGTTCATGGTGTGGGCATTTTGGACTCCTAATTTTGTAAATAAACAGGCAGCAGCATTCTGGGCATATGAGAGGTTTCAGAACTCAAACTAGAGAAGACAATAGAGAAGGGTATTACAACTGTAAGGTCTTGTCTACACTACAAAATTAGGTCAACCTACAGCCACTGCAGTAATTCAATTGGCTGTTGGTGTCCACACTACCCTCCTTCTGGCGTTTTCTTGCACTGACTGAAGTGGGGCACTGACAGCCATGCAGGGCTCACAGCTGAAGCCCCACATCCACCCTGGGGTGATAGTCCCAGCTGTGAGCCCCACACAAGCTCAATTTCACAGCACAGAGCCTACCAGCGATGAAATTGACATTCTTGTCAATTTCACGCTGCTATTGTCTCTGCTCAGAGATTCTGCACTCTGACAGCTCTGTGGAGAGCTGGGAACCCAGGCTCTCAGTGTCCGGCAGTCTGGCTGGGAGCCTGGGCAGCAGCCCACTAGGAGTTGGGAGCCTGGGGGGGGCATCAGGGCTCTCAGTAGACAGAGGGGAGCCCAGGCAACAGTCCACTGGGAGCAGGGAGCCAGGAACTGGGGGAAAGCAGGGCTCCCAGCAGAGAGCCCAAGGAGCAGCCCACTGGGAGCCAAGAGCCCGGCGGGAGAGAGGAGCCTGAGCAGCAGTCCACTGGGAGCGGGTAGCTGAAAGCCCAGGGGCAGCCGGACTCTAGCCGGAGCCCCTCACCTGCCCTGGGGTGACAGCCCAAGCTGTGAGCCAGGCACAGGGTTCCTAGCAGGGAACCTACTAGCCTTGCTTGTCAATTTCATGGCTCCAGCAGGGAGCCATGAAATTAACAAGAATTTTAGCCAATAAACAATGTAGGTAACACAATGTCTACATGGATATCGCATACCCTAATTACACCAACTTTAGCCCTATGCCTCTCGTTGAGGTGGAGTTATTATGTTAGTGTAGTAGGGCACTTACATTGGTGGGAGCAAAGCTGTAATGTAGACACTGACATAGTTAGGTCGACATAAACTGCCTTATGTTGACCTAACTCTGTAGCGTACACCAAGCCTCTGAGAGAGAGAAGATTAAGCATGGATTAGGATTTCACTAGACATAGACTAAAAACAGTGTTGCGCACAGTGTTGTGGTGGTGGTAACAGCAACAGCCCAGGTATCTCACATGGAGGATTGTTTAGCTGGCATTGGTCTCTTTGGTTCATAGAATAAGAGAGCTCCAGTCTTTAGTGACACAGCCTGTCTAAAATGTATTATTGTTTTTGTTAGTTTTGTTTTAGACCCAGTTTCACATATTTAAAATTTAACCATACTTTATTAGGAAAGAAATGCCAAGCTGTACAACTTTGAACTACAGCAATCAGACATTCTGTACATACTTATGTCTCTTTGAAGTACTGTGCTTTGATATTTCTTGAGTTTCAACTTCAAAAATTATTTTTAATGAAAATATTACAGATATTAGAAGATATTTTTAAAATTGTCTCTAAAATTGCTAATTTCATTTAAATTGAATATGAGTTTTATTTAAAAGTAACTGGACTCTTCCAAAACAGAAAAGGATTTCCATTTTATTTCTTTGTTTGATATACAAGAACAACTGGAGTAATTTTTGAATAGTCAAATGTGTATTCAATCTAGGAATAAAGATTTTATTCAGCATGACACAAATGAAGTATTTTCTTTCTATATAGTAGTTCTAAATTAGAAATTAAAGATGAATATATTCAAACTTTTATGTCTTTATTATAGCACTTGTAAAAAGAACAATGGAATCCCTGCAGCAAATCAAAGCCTTAGAAATGCCCCTAAAGGTATGGACAATTCTGGATTGAATTACATTTACCCTGAAGACTCTATCATATTGGCTTTTACAGGTTACTGTTAATTATTTCAAGAACCTATAGATAGTTACTTTGGAATTCACTTCACTAGTTTCTTTTTCATATCTGCAAATACTATAGACTTAAAATCACAGTAGAAGCTTTAAACACAACTGACTGAAAGAAACCCTTCTCTAAATTTCCAAGGCCATGTCCAGATTCTGACATTTATGTCAACATTGTACTGTGATCGCTCTAACATCTGTTTCATTCATTGCTGTGGAATTCCTGTTTAGAGTGGAAGAATGAAAAATATGAGAAATCATTTTTATCCTGCAAATGCTTTCTAAAATGTGTCTCAGACATCCTGTATTGAAAATCTATTCCAAAACACCTCTCCTCAGTCAGTTTCAGTTAGATCCAAACCACAAAAAATAGTAATTCTGTGCTGCTTGGTATATTTAACAGTTTCTTCACAGCAAAAATCCAGGTTTTATTTTATGAGTTAAGCTACCGACTCAAGTACTGGACATCTGACTGCTTCAGAAGGCATGCTTTCCAAGCCATGATTCATATAAATGGCAAATACAATGTACAGAAAGTTTAAATGACTGCTTACATTGTATCTGGCTTTCCTGTAGACTGAGAACTGTGGCTAGTGCCAGATGCTTCAGAGGGAATGAACAGGGCAATTTTTTAGTGATCCATCCCCTGACATTCAGTGCCAGTTTCCAGCAGTCATAGGTTTAGGAACACCCAGATCATGGGGTTGCATCCCTGACCAACTTGGTTAATATCCATTGATGGACCTATCCTCCATTAACTTATCTAATTCTTTTGTGAACCCAGTTATACTTTTGGCCTTCACAACATCTCCTGGCAACAAGTTCAACAGGTTGACTGTGTGTTGTGTGAAGACATACTTCCTTATGTTATTTGTAAACCTGTTGCAAATTAATGTCATTGGTTCTTGTTGTTATGTGAAGGGGATAAATAACATTTCCTATTCACTTTCTCCACACCATTCGTGATTTTATAGACCTCAATCATATTATCTTCACTAAGCCAAAAACTCATTCAACAAAGTTATCTTCCTTGTTGAATTATGTAAGAAGATATGGATTCTAGTCAGTCACAGCCCAAAAAATTGAATTTGTTCCCCTCACAGATTATACTGAAATCCCAGTGTGGGTTGGGCAAGATTTTTTAAAGTGAATAGTGATTTTGGATGCCTTAGTTTTTGTTTAAAGAAAAGGAGTACTTGTGGCACCTTAGAGACTAACAAATGTATTTGAGCATAAGCTTTCGTGAGCTACAGCTCACTTCATCGGAAGCATTCAGTGGAAAATACAGTGGGGAGATTTATATACACAGAGAACATGAAACAATGGGTGTTAACATACACACTGTAATGAGAGTGATCAGGTAAGGTGAGCTATTACCAGCAGGAGAGCGGGGGGCAGAAGGGGGACCTTTTGTAGTGATAATCAAGATGGGCCATTTCCAGCAGTTGACAAGAACGTCTGAGGAACAGGGGGGAAGGAGGAAGGGTGGGAATAACCATGGGGAAATAGTTTTACTTTGTGTAATGACCCATGCACTCCCAGTCTTTATTCAAGCCTAAGTTAATTGTATCCAGTTTGCAAATTAATTCCAATTCAGCAGTCTCTCGTTGGAGTCTGTTTTTGAAGCTTTTTTTGTTGAAGGATAGCCACTGTTAGGTCTGTAATCGAGTGACCAGAGAGATTGAAGTGTTCTCCAACTGGTTTTTGAATGTTATAATTCTTGATGTCTGATTTATGTCCATTCATTCTTTTACGTAGAGACTGTCCAGTTTGGCTAATGTACATGGCAGAGGGGCATTGCTGGCACATGATGGCATATATCACATTGGTAGATGCACAGGTGAACGAGCCTCTGATAGTGTGGCTGATGTGTTTAGGCCCTATGATGGTGTCCCCTGAATAGATATGTAGACAGAGTTGGCAACGGGCTTTGTTGCAAGGTTAGGTTCCTGGTTTAGTGGTTCTGTTGTGTGGTGTGTGGTTGCTGGTGAGTATTTGCTTCAAGTTGGGGGGCTCTCTGTAAGCAAGTACTGGCCTGTCTCCCAAGATCTGTGAGAGTGATGGGTCGCCCTTCAGGATAGCAAAAAGAAAAGGAGTACTTGTGGCACCTTAGAGACTAACAAATTTATTAGAGCATAAGCTTTCGTGAGCTACAGCTCACTTCATCGGATACATGCATCCGATGAAGTGAGCTGTAGCTCACGAAAGCTTATGCTCTAATAAATTTGTTAGTCTCTAAGGTGCCACAAGTACTCCTTTTCTTTTTGCGAATACAGACTAACATGGCTGCTACTCTGCAAACTTCAGGATAGGTTGTAGATCCTTGATTATGCGTTGGAGAGGTTTTAGTTGGGGGCTGAAGGTGACGGCTAGTGGCATTCTATTATTTTCTTTGTTGGGCCTGTCCTGTAGTAGATAACTTCTGGATACTCTTCTGGCTCTGTCAATCTGTTTCTTCACTTCAGCAGGTGAGTACTGTAGTTGTAAGAACGCTTGATAGAGATCTTGTAGGTGTTTGTCTTTGTCTGAGGGGTTGGAGTAAATGCGGTTGTATCGTAGAGCTTGCTGTAGACAACGGATCGTGTGGTGTGGTCTGGATGAAAGCTGGAGGTAGGCATAGCGGTCAGTAGGTTTCCAGTTTAGGGTGGTGTTTGTGTGACCATCGCTTATTAGCACCATAGTGTCCAGGAAGTGGATCTCTTGTGTGGACTGGTCCAGGCTGAGGTTGATGGTGGGATGGAAATTGTTGAAATCATGGTGGAATTCCTCAAGGGCTTCTTTTCCATGGGTCCAGATGAGGAAGATGTCATCAGTGTAGTGCAAGTAGAGTAGGGGCATTAGGGGACAAGAGCTGAGGAAACGTTGTTCTAAGTCAGCCATAAAAATATTGGCATACTGTGGGGCCATGCGGGTACCCATAGCAGTGCCACCGATTTGAAGGTATACATTGTCCCCAAATGTGAAATAGTTATGGGTGAGGACAAAGTCACAAAGTTCAGCCACCAGGTTTGCCATGACATTATCGGGAATACTGTTCCTGACGGCTTGTAGTCCATCTTTGTGTGGAATGTTGGTGTAGAGGGCTTCTACGTCCATAGTGGCCAGGATGGTGTTTTCAGGAAGATCACCGATGGATTGTAGTTTCCTCAGGAAGTCAGTGGTGTCTCGAAGATAGCTGGGAGTGCTGGTAGCTTAGGGCCTAAGGAAGGAGTCTACAAAGCCAGACAATCCTGCTGCTAGGGTGCCAAAGCCTGAGATGATGGGGCGTCCAGGATTTCCAGGTTTATGGATCTTGGGTAGCAGATAGAATACCCCTGATTGGGGTTCCAGGGGTGTGTCTGTGCGGATTTGTTCTTGTGCTTTTTCAAGGAGTTTCTTGAGCAAATGGTGTAGTTTCTTTTGGTAACCCTCAGTGGGATCAGGGGGTAATGGCTTGTAGAAAGTGGTGTTGGAGAGCTGCCTAGCAGCCTCTTGTTCATATTCCAACCTATTCATGATGACGACAGCATATCCTTTGTCAGCCTTTTTGTTTATGATGTCAAAGTTGTTTCTGAGGCTGTGGATGGCATTGTGTTCTGCATGGCTGAGGTTATGGGGCAAGTGATGCTGCTTTTCCACAATTTCAGCCCATGCATGTCTGCAGAAGCACTCTCTGTAGAAGTGCAGTCTGTTGTTTCGACCTTCAGGAGGAGTCCACCCAGAATCCCTCTTTTTGTAGTGTTGGTAGGAAGGTCTCTGTGGGTGAGTATGTTGTTCAGAGGTGTGTTGGAAACCAGTCGGAGAACACTTCAATCTCTTTGGTCACTCGATTACAGACCTAAAAGTGGCAATTCTTCAACGAAAAACTTCAAAAACAGACTCCAACGAGAGACTGCTGAATTGGAATTAATTTGCAAACTGGATACAATTAACTTAGGCTTGAATAAAGACTGGGAGTGGATGGGTCATTACACAAAGTAAAGCTATTTTTCCATGTTTATTCCCCCGCCCCATTCCTCAGACATTCTTGTCAACTGCTGGAAATGGCCCACCTTGACTATCACTACAAAAGTTTTCCCCACCCCCATTCTCCTGATCACCCTTGTTACAGTGTGTATGGTAACACCCATTGTTTCATGTTCTCTGTGTACATACATCTCCCCACTGTATTTTCCAGTGAATGCATCCGATGAAGTGAGCTATAGCTCACGAAAGCTTATGCTCAAATACATTTGTTAGTCTCTAAGGTGCCACAAGTACTCCTTTTCTTTTTGCGGATACAGACTAACACAGCTGCTGCTCTGAAACCTTAGTTTTTGTTTGTTCAACCTGAGACACCTTAAAAGTACTTGATTATCAGAAAGTGCTGAGCCCTCTCAAATGTCAGCCTCGCTAAAATGTTTGAAATGGAGTTCCCCAAAATGAGGGCACCCCAAGTCCCTAGTCACTTTTTAAAATCTTGGCCATATCCCCTGTTTGCAAAAATTGAGTATGTAACAACAATTATTCACTGTTTGAATATTCCTTGGGGCAAGAATTCACAAGCCACAACCTCAATATATAGAAATGACACTGAGCTTGGGGGAGAGGTAGATGTGCTGGAGGGTAGGGATAGGGTCCAGAGTCACCTAAACAAATTGGAGGATTGGGCTAAAAGAAATCTGATGAGGTTCAACAAGGACAAGTGCAGAATCCTGCCCTTAGGATGGAAGAACCCCATGGATTGCTACAGGCTGGGGACCGACTGGCTAAGCGGCAGTTCTGCAGAAAAGGACCTGGAGATTACAGTGGACGAGAAGCTGGATATGAGTCAACAGGGTGCCAAGAAGGTTAGGGTGACCAGATAGCAAGTGTGAAAAATCGGGACAGAGGGTGGGGGGTAATAGGAGCCTATATAAGAAAAAGCCCCAAATATCGGGACTGTCCCTATAAAATCAGGACTTCTGGTCACCCTAAAGAAGACTAACCGCGTATTGGGCTGCATTCATAGCAGCATTGCCAGCAGATCGAGGGAAGTGATTATTCCCCTCTATTCGGCACTGGTGAGGTCACATCTGGAGTACTGCATCCAGTTTTGGGTCCCCCACTACAGAAAGGATGTGGACAAATTGGAGAGAGTCCAGCGGAGGGCAACGAAAATAATTAGAGGGTTGGGGCACATGACTTATGAGGAGAGGCTGAGGGAACTGGGCTTATTTAGTCTGCAGAAAAGAAGAGTGAAGGGGGATTTGATAGCAGCCTTCAACTACGTGAAGGGGGATTGTAAAGAGGATGGAGCTCGGTTGTTCTCAGTGGTGGCAGATGACAGAACAAGGAGCAATGGTCTCAAGTTGCAGTGCGGGAGGTCTAGGTTGGATATTAGGAAACACTATTTCACTAGGAGGGTGGTGAAGCACTGGAATGGGTTACCTAGGAAGCTGGTGGAATCTCCATTCTTAGAGGTTTTTAAGGCCTGGCTTGACAAATCCCTGGCTGGGATGATTTAGTTGGGGTCGGTCCGGGTTTGAGCAGGGGGTTTGACTAGATGACCTCCTGAGGTCTCTTCCAACCCTAATATTCTATGATTAAATTACATACAAAAATGTGCTAAAAGAACATTAAAGCAAAGTTAATCACTGAAAAGTTAGGAAATGCCAAGATTAAAATTGCCCAGGCACTCTTATTTATCCCTCCTTCGAATACAAAGATGAGTGGTTAGGAGATGGAACATTCAATGACACTGAAAAGGAATGAGTTTGTAACTGGTACATGGAAATACTTGGTTTACACAACACATAATTAATCCTTGGAAGTCATTGCAATGAGATGGCATTAATGTAAGAACTTAGGAGGGTTCTAAAAAGGATCATGGATGATGCAAACATCTCAAGTTACATAAGAGGATATAAATCTTCACGTTTCAGGGCATAAACAACCAGTAACTGGCAGGGGTTGATAAGAAAAAGTTCCTATAGGCAAAATGTTACACATCTGCCTACAGGCACTGACTCCGTGGGTGCTATGGGACTCAAGCACCCATGTAAAAAAAATAGGGGGTGCTCAGCACCCACCAGCTGCAGGGGTTCCAGGGCCGGACTGGCTGCTGATCAGGGGTATGGTGGGTTCCGTGGTGGAGCAGCAAGCATCTGGTGGGAGGCACTCTGGGGAGGCAGAGAGGAGTGAGTGGTGGGCACATGGGCGGGGCTTTGGGGGAGGGGGCAGAGCATGTGCAGGAAGAGGCAGAGTGAGGGAAGAGCCTTGGAGGAGGGGGCAGAGCATCTGCCTACTGAAGGGTTTCTTATACCTCCCCCTAAAGTAGCATTATCTAAAGTATCTAGTACCAGACACTGTCAGATATTGGACTACTGCTCTGATCAAATATGGCCACTCCCACAATAGCTTGGCATTTCCCAGGTAAATGACAAGTACATCTAGAACAGGTGAAAGGAAATCCATGCTCAGACAATATGTAGTCAGGAGTTGGGTTTCACTGAAATTGCTGAGCAGAGTTTATTGAAAAGTTAGAGGAGTATTTTTATGACCAAAAATATATTTAACTCTATCTGGATAAAATAAGAGTAATCAACATCTCCTGCTTCAGGGCATCCCCTGTGGGACTCAGAAAGACTTTCTCCCTCTAATGCACAATAGGCTAGGAGCATTATGAAGGTGTTTCACTTTACTCTGAAGTATCAGGTTTGGATCAGTGTCAGATATCAGATTTAATGGACTAATAGTTTGAGCTGGTAGGGTAGATCCTGTGCTCACTAAAGCAAAATCTGTTTTTGTTATTCTCATATTTTATCTTGTATAATGAGAATAATGCTTCTGAGATGTGAATGATGAAGATGATAAGCTTTTATAAAATGCCTCAGCATATACCTAGCGTCTATTTCATATATATTTGAATAGACAATCCAGGAAGTTTTTGGAAAGCGTAGGGGACAATTTCCTGGTGCAAGTGCTAGGGGAGCCAACTAGGGGGAGCGCTTTTCTTGACCTGCTGCTCACAAACCGGGTAGAATTAGTGGGGGAAGCAAAAGTGGATGGGAATCTGGGAGGCAGTGACCATGAGTTGGTTGAGTTCAGGATCCTGACGCAGGGAAGAAAGGTAAGCAGCAGGATACGGACCCTGGACTTCAGGAAAGCAGACTTTGACTCCCTCAGGGAACAGATGGCCAGGATCCCCTGGGGGACTAACATGAAAGGGAAGGGAGTCCAGGAGAGCTGGCTGTATTTCAAGGAATCCCTGTTGAGGTTACAGGGACAAACCATCCCGATGAGTCGAAAGAATAGTAAATATGGCAGGCGACCAGCTTGGCTTAATGGTGAAATCCTAGCGGATCTTAAACATAAAAAAGAAGCTTACAAGAAGTGGAAGGTTGGACATATGACCAGGGAAGAGTATAAAAATATTGCTCGGGCATGTAGGAAAGATATCAGGAGGGCCAAATCGCACCTGGAGCTGCAGCTAGCAAGAGATGTCAAGAGTAACAAGAAGGGTTTCTTCAGGTATGTTGGCAACAAGAAGAAAGCCAAGGAAAGTGTGGGCCCCTTACTGAATGAGGGAGGCAAGCTAGTGACAGAGGATGTGGAAAAAGCTAATGTACTCAATGCTTTTTTTGCCTCTGTTTTCACTAGCAAGGTCAGCTCCCAGACTGCTGTGCTGGGCATCACAAAATGGGGAAGAGATGGCCAGCCCTCTGTAGAGATAGAGGTGGTTAGGGACTATTTAGAAAAGCTGGACGTGCACAAGTCCATGGGGCCGGACGAATTGCATCCGAGAGTGCTGAGGGAATTGGCGGCTGTGATTGCAGAGCCCTTGGCCATTATCTTTGAAAACTCGTGGCGAACGGGGGAAGTCCCGGATGACTGGAAAAAGGCTAATGTAGTGCCCATCTTTAAAAAAGGGAAGAAGGAGGATCCTGGGAACTACAGGCCGGTCAGCCTCACCTCAGTCCCTGGAAAAATCATGGAGCAGGTCCTCAAAGAATCAATCCTGAAGCACTTAGAGGAGAGGAAAGTGATGAGGAACAGTCAGCATGGATTCACCAAGGGAAGGTCATGCCTGACTAATCTAATCGCCTTTTATGATGAGATTACTGGTTCTGTGGATGAAGGGAAAGCAGTGGATGTATTGTTTCTTGACTTTAGCAAAGCTTTTGACACGGTCTCCCACAGCATTCTTGTCAGCAAGTTAAGGAAGTATGGGCTGGATGAATGCACTATAAGGTGGGTAGAAAGCTGGCTAGATTGTCGGGCTCAACGGGTAGTGATCAATGGCTCCATGTCTAGTTGGCAGCCGGTGTCAAGTGGAGTGCCCCAGGGGTCGGTCCTGGGGCCCGTTTTGTTCAATATCTTCATAAATGATCTGGAGGATGGTGTGGATTGCACTCTCAGCAAATTTGCGGATGATACTAAACTGGGAGGAGTGGTAGATACGCTGGAGGGGAGGGATAGGATACAGAAGGACCTAGACAAATTGGAAGATTGGGCCAAAAGAAATCTAATGAGGTTCAATAAGGATAAGTGCAGGGTCCTGCACTTAGGATGGAAGAATCCAATGCACCGCTACAGACTAGGGACCGAATGGCTCGGCAGCAGTTCTGCGGAAAAGGACCTAGGGGTGACAGTGGACGAGAAGCTGGATATGAGTCAGCAGTGTGCCCTTGTTGCCAAGAAGGCCAATGGCATTTTGGGATGTATAAGTAGGGGCATAGCGAGCAGATCGAGGGACGTGATCGTTCCCCTCTATTCGACACTGGTGAGGCCTCATCTGGAGTACTGTGTCCAGTTTTGGGCCCCACACTACAAGAAGGATGTGGATAAATTGGAAAGAGTACAGCGAAGGGCAACAAAAATGATTAGGGGTCTAGAGCACATGACTTATGAGGAAAGGCTGAGGGAGCTGGGATTGTTTAGTCTGCAGAAGAGAAGAATGAGGGGGGATTTGATAGCTGCTTTCAACTACCTGAAAGGGGGTTTCAAAGAGGATGGCTCTAGACTGTTCTCAATGGTAGCAGATGACAGAACGAGGAGTAATGGTCTCAAGTTGCAATGGGGGAGGTTTAGATTGGATATTAGGAAAAACTTTTTCACTAAGAGGGTGGTGAAACACTGGAATGCGTTACCTAGGGAGGTGGTAGAATCTCCTTCCCTAGAGGTTTTTAAGGTCAGGCTTGACAAAGCCCTGGCTAGGATGATTTAACTGGGACTTGGTCCTGCTTTGAGCAGGGGGTTGGACTAGATGACCTTCTGGGGTCCCTTCCAACCCTGATATTCTATGATTCTATGATTCTATGATTCTATATTTGTATGCTCTGTTAATCTGAATATTGCCCCTTTAATATGGAGAAGGAAGTGTCACAAAGTAGAGCACACACAATTTTAGTGGAGAGAGGTTTTTTTGTTTGTTTTGGAAGGACAAGATACTTTGTATCTTTTAAGTGGCTTCTTTTCCAAAATGTACAGTTCCTGTTAATGAGGATTAACCAGTACCAGTGATCACAAATTAATTGAAGTAAACAAAACTGAAGGTCAGAAAAGTAAATGGTAAAGAATGGTATCTTTATGATATTCCTGACAATGATGTAGCTCCTAAACTAACCCCCATTTTGGGGTTTCCTTTTTAATTTTGTGAGATGTGTGGGCATATTTAAAGACAAACTGTGGTCCTAAATGTTATAGCTTTTTAATTAGGAATTGTATGTAATGATAATTAAATAAAAATAGACATTAATTAAAGATATTTCAAATTAGTGAAGCTCATATCCTAGATCAAGAACTCCAAAAGGAGAAGCAAAAATAATATTCTCACTATATGCTTTTATTTTTTTGTTTAAATCTTATTGACAGGTCCCCTTGAAAGTGATTCTTACCACTGGAAAGTCATGGGGTTGCATGACAGAATTACAGGAGCTGTAAAACAACAGTCATCAGGGATGTTATTCAGTATCAGTACCCATCATTGGCCGATACTGATTCTTTACTGAATCACTAGGCAACAGCTCTGCTGGATCTTTCATAAGCACCTAATACTCTGCATGTGAATTTTTTTACTTCATTTTGTCTGTAGCCCTAGGCAACAGCAGTAAGATAAAACTGGTTTTTACCAGTTCATTGTGTTTCCTTTAGCCAAGGTAACCAGCAGGGAGCTGCTTTTGTTCAGAGCTAAATTACCACATGTAAGAAATGAAGCAAGACAACATTAACCCTTCGGGAACATAATATATATCTAATTCATACACATATGATATGTTAACATTAAATATTTTGTCAGATGCTTTTATGAATGCAGGATATTTGAAATAACTCAACTGTACAATTTTAAATTTACCAACAGTTTTATTCAACATGTTATTGTATAATTAGTGAATGAGGTGTCTGTTTGGCTTTTATGAGGCACTGTATTAGCTTCTTCAGACAAAAATGGTTATTCAACCTTAAATCATCATTAGGTTTTTTTAAGCAAAACAGGTAGACAGATCCTGGATGCCTAAATGCTTTTCAAAGAGCCAGGCCAACAGTGCAGGTAATTGCTGCTTGAGTTGTTTTTTTTCAAACTCAGGGTATATGAATTTACCCAGTATAGAATATGTGCTAGAGTGAATGATGAATGTTGTAGGAAAATTCATCTAATTTATTTAAAATTCAGAGATATTACTAGATAATTGTTTATGATAAAGGTTTAGGTCTAAAATTGGGCTCACCTTTCTGGCTTAATGCTTAGATTTATGATTGATATCTTAGTCTTGTTTAGTATTGCTTGTTCTGTAAATCTGTTGTTTTATGCAGCATTAGTAAAGACCCAGTCTTGTCTGGTCCTCCTGGGAAGTGCAGACACCATCAAGTCCCACTGACCTAATTAGAAGTTAAGGACACACACAGAGCCTTCCAAGAAATGCTCAATACCTCACAGGATTGGGCCCCAAATGCTTAACGCTTCAGTAGTGTCATTTCAGCTTTAGATTCCATGCAGTGAAACAATTTATTGTAGTTTTAATTTGTATAATTAAAATTGAACAATCTTTTTATTGTGTTAAAAGGCATTAAACTATTAAAACAATCAGCTTCATAGCCATCACTTTATTTCTTGTGTTACATATTAATCATGCTTAACCTGTCAGCCAAAGTGAGTCAGCAAGTTGTTTCTAAAAACTGATTCTAACCATTTTAAAATTAGCAGCTGGCTTCTAAACAAGTTAGAACCTTCTACCTTTTAATTATAAGCCGGATCTGTGGCTGGGGTAAATCAGCATAGCTCCACTGACTTTGATGGAGCCGTGCCAGTTTACATGAGCTGAGGATTTGGCTATATTTTCAATAACAGCAAAGTTGGGACAATTTTATTCTCCTTTATGCTGCTTTACATATTGGTGTAAGTATATTTGATCTACAACACTAATTCTACATTACACATTATGAACACATTTAATATAACAGCAAGGTAAGTTTCAATTAAAGAAGAGAAAGGCATTTTCATGCCTGCTTCTATGCTGCTTTTATATCTGGAATGCTCTATGAATCACTGTGTCCCCACCATCTCCTCATTCAAATTTCTTTGGAAGACCTACTCCTTCCATGAGGCCTGCAGTCCCTAAACCATGTTGATCAAATGCTGCCTTCTTAAGCCCAGCATTATATGACAGAAGGGACAGGAGAAAATGAAACTATAAGTCAACATCTTCCTCTAGCTCACCAGCGATGATGATAATAATTCTTAATAGATTAAGTCACCTATTCCTAAATTAACAATTAAAATTGTGGAGCGAGTGTGAGAGAGACATTGAATGAGGGCTGGACACAGCATGAGAGAGAGAGAGAGATGGTTTCAACTCCTAGGGCACAGGCTACCAAAGCAGCTAACTTGGCTTAGTTCCCTGACTCCAGGAGAGGATTCGTAGCAGAGAACCCTGATTAGAGGGAGGGACCTATCTCTGGCCCATCAGCTAGGTGCACCAAGTCAGTGGCTTACGTGCCTTGGTTCTGCTCCTCTCCTCAGCAATTCAGTCGTTTCACTCCTGACTAGTTCAGGACTACTGCAATTCTACTGCAGGTTGCCTAGGGGTTAAGTGTTGCAATGCTGAATGGAGCAATGCCTAAAGAGTATCTTTGAGAATCTGGGCATTAGAGCCCTTCCGCACTCACTGCACCTTGTAAGGATATAGACCAAGTGTATGGTGGCAGTATTATTTGACACAGTATCTAATTATCTAAGATTGTGCTGGACGCCTATGCACGAGGAAGTAGAGTAAAGGTTGTGTGTGCAACCTTAAAATCGGCATTTCGTGACATCTGAATGCTTGATTGTGCAACGTTAGCAGTCTCTTGATATGGGCTTTTTAAATACTGTAGCATTCCCAAGGCTTTTTAAAAGAAAAAGAGAAGAAAAAAATATATATATTCTGGAATTATTTGGCTAGACACTACTGGGAGCTTCCTGCCCAGTACAAAGTGTACACAGTGAGTCAAGGGTTTCTGTGGATTAAATGCATACATTAGGAGATTGTATTGTATGAAGCACCACTCCAGAGGAGACCTTGCTTCTAAATGTTGCTGAAATCATGCTCTTCTTTAAGCACTGGGCATAAAGGAAAGTGCAATTTTCAAAGTCTTTTAACTTGGTCAGATTAAGGCCAGGTGTCACTGTAACACTCAAAGGCATTGGGCAGCAAGGGGTATTGCGCTGTCAAATTTCAGATTTCCACTCTCACTCATTTCAGCTGCAGTGCTGTTCCAAAAAAGTTAGAAGAATTTATTTATAATGAGGGAAGTATATTATCCCCACGCTCCTTGTCTTTGCAAATGACCAAATAATGCTCAAAAGTGACCAAAAAAATTCACTTTTGGGCAGAGACTAGATAGGGAAAACTTCAGCTTGTTATGTGAAAGTTTTAGAAAGCTTTTGGAATGGGCTTAGAATGGAAACACATAGGCAACTTTAGCAGTATATGTCATTAGTGCTCTAGCTATAATAATAATAATTAATAATCTAATATTAATTTATTATGTATTAGCATGTGATCTATTCCTGAGTTAACAATAAAGGACTAAAAGTAATGAATTCTGTGCATATTATTGATAATTCTGCATTTATATTGCCCCTTTCATCCCAAAGAATTCCAAAGTTCTTTTCAAATTTAGCAAACCAATATCCATATTATAGAGGTATCATTTCACTTAATTGGAATGCACCTCTGGGGTGAAATATAGTAACTATTTAACAGCTTACAGCAGCTGAACACAATAAGTTTAGAGCAGAGAGTTAAGGATACCAAAATATATTGAAACTTCAAGGAAATTTAAGATGAGCAGAACATCAGCAAAGTGAAATTTATCCACATTATTAGAGTCAACTTACCTGTTCTTATTAAAAGTGCAATGGGATTTTCAGTTACCGCAAGTGGGCAGAGCCTCACTTTACATCTCCCCTGAAAATGGCACCATTAACATCACCATATCCCATTAACAGGACATTGATGCAATTGTTCTATACTGAGTCATAGGAAAGATTACCATTTACCTTTAACTGCCCACACTAACTGAAGTATCTAGTCGTTTGGAGATCTCCCATGCAGGTATTCACCCAGCCCAATTATGAGATCTTACTAGCACAAGATGGTATAGATTCACCTTAAAGGCCAGGCTCAGCTGGGATTTTTTAAAATTGACTGAATTTTAAAAATTCAGTTTTCTGATTGAGCACCATTTAATAGCATGTCCTGATTTTAAATTTCTTTTTAAAGAATTGTTAAGGAACAGCACTAACAACAAAAAAAACATTAAGGTTAGAGCACAAGCCAACAAAAATCACATTATGCTTTTTTCAGGTTCACACTCAACATCTTCAGTTTACTCTGTGAATTGGCTGAGGCTCTAAGGTTGCAATCCTCAGCCTCCAATTAGCATTTATTTGCAGGCTATTTTCAGTTCAGGTCAAACCCTTACATTATTTAAATATAGTTTTTAATTATTTGAATACGTGTAAGTAATTTAATTGTATTATCATTTATTAATTACTATTAATAGTAATTATTATTATAATTTTTGTGGGGGGGTTCAAGAAAATTGTTTATTTTAATTTCTAAAATTGTGCCTAAGTCCATTTTCAAAATTGATGTAGGAGCCTGAGTCTCACTGAAAGTAAGTGGAACTTAGACTCCTAAATGCCTAAGAGCTTGTCTACATGGTGTTTTAGTCTGCACTAGAGGGGTATAAATTCTAGGGTGCATAAGTGTGTTGCACACTAACTGGCCATGTGGACCCTGATGGCTTGCACTAGAAGTTCCCTAGTATGTGATAATGTAGTCCTGTTGCAAATCGTGCTATGTTAATGAGCACTAGAGAACTTTTAGTTTGTGCTAGCAGGGTCCACATGGACCAGTTAGTGCATGAAGTGCTAGCGCGCACTATTATTTACTGCCCTCTAGGGCAGACTAACACACCATGTAGACAAGCCCTCAGTGACTTTTGAAAATGGGACCTGGGCATCTATTGAGAGTGAGGTGCCTAAAAACTTTTGAGGATCTGGGGCCTAAGCACTTTTTGAAATTTTGTTTGAGTTTCATGCACAAGCAATTAAAAAAAATCCAGTCAGCTCAAGTAGAATCAGTGCCTATACTAGACCTCACCTTAACACACTATTCTGGGGATGTAATGTCCCCATTGTTGTAGTCAGTGTTGTAGCCATGTCGGTCCCAGGATAGTAGAGAGACAAGGTGGGTGACGTAATATCTTTTACTGGACCAGCTTCTGTTGGTGAGAGACAAGCTTTCGAGCTACACAGAGCTCTTCTTCAGGCCTTGAAAAGGTATTCAGAATGTCACTGCTCAATACAAGATCAAACAGGTGTTTTAGCATAAGTAGTTAGCACATATTCTAAGGGCCAATTCAAGGTGAAGAGACCAGAGTCCTGCAAATCCAGGAATATCTGCTTTTTAGCCACACCAGATATCTGCAGACCATTTTTGCGGATCGCAGCTCAGATGCAGATAAAAATTTTATATCCTCACAGGGCTCTGCAGCACACACTCACCTGAACAGAGGTTTCAGAGTAGCAGCCGTGTTAGTCTGTATTCGCAAAAAGAAAAGGAGTACTTGTGGCACCTTAGAGACTAACAAATTTATTAGAGCATAAGCTTTCGTGAGCTACAGCTCACTTCATCGGATGCATTTGGTGGAAAAAACAGAGGAGAGATTTATATACACACACACAGAGAACATGAAACAATGGGTTTATCATACACACTGTAAGGAGAGTGATCACTTAAGATAAGCCATCACCAACAGCAGGGGGGGGAAAGGAGGAAAACCTTTCATGGTGACAAGCAGGTAGGCTAATTCCAGCAGTTAACAAGAATATCAGAGGAACAGTGGGGGGTGGGGTGGGAGGGAGAAATACCATGGGGAAATAGTTTTACTTTGTGTAATGACTCATCCATTCCCAGTCTCTATTCAAGCCTAAGTTAATTGTATCCAGTTTGCAAATTAATTCCAATTCAGCAGTCTCTCGTTGGAGTCTGTTTTTGAAGCTTTTTTGTTGAAGTATAGCCACTCTTAGGTCTGTGATCGAGTGACCAGAGAGATTGAAGTGTTCTCCAACTGGTTTTTGAATGTTATAATTCTTGACGTCTGATTTGTGTCCATTCATTCTTTTACGTAGAGACTGTCCAGTTTGGCCAATGTACATGGCAGAGGGGCATTGCTGGCACATGATGGCATATATCACATTGGTAGATGCGCAGGTGAACGAGCCTCTGATAGTGTGGCTGATGTGATTAGGCCCTATGATGGTATCCCCTGAATAGATATGTGGACAGAGTTGGCAACGGGCTTTGTTGCAAGGATAGGTTCCTGGGTTAGTGGTTCTGTTGTGTGGTGTGTGATTGCTGGTGAGTATTTGCTTCAGATTGGGGGGCTGTCTGTAAGCAAGGACTGGTGTGTCTCCCAAGATCTGAGAGAGCGATGGCTCGTCCTTCAGGATAGGTTGTAGATCCTTGATGATGCGTTGGAGAGGTTTTAGTTGGGGGCTGAAGGTGATGGCTAGTGGCGTTCTGTTGTTTTCTTTGTTGGGCCTGTCCTGTAGTAGGTGACTTCTGGGTACTCTTTTGGCTCTGTCAATCTGTTTCTTCACTTCAGCAGGTGGGTATTGTAGTTGTAGGAATGCATGATAGAGATCTTGTAGGTGTTTGTCTCTGTCTGAGGGGTTGGAGCAAATGCGGTTATATCGTAGCGCTTGGCTGTAGACAATGGATCGAGTGGTATGATCTGGATGAAAGCTAGAGGCATGTAGGTAGGAATAGCGGTCAGTAGGTTTCCGATATAGGGTGGTGTTTATGAGACCATCGCTTATTAGCACCGTAGTGTGTCTGTCACCCAACCCTCAGGCTCCAGGTCACCTCTCTGGATCACGCAGCAGCAGGTCAGGCATTCTGGGGGTTGTAGTCCCCAACTTGCTCGGATGGAAGAGGTAAACTACCACTCCCAGAAGGGAGTGAGCCAAGCGCCATTTTGAAAGAGGTGTAGTTGTTCTTTAAACTAGCTGGCGGCAATGCCTGCATGCATTAGAGCCGCCACTACTGCGTGGGGTGTCCAAACCCACCACTGGGAGATCGGCACTGAATAGAAGGGTCCAGGATTGTAGCCTCCCTGCCTGAAGTGGGGAAGGAGGTTTGGTGGGGGTGGAGCCGGTAGCGGGGCAGGAGGTCTCTGGGGAGCAGTGAGGCTGGAGGGGGGGATGGTGGTTGGGGGTTTGGCATACCCTGTGTCACTGCTATGGAGTGACCTGTGTAGCTGTTTAGAGCCCTGAAAATCCATGGATATCTGCAGATGTGGATCTCCACAGACAATTTTTGCCAATCAGATGCAGACACACATTTTTGTATCCATGCAGGGCTCTAGAAGTGACCCATTAACACCACTGTCATCATAGGCCAAAAAGGGGGCTTAGTGGGTTACAGATTGTTGTAATAAGCCATAAATCCAGTGTCTTTATTAAAACCATGATTTTTAGTGTCTCTGAAAGTTATGATCACAGGTTTCAGAGTAGCAGCCGTGTTAGTCTGTATTCGCAAAAAGAAAAGGAGTACTTGTGGCACCTTAGAGACTAACAAATTTATTAGAGCATAAGCTTTCGTGAGCTACAGCTCACTTCATCGGATGCATTTGTCTGTTTTTTCCACCAAATGCATCCGATGAAGTGAGCTGTAGCTCACGAAAGCTTATGCTCTAATAAATTTGTTAGTCTCTAAGGTGCCACAAGTACTCCTTTTCTTTTTGTGAAAGTTATGAATGTAAGCTCCCAGGCTTGTTTCTTGAAAGTATTATTCAGGTTTCCTTTGAGGATGAGGACTGATAGGTCAGCTGGAGAGTGATCACCCATAGGTGATAGGGTGTTTTTGTCTTTTATTATTTCCCTGTGTGAGTTCGTTTGAGATTGTAGAGGTTATCTGGTTTCATCCACATAATTGTTATTGGGGCATTTAGTACACAGGACAAGATACACCACATCTTGTGATAGGCATGTGTAGAACCCATGGTTTTGAAAGATGTGTTGTGGTGGGTGTTGATCATAATATTTTCTCTTTTATCTATCATTTTCCTAATGGTTCCTAACATTCTGTTAGCTTTTTTGCTTGCTGCTGCACATTGAGCAGATGTTTTCAAAGAACTATCCACAATGATGCCAATATCTTTCTGGAGTGTTAACAGCTAATTCAGACCCCATCATTTTGTATGTATAATTGGGATTATTTTTTCCAATGCATACTGTTTTTGCTCTTATCAACATTGAATTTCATCTGCCATTTTGTCACCTGGTCACGCACATTAGTGAGATCCCTTTGTAACTCTTTGCAGTCATCTTTGGACTTAACTATCTTGAGTAATTTTGTATTGTCTGCAAATTTTGTCACCTCACTGTTTACCCCTTTTTCCAGATCATTCATGAACATGTTGAACAGCATGTGTCCCAGTACAGATCCTTAGGGGACCCTGCTGTTTACCTTTTTCCTTTGTGAAAACTGACTATTTATCCCTACCCTTTTATCCCTATCTTTTAAGCAGCCACTGATTCATGAGAGGACCTTCCCTCTGATCACATGATTGTTTACTTTGCTTAAGAGTCTTTGGTGAGGGACTGTGTCAAAGGCTTTCTGAAAGTCCAAGCTTGAGCACCCTTGTTCAAATGCTTGTTGACACCCTCAAAGGTGTCACCCTCAAAGAATTCTAAGATTGGTGAGGCACGTTTCCCTTTACAAATGCTGTGTTGACTTCCCCAACGTATCTATACTCATATGATAAGTGTGTTCTTTATTATAGTTTCAATGAATTTGCCTGGTACTGAAGTTTGGCTTACCCCAGCCTGTAATTTCCAGGATCACCTCTAGACCCTTTTTCAAAAATAGACATTAGATTAGTAACCTTTCAGTCATCTGGTACAAGGCTGATGTAAGCAATAGGTTACATACCACAGTTAGTAGTTCTGCAATTTCATATTTGAGGTCCTTCAGAGTTCGTGGGTGAATACCATCTGGTCCTGGTGACTTATTATTGTTTACTTCATCAATTTGTTGCAAAAACTCATCTTTTGACACCCCAGTCTGGGACAGCTCCTCAGATTTGTCACCTAAAAAGAACAGCTTGGGTATGGGGATCTCTACCATATCCTCTGCATTGAAAACAGATGCAAAAAAAAAAAAATCATTTAGCTTCTCTGCAACGGCCTTCTCTTTCCTGAGTACTTCTTTATCTCCAGGGAGATAACATAAGTTATTTATTGGTTGATAGAGCTCTGTTGATATCATACTTAATAATTTCAAACATAAGTTAACCAAGATGTCTACGTTTTTTTCCACCTTGAATGCTTCATTTAATTTCTCTTATTATAGATGTTAAAGGACTGTTTAAATAAACCTTGATTATATATATTCTAGACCAATGAAATCCATTAATATTGCTACTCAGTTAGATGCAATTGATGAGACCCATATTAGCTAGAAGACACATCAGTAAAAGTTACATTTGAATAAAATGCTGCTTTTGTTAACTGAACTGCATATTTTTATAGAATAAAATAACTAATCTTTATTCTTAATTAATTATGGCATCTGGAACACTAGATACTCAGTCAAAATGTCTCTCATGCAGCAGCATTCTAAGTTTGAGACATTGTCTTTGTGGAATCAGTGTTCTTTTGGAACAGTATGCAGTTATATTCCAACTTCCTTTCGCCATCTTATTTGTATTAATTTGAGGGGGACGGAGAGCATGAATTACGGGCCAGATCTGTAGATTTCACCCTACATGGTAAAAGGTACTGTAAATATGTGCCTATTGGCCTGTATGAAATATTATCGTAACTATTTCCCTATTAGCATGTGTGCACTATGTTAAATTAACAGTACATTCTTCCTCACCTCAACAGAGATTTTTCCATACTTGAAAGGAAGAATTTTGTACAGATTAAACTCATGTCCTGTTTTCCCTTCAGACTTCTTTATACATGCACAAGATATAGAAAAGTCTGTGTAGCGGCTTTGGTGACATAATGAAATCCTTTGACCCAAAGACCTGATGGAGGAAGAAATCAGCTCCATGAATATTTTTGTAGGGTATTAGCATATTGAAGTGCTTTAATTAACTTTCTTTAAATGAAAACCAGACACAGGAATTACCATGCTCATTTCATAGAAACACATCTTTATTTTTTATTACCCAGATGTGGGGCCATTTTCTGTTGGCCCAGATTTTCCTTGATGCTGTAGTATTCATTAGCAAGATGTTAGACAATACTACTATGGAGTTGTGCTTTGTGGAATGTGCAGAGTCTATGAAGACAAAAATCCGTAAAGAAGATAGAGAATTTGTTAAACTATGTAAACTGCAGCTGGTCAATCTTTGAACAGAGGTTGGACATACCTTCTCAGAAACAATGACCATCAGCATGTATAGGTTTCAGAGTAGCAGCCATGTTAGTCTGTATCCACAAAAAGAAAAGGAGGACTTGTGGCATCTTAGAGACTAACAAATTTATTTGAGCATAAGCTTTTGTGAGCTGCAGCTCACTTCATCGGATGCATTCCATCAAATGCATCCAATATAGTGAGCTGTAGCTCATGAAAGCTTATGCTCAAATAAATTTGTTAGTCTCTAAGGTGCATCAGCATGTAGTATACCTAAATAGTTTGGTTTCAGAGTTAGGTGGAAGAATGACAGCAACATAGCTTGTTTCTGCTGCTTAAAAGCTAGTATACCAGTCAGCATGTGTTTGATATAGTACAACTATTGCAATTATATAAAAATTAGAAAAAAAAAACAGCCCCATCTCTAGTGGATGGAATTCTTTGTGTATGTCACTGAGCAGCAGTATCAGTTGTTCAACCATGGAGTCTTGCAGGTGATCCAAAATCTCAAACATTGCTTTAGAACAATGCACAAGAGGAACTGAAACAAGACTAAATGGTGGGATAGGGCCTAAAGGAAATGTGTTTGCTCCAGAAAAATGTAGAGAGAAGCTGACATTTCTGAGACTAATATGAAAAGGATAAAATGTTCAGATCTAGCAAATGCAGGAAACACTTCATCCTTGTGAACAAAACACAAATTCATTTTTCACTTTTTTCAACATACATACTTCCAAAAGCATGGGACAAGAATTGCCATTTCATGTTTACCAGTGCACGTATTGAGAAATACCCATTTCATATCTGTCATAAGAAAGCCTGACCGAGAAACCCTCTTCACATGTGTAACTTTTACTCAAGTAGTGGGAGTGGGAGTGAAAAGGGAGTGGGAGTGAAAGGACTGCAGGGATCAGCCCTTAGATAATGTGTAATTTTTCCCTTGTCTCACACATATTCTAGAATAAAAGGAGTACTTGTGGCACCTTAGAGACTAACAAATTTATTAGAGCATAAGCTTTCATGAGCTACAGCAAGTGTGCCGTAGCTCACGAAAGCTTATGCTCAAATAAATTTGTTAGTCTCTAACGTGCCACAAGTACTCCTTTTCTTTCTGCAAATACAGTCTAACATGACTGCTACTCTGACACACTCTAGACTAAGCAATGTGAAAGGAATGCTTGCATTTATGTATAGATTCATTCTTTCAATGAACACAGTGGGAGAAGTGTGTGTATGACCATATGCAAGAGTTGGCAAGGAGGAGTAGGCAAGAAGAAGTTACCCACATTGTGTAGTAATGATGGTTCTTCGAGATGTGTGTCCCTTTAGGTGCTCCACTGTAGGTGTGTGTGTGTCCCTGTGCTGCTGATTTGGAGAACTTTGGTAGCAGTGCCTGTTAGGCCCGCACATGTGCTGTCTCTCCTCGTGCTGTGCTACAAGGCTAGTCAGCACACACAGGCTAAGCCCCCTGAGTTCCTTCTCTACCGCAGAGTCATTGACAAGAATTCCAATGTAGAGTGGTGGAGAGTGGGTTGTGGAGCACCCATAGGGACACACATCTTGAAGAGCACATGGTGAGTAACTTCTTTTTCTTTTTCTATTAGTGTTCCTATGGGTGCTCCCTTGTAGGTGATTCCCACGCAGTATCTCTTCTGGAGGGCTGGGGCTTTGGCATCGGGTTGATAGTTACAGTTGACGGTACTGTGGAACCAAAGATGACATTGAAGGCAGAGTCCCCAGTAACCGTAGTGTTCTGCGAAGGTATGGAGAAGAGGCAGGTATGGACTGATACCCACGTCGCCACTCTACAGCTTTCTGAGAGGGATATTCTTGAAGAAGTTTGTAGTGGTCTTGTCCTAGGGTAAATCTGAGGAACCATCTCTGGAACAGTAGGATTGAGATACGAAAATAGGTGTCCAGAAGGTCGAGGGCTGAAAACCAGTCTCACTGTTCCAATGCTGGAATGATCATTTCTAGAGAGACCATCTTGAATTTTTGAGCTTTCACAAACTTGTTGAGTGCTCTGAGATCTAGTATAGGTCTCCAATCTCCCTTCCTCTTGGGTATTAGGAAATAGCAAGAATAAAAGCCTTTTCCCCATAGATGTTGAGATACTAGATAATACTTAGTCCTGCCATGACTGCAGGGGATTGGACTGGATGACCTCTCAAGCTCCCTTCCAGTTCAATGATTCTATGATTCTATAATTCTACTGGCTGTAGGTCTCCTAGCTGGAGGAGGTGATCTATTTCTTATCATAGTAAACTCTCATGAGAAGAGTCCCTGAAGAAGGACAGGGAAGGGTGTTGTGGAGGAGGAAGGGAGGTATACAGGGAATACTCATTGCAAATAATTTCCAAGACCCATCAGTCCAATGTTATGCATTCACAGGTGCTGCGGAACATGGCAAGATGGCTGCCAAATAAGCAGCATATGTTGGTCAGCTGTAGCTGTTGAGGAGAGTCGTCTGTTGGTGTTTGGAGGTGGATGAGTGCAATGTGGAAGGCTTTGGTCCTGATGGTTTACACGTGAGGAACCTAGATTTCTTCCTCCGAGGTTCATAAAAGCACTGGGTCGGGTATTAAGAGGTGCATGTTCTCTGTTGGGGCTGAAGACTAAATTTTCTTTTTTGTCCAGGCATATAAATCCCTAATGAGCAGAGAGTGACCCTGGAATCTTTAAGGGTAGGGAGAAAGGCATCCATTTTCTCTGCAAAAGCTTGGTGCCTTTAAAGGAATGTCTTCAACAGTTGATTGCACCTCTTTAGGGAAGCCCAAAAGGTGTAACTATGGCACACATCACATAACCACCGCCAGGAAGATGGACTGGGTGGCAGTGTTGGCTGCATCAAGAGAAGACTGTAATGCTGAGACTCTGGAAGCTGATCAATAAAGTTGTGAAGTTTCAGATACCTGACTTAGAAGTACTTCACTGTTAAGGCTTGATAATTGATTATTTGAAACTGAAGCATGACTGAGGAATAAGCTTTCCTCCCAAAGAGGTCCAAGCCAATCCCTATCATAGGGGACGGATCGCATTTAGTGTTAAAGGCCCTGGGAGTTTCCATGTTCACAACAATGGAGTTGGGGGGAGGATGGGAGAAAAGAAATTCCATCTCCCTAGCTTGAACATAATATTTTTTACCAGCCTGCTTACAAATGGGCATCACTGATGCTGGGGTCTGCCATATGGTTTTTGCAGGGTTCAGGAGAGCCTCATTGATGGGGAGGATTATTGTAGAGGTCAAGGAAGAGTGTAATATGTCAAAGAGTTTGTGATGGGTGTCCTTGACTCCCTCCAAGGGTATCTGCAGTGTATCTGCAACCCTTTTTGCCAAGTCCTGAAAATCATTGACTAGGGATGGTGGTGGGGGCATGACAGTCTCATCTGCAGAGAAGGAGGATATGTTGGTCCTTGGAGTAACCTCTTCCTTGATTCAACCTTTCTTCTCCTCAGCAATCTCCTCTGGAGGTTCCGAGGTTCTAGTTGCCATAATGTCTCGGGGGCTCATGAGCAAGGCTGGGAGCTCAAGAAGTGTGGGGGCAATATGCAGCCCAGGGATCCCAGTACAGCCACTGGGGTGGTGGAACAGAGCCCAGTGGCAACACCCATGGCTGGCCATACCAAGGTGGTGGGTAGGCCACCTGAGGGTAGACTTGAGGAGCCTCTTGGTAGTGGGCACCATAGGGAGCATGGGAAGAGTAGTGGGAAACGGTCTCTTCTTGCTCGCTTCTGACTCCTCACTCAAAAGTGGGGTGCATGGCAGGGTACTGGAGAAGACTCCTGCGCTAGGAAGAGATTCAGTGCTGAGGTCCCGGTGCTGAGAAGAGGAGACTCCAGTATGTCTGATACCTGGACGTCTCTTGAGTGCCAGAATTCCAGCGGTGCACTGACCGACCCCAGTGCTGCTGGTGGTAGAGAGGATGCCAGGGATCTTGCCCATGCCGACCACTTCAGTGCTGGGTGGGGCATTGATGACAGTGCTGAAAGTACACTGTGTACTGGCGGCATCTTCTTACTGGAGTGCCGTTCACTCCTATCTTTGGCAGTCGTACCATTGATTCGGTGCCTGTCCCCATCAGGTCCTCAGGTGCATCAACAATACCTGCCGCTCTGGATCTTCGTGAGCTGGGGGGTACCAGGCTGGGATTCAGAGTAGCAGCCGTGTTAGTCTGTATTTGGTGCTGATGCTACCGATGATTCCGAGCATGCTGGAGATCTTTTGTGGGAAGCTCGGGGCTCACTCTGGGGACTCCCCCCTCTTTTTTTCAATGACTTACGCAAGGGGTTGGTGGCTGATTTCTTTGACGAGAGTGCTTAGATTTTGAGGACTGTGAGGACAACTCATGTCTCCCAGGTGATTCTCAGCACATGTGAAGGGAGGGTTGGAGGATTGCCTCCGTGAAGATGATCTTCTGTCTTAACTCCCTGTCCTTTCGAGACCTGCGTCTAAGTTGTTGGCATTGACCACAGGTCTGTGGGATGTGGCATTGCCCGAGGCAGCGTATGCAGCAAGACTGCTTGTGTACCACAAAGATGGCCTCTTTGCAGCAGAGGCACTTCTTGAAGCCCAGTGAACTGGACATACCCCATTGGGGGAAGGGGACCCCAAAGAAAAAAGGGAGGAAAAAAAGTCTCTTTTTTTGTGTGTTTCTTGTTTTTTTTGATTGGAGTAGAGAACATAAAAAGAAAGATTACAGCTAAGACTAAGGACACTAACTAACTACTAGGAATGCTAAAAAGGTTAATGATTGCAAATGGACTGCAAATAGCTCCATCACTAGCCAGGGGCTGTTGAGAAGGAACTGGGGGGGGGGGGCAGAGGAGGGGCGGGCGGAGAGGGTTAGCCCACACTCACTGGCTAGCGTCGTGGCTGGGCAAAAGGAGAGACAGCACATGTGCAAACTTAATGGACATTTCTACCAAAGGTTTCAGAGTAGCAGCCGTGTTAGTCTGTAACCGCAAAAAGAAAAGGAGGACTTGTGGCACCTTAGAGATTGCTATCAAAGTTCTCCGATCAGCAGTACAGCGGCACAAACACATCTACAGTGGAGCACCCATAGAGACACTACTTGAAGAAGAAGCAGTGGTGTACTATGATAGGTGGATGTACATATGCTTTTATGTGCTGTTAGACAAGGCATTGAAGCATATACATTCTTCTAATAATCAAAAAATGCTTATAATGGGCCCAATGTTTTCTGTGTTTAAGAATGTTTGTTTTGAACAGAAAGCTAACCTTTGCACTATCTGTGAAGTAGAGATCCATGAAGAATGCTACGTTGTTCTTATCTTCAAGATTTAGATGATGCCTACTGATTAAGTTACACTGAGATGAAAAGAATAATTTCATATCTCCATTGATATAGTCTGTAGCTTTGCCTAGCTACAGGACAAACCAGGTGGCAATCCAGTGATGGCTATAGAGAAGATTTTCTTCAGGACCAACTGGGCTAGAAGTATTTTTTATGGGAAGTTTAGATATTGCAAAGTACAACAAATGCTATAGAAACCTAAATCTGCCCCCAGCTTCACATTGTTTCTAGTGAGGAGTCAGAAACAACCACTAAACAGTGGAGATGACTTTCCTACTACAGGGAAAGCTATTTCATAAGATTACTTCTACAAGTACTTTTGAACTTTAAAAACTGAAAATGAATCTTACTAGATTCAAAACCTCACCTGCCGAAACATTTTTATAATTGGCAGGGAGTCTTTGTTTTTGATTTATTTTTTTTTTAACTGGTGTGTTTAAACAAAATCCACAGTTCTCCTAAGGAAAATGACCTCACTGAAGAAGGTTAAAAATGCACTCTTCCGAGAAATTAACTACTGAAGTGCTCTTCAGAAGTGCTTTATTTTGGCCTACCCCTGCTCCTGTTAAAGCCAATGGGTGTTTAAACTGAATTCAATGGGAGCAGTGATAAGTCAGTGCTTAGCCTTTTGGAAAATTCCATGCTGAATACACTGCAGTCTCCTTGTTGCCTTGTTGTTAACTTTTTGCGTAGGCCATGCTGACTCCAAACATATTTGTGGGCTCCCATGAGGAATGATTGTAAAAGACAGGAGATGCCACAGAAGTTGTCTGTGACACAGCTGCACAGGTTTCATTTACAATATTTACAAGTTTAAGTTGCAGATGGAGGTGGCTGCTGTTATACGGTTGCCAGGTGTCTGGTTTTCGACCGGAAAGCTGAGTCCAAAAGGGACCCTGGTGGCTCCAGTCAGCACTGCTGACTGGGCTGTTAAAATTTCAGTTGGCAGGGCTGGCAGGCTCCTACCTGGCTCCACATGGCTCCCCGGAAATGGCAACATGTCTCTCGGCTCCTAGGCAGAGGCACAGCCAGTAGGCACCATGCACTGCCCCCGCCCTGAGTGCTGGCTCCGCAGCTTGCATTGGCTGGGAATCGCAGCCAATGGGAGTTGCAGTGGTGGCGCATGTGGGCAGAGGCAGTGTGCTGCCTGGCTGCGCCTCTGAATAGGAGCTGAGGGACATGTTACAGCTTCTGGGGAGCCCCCAAGGTAAGTGCCACCTGGAGCCCGCACCCTTCACCTCCTCCTGCACCCCAACCCCTGCACTCCTTTCTGAACCCCCTTCTGCACCCAGACACTCTCCAAGAACTCACACTCTGCATCCCAACCCCCTGCCCCAGTCTGGAGACCCACACCCACTCCAGAGCCTGCACCCCCACCCCAGAGCCTGTACCCTCTCCCATACCCCAACCCCCTACTTCAGCCCTGAGCCATCTCCCACACTCCGAGCCCCTCGTTCCCCCCCCCAGCCTGGAGCCCCCTCCCATACCCTGAACCCCCTCATTTTGGGCCCCACCCCAGAGCCTGCACCCCCAGCCAGAGCCCTCACCCCCTCCTGCACCCCAACCCTCTGCCCTAGCCCAGTGAAAATGAGTGAGTGTGGGTGGGGCAGAGGGAGTGGGGATGGAATGTGCAGGGGGCAGGGCCTCGGAGAAGGGGCAGGTCAGGAGCCAGAACAGGGCTCCTCCCGAACCTCTATTTGCGAACCAGACTGTCCCTGAATCCGCATCCAGACCACTCTCAGGCACCCAACTCCAGAATCATCCCTTGCTGTTGATTTGCCCCTGGTCTCCTCTGAACCATACTGAACCGGGCCAGGCCACACGTTGCTGCAGCTTTGCTGAGTGCAGCTCCCCACCGGGCCTAGAGCACAGGTGAGCCAGGGGAGCTCAGGACTCCCCAGGGGCACTGGTAGGGGGATGTGGCGGGGAGGACTGTGGGAAGTCCAGTCTTCCTCGGTGCGCTGATGAAGGGTATGGGGCAGGGGCGCTGGGTTTCTCCCGGGGGTGCTGGTGGGGGGGATGGGGCAGGGGGTGCTTGGTCTCCCCCAGGGGCGCTGGTAGGTGTATGGGGCAGGGGGATGGGTCTCCTCCTGGGGGGGCATGGGGCGCTGGGGCTCCAGCTGCTCTGTGGGGCCGAGGCTGAGGAAGCTTACCTGGCGCAAGGAGCACCCACTGGTCAGGATGCCCATCTGCTGGGTGCCAGTGCTGCCTCCTGCCCAGCATGGTCTGGGACCCCCACTCTCCCTGGTCTCCAAGTTCAAATAATGACAGGGCTGGGGCAGGCGCACAGGGTGGGGCAGCTGCGTGTGCAGCATCCTCCTGCCAGCACTGCCCCCCTGGCCTGGCAGGGGGCCCAAGAGCCCAGGGGGGAGGCTGGGATTGTGCGATCTGCACACAAGTGCCACAGGGGAGCCCAGCTGACTATGCGGCAGCCAGAAACCCCTGACCCAGGTCTGCTGAACCCCCTTCCCCCAGCTATGAAATGGGATTAACTGCTGGAGTGAGGCAGGGCTGGCCCCCCCCATGCTGCTGCCCCTTCGCTGCCTCTGAGTGCTCTGTTCAGGGCAGAAGCTGCTGCTCTCACCCCCACAAACCTGTTCTGGGGTGATGGGTCCAGTGAAGGGTTGCCAGGTGTCCGGTTTTCAACTGGAATGCCCCGTCAAAAAGGGACCATGGCGGCTCCGGTCAGCACCACCAAGCAGGTGTTAAAACCACCGGTTGGTGGTGCAGTGGGGGCCCAGGGCTAAGGCAGGCTCCCTACCTGCCCTGGCTCTGTGCTGTCCCCAGAAGCGGCCCCTAGGCACTGAGTGGCCAGGGACTGGGAGGCTCTGTGCACTGGCCCGGGCCCAATGCCAGCTCCGCAGCTCCCATTGGCCAGGAACTGTGACCAATGGGAGCTTTGGGAGGCAGTGCCTGCAGGCACAAAGGCAGCGCACAGAGCTACCTGGGTGTCCATGTGCCTAGAGGTCGCAGGGACCTGGTGGCTGCTTCCTTGGAGCTGCAGTAAGTGCCACCGGGACTCTGCACCCGCTCCCACACCCCTGCCCCAGCCAGACCAGAGTCCTCTCCTGTCCCTCATCCCTGGCCCCATCCCAGAGCCCGCATCCCCAGCCAGAGCCCATACTCCATCCTGCACCCACTCCCCTGTCCCAGTGAGTGCAGATGGGAAAGAGTGAGTGACAAAGGAAAGGGGGGAGAATGGCGCAAGTGGAGGGGTGAGGCCTCGGAGAAGGGGAAGGGCCTCAGAGAAGTGGGCGGGGCAGGGGTGTTTGATTTTGTGTGATCAGAAAGTTGGCAACCCTAGCCTGGTGCCATGGAGCCACTGGCGCCATAAAAAAACCTGGTACTGCTTGTTGCTCTACAACACTGGTCATACTTCCACCCCCAAAGCCGTGCACATTCCTGGGTAGCGCATCCTTAATGCTGATGTATAGAAACAATTTTTTTTAGGGCACCATATTTCTACTACATCAGGAGCAGCAACTTCAACCATTTTGCTGTTCTCTGTTTAGCAAAATGGTTGAAGTCAGCTGTTCTGCTCAAGCTTCTTCGGATCAAATCCAGCTGGCCTTATTTACATGAAGAGTCTTAGTGAGTAAATTGACCAGAATTTGACCTTTAAGGACTACCAACAAGGGAGCAGTTAAAAAAATTGACTTGCTATAGCCAGCATTTTAAATTAAAAGTAATATTTGATTGCATATTATTTGGCAGTTCAGCTGTCCCACTTCAATTGAGCCAGGGATGGCAGGTTCTAAATTTAGATGGCAAGAGCCAGTTAGATATGCTCCTGGGTTTCTATTGCTGCTACTCAAGGCTGTAGCCAGATAAAATGGGACATAGGACAAGTGATGATGCCTCATAGGCAATCCAGTATGTTGTGGACTTCTCTTCTCCTCTCCTACATCCCTTGTGCTTCTCCGCAGGATGTGTTATTTCAAGAAGGCTAATTCGTCTCTTCTCACTCGTACCTGTTTCTTAAGATCCAGCTGAGCGAAAGGAGCCGGACTGCGGTCTAAGCAGTGCAGTTGGTTGTTCAGATCTCCCCTTCATTGCCCTGGCAGGTGGAACTGTAATGTTGACAGTTGAGGCAGTATGGGATTTGACAGGACGT
The DNA here is from genome assembly GCF_009764565.3 of Dermochelys coriacea. NCBI lineage: Eukaryota > Metazoa > Chordata > Testudines > Dermochelyidae > Dermochelys > Dermochelys coriacea. The sequence goes on from NC_050071.1 coordinate 126,878,636, forward strand.
ATTCTTCCCTTATTGCGCATCAAACCTCTGCAACACTAGCCCCCATTTCTGAGAGGTTGCAGGAGCACAGTTCACTGTTGGGACTCTGGCTTTAAGCAGCTGCTGCAGACACTGCAGCTTCATTTGAAGCAGTAGTTTAAAGGGAAATGCTTGCTGCTTAAGCAGAGGTTGGTTGCCCTTTTGCATCCAATGTGCTTGGAAAATACTGAACTGTCCCCATTCAGCATTTTGCATCTACAGCTACTTTGCTGCAGTTCCAAACCGAATCAAGCACAGAAGAGATCAGAGCTGAGCCTTAAAGGAATGAATGACCTAATTTCTTTAGTAAGGACAAATAAAATAGTACAGGAAACTCAAGTCTCCTTCCTCCCTCCCACCACGCCCCAACCTCCTATTGCAGGCTTCAAACGAGCACCCCAGTCGTTACAGGCCTATATTATCTACAGAATTGATGTTCACAAGATTTACTGGGGCCCTGAGCACAAAGAACATTTGGGCTCCCCACAGCCCTCCCTGCCATGGGGCCCCACCCCTGCTCCTCCCCATTCTGGGGCTGTGGTAAGAGCTGCCCAGGGAGTCCAGGCCCCTGTGAGATGCCCTGGACCCTCCACCTGCACTGGGCGGTGCGCCCTCCAGGGGGCAAGGGCAGGGCCAGGGTCTGTTCTTGGGCTTCCCGGTCCCCTCCCTGGGCTCCCCACAGCTGCTTGAGCTTCCTGGGTGGCTCTTACTGCAACCTAGGATAGTGGTCCCCAAACTGCCCCCCGGGGGGGCATGGAGGAACGTTTGGGGGAGGTGCTGGGGAGGGGGGTGAGGCTGGGTCAGCCTCTATGGGCGAGTGGGGGGAGAGAGCCACCCAGCCCTGCTCTTCCCCCAGCTCTGCTCCAGCCCCACCCCACCCCTCTAGACCAAATAAGGGGGGGGGGCACAACTGAAAAAATTTGCCCCCCCCACCCCCCGCCCAAGGTTACCATACATTCTGTTTTGGCTCCGGATGTCCCAACTTTTATGGCAACGCTGGGCATTTATACAGTTTGCTCTTGCCCAGCGTTGCCATAAAGGGGCTTGCAGCAGGGTGTGGGGGGGGTGGGAAGGTGAATGGCAGGGCTCGGGACAGCCCTCTGCAGGGGTGGAGGGAGCTTGGGCAAGTGGCTCGGGTTGGCTCTGTGGGGAGGGGAAGGGGGGCAGGGAGAGGGGGCTTGGTCCAGCTCCTCCCAGGGCAGGGAGTGGGCCAGTTCCAGGTTTACAATGGTGCCATGATGCCAGGCCCACACCAGGAAGGGGCCCATCATGGACCCATTTAACCCATCCACATGGCTGGGTCTGGCCCACTCCCGTGCCCAGGACTTGCTGTGTGAGCGGCTCCCAGCCAGCAGGTCCCGCTTGCCTTTAGGCGGCTCGCTGCCCAGCAGCTGGACTCTGCCATGGGAGCTGGGCAGGGCTGCTGGCTGTGGGGCTCGTGGGCGTGGCCAGGCTGGGCGAGTTCTCGGGGGTCATTTCCCAGGGGTCTGTCCCTCTCCCCAGTGTGGCTCCAGCTCTGAATGGTCTCTGTTGCCAACCACCTGTGGCATCCTGGCTGCCTCCCTGGGGCCAAGCTGCTTGGGACTGGTGCAGAGACTGGGCTGATCTTGGCTGGGGAACATGGGGAGGGTTAGGATGGGGAGTTTGGCCGGACCCCACCAGGCAAATGGGTCCTGAGGGAGCCTAGTCGGGGCAGGCCCCACTCTGACTCCGGCCCGACTGATCACGTCACTCCCAAGGGGCCGGAGCAAACCTCACCCTGGGACTGGGGACATAGAGGAGTGCTGGGTTTGGGGTTGGGGGGGGGCAGAGTGGCACAGCATGGGCCCTCCCCAGAGGGGAAGAGGCACACTGGCCGCCGAGGACCGGGTGGACCAGTGTGTGTGTGTGTGTGTGTGTGTGTGGTGGCTGCCAGTTTGTAGACAGTGTCCTCATGCTGGGCTGGGCAGAGCAGGGCTGCCCCGGTGCACTGTGCCCCATTGCCCTGGCTGGCCCCTTGCTCCGGGGACTAACCTCTTCTGTCCCCCGTGCCATGCCCCATTGCACTCATGGGGGGGGGCGCAGGTATGTTTGGCACCAGGCCCACAAAATTTAATCTGGCCTGGATGGATGAGGGTGAGGGGGTGGAAGGGAGGAAGCGAGGGTCTCGGGTCAGCTCTGCGCGGGGGGAGGGAAAGGGACAAGGGTTTTGCCCAGCACCGCATGGGGCTCGGGCAAGTGGCTCAGCCAGCTCACGTGGTGTTGGGGTGGCAGAGGTGGGGGAGTGTGTGTGGGTGAAATATACTCACTCTACACCAGCTTCATCTGACAGCCTGGCTGGGGGGGGGGACGCTCAGGGGGAAGAGGAGCAGGGCTGAGGGGTGGGGGGGCTGAAGGGGATGGGGGGGGGCGCGGAACGAGCAGCAGGGGAAGGGACCAGAGTGCTGGTTTTCTTGCAGGGTCACCAAATGAGCCACTGCAGTAATCTGCCACTGGATGGCCAATCCTATCAGCAAACTGGAAGGTTGAAAGTTGGTTGCCTGAATGGGCAGACTTGCTAATGGTTCAATTTCCCACCTGTACGTTCAGTATGGAAAACTTAAACTAAGGAAAAGCAGCTGGCTCCTACGTGTGTCTAGACTATCTATAAGTTATAAAACCTGCCGGGGGGGGGGGGGGGCAGTCAGGGTTTCAGCAGGAAACATCCAGTAGCCTCCTTTGTGAGAAATCTGTTTCAACAAGCAAGTCATTCAAGGGCCTTTGCATCTAAAAGGGTAGGGCTACAGCTTGAACTAAAAGAAGTGGTGTCATTTTTGTGTGGCAGTAGTGGTGTATTTTTCTGTATGAGGCCAGTACACAATGGTCTGAGGCAAAGGACAAATTCACCTTTACTGAATATTAGCCTCTTCCTTCTATTAAAAGGGAAGGGTGCCAAAGTTTAACAGCAGTACCAGGCAAAAAGAGGCAATCCTCTAGTGAATGTAGTTGGGGATGCTGGGGAATATGCCTAGCTGAGTGCCAATACTCTGGGAAGGACGGCAAGGAACCAGTGACCATTTCTGCCTAGGTCTATTCTCTCAGCAGTGCTCCAAACAGGGTCCATAGGTCACCTGCTGCTGGATTTATCAATGGCCCACTTGGCCAAGGCATCCATGGTCCAACCCTTTCTGCATGGTTGTAGTTTTCTATCTGGCCCCCCCTTAGTGCACACCTCCTGGTGTAGTAGAAGGGCTCTATGACCATGTGTGTGTGTGAGAAAGACCTGCCCTCCTCCCCCAAGTCATGCGGGCACATAGAATGCATTAGTTGTAATGGAAGTGCCTGGCCGCCATGGACAGGAACAAGCCAAAGGCAATTGCTTCTCCTTTATGAGGAAACATGTCAGTAAGACTACTACCAATGATGCGGTTGTGAAAAAGGCCCGACTGAGCAACTCTGTGCTAGTTTGTTGCCAGGGTTTCATTTCAGCTACATTTACTTGCTCTGAGGGGCTTAACGCCAACCCGGTTTTAGTGCCGTTTAGCTTTGTTTCCAAGGAAGAGTGGGTGGTTAAAAAACGAATGCAGCTGGCAGATGGCCTGCTGCTTAGGGCTGACCATCTTAATGACTCCCTTGCTGTTTAGCCAGTGTTTGTGCACTGGTCTTCATTTTAATGTTCATTGCCAGCATCCTGTACTGTGCACCGCAGTGAGGTCCTGAAGTCCAGCTGTGCTGAAAGGCTGTAGAGCTGGCAGTGCATTTCATGGAAATCAGTCAAACATTCTTCCGTCATTGCCCTACATGCTATGAAGCTGCACCATGCCAAGGATGCCACTTGATACTGACAGTATCCATTTACGGTTCAGTGAGAAAGAATGGTCCAGTAGTTAAGGCAGTCAGCTGGACCCAGGTTCAAGGTCCTGTTCTGCCATAGACTTCCTGAGTAATGTTGGGCAAGTATCAGTTTCAATGGGCATTAGGTGCCTCTGTACACTGAGGCTATGGGCTTGTTTACTCCATCTGTAAACTGGGGATAGCAGTGCTCTTGTACCACAGAGGGGTGTTGTGAGACTAAATCAAAAGTGTTCGGCTATTAAGGTAGCAAGGTGTTGTACACTGTCTACAATACTTGGAGCCAGAACTAGGCATTTTAGCGCCTGCGGAGCGCAGGCATATTTGTGCCCCCTACGCTTCTTTTTTGCATCATTTTTCCACCCTGGGTGGCTGCCCCGCTCTGACCATACTTATTTCTGCAATTCTCAACATGTGGCACACACCCCTGCTGAGTGACTGCAAACTGTGGTGGTGCAACATGGTTATTTTAAAACCCCTCCTCCTTGGTTAGTAATAGGGCAAAGGGAGCTGGAGCAAGGGCTACGAGGCCTTCACAAATTTGGATGTTTATGCACCTGCCTCCTGCCTGACCTTTCCATAATCACAGCTGCGCTGTGGCTCAGGTGGGGCCTCAACAGCAGCTGAGAGGCAGCTGCTCAGGCAATGAGGGATTTCCCTCCCTCACCTCCCCCCTCGTTACAAATGAGTATTTTATATTTTGGTCAAAAACCCACAAGGTGAAAACCTTTCACTTGTCAAAAACCAATCAGAGCTTTTATTTGAATTTTCAATAAGTCCATGAACAATTTTTGATGTGTAATTTTTGTCACAAAAATAAATATGTTCTTTTAGTTATGTCTATAGAAGAGAGTGAGTGAGTGAGAGAGAACATGCGTTTCTGTTCAAGGTTAGATAAACCTTTGGGATAGTTTTTAATCCTGTTCTGAACCTGCCTGTCCACTCCCAACCTAAGTTAATGGATTTCTTTTTACATATAAAGGCTTAGAACCCAGTTATACGTTAACTATCTCATTTAATTTTTCAAAGCATTTTTTACAGACTATATCAGAGGAAACATACTGCTCCAGAAACTGAAAAAACTTGAGTCCCCTCCTCCACAACTAAGTCAAAGCCTTTTAGGTTTGTTTTTGGGGTTGTTTTTTTAGCACAGGTACAAAAAAAAAATCTTGCTGTGCAGGCAAAGGCTATGATTGCCCCTGGGAGGGAATTTGCAGAGCTGGACTCAGGCTAAACCCTAAATGGCAATACTGAGACCTCAGACACAGCAGTGCAATCGCCCTCCCCCGTGGTTGTACACTTATATAATACAGACACAGACCAAGGGGCAGCTTTTTATATCACATACTCAATACACTTCACTGCATGGCTCCAATCAGCTGCTTGTATGCAAGCTCAGCAACAAGTCACGTGAGCTATGCAGTGATTTAAGTGGCAGCATTTAGACAAGGATTTCATCTATGCACAGCACTAGTGGGGGGATTTTTTGGGGGGAATTTACAGCTCATTTTACCAAGGTAGCAGAAGCGCTAAGGCAAGTAGCTGCAGAACCCATTAAGTTGGAATCACCTCTTAGGGTTATGGCTACACTGCAGCTAAGAGCATGCCCCCGGCCCAAACACACAGACTCTTAATACTACCTCCTCTCGAGTTAGTGTGCTAAAAACAGTCTAGATCCTGCAGCACCAGCAGAAACTTAGGCTAGCCCCCGCCATGCTCAGAGCCCCCCCCCCCATTGGGGCTGAATTTGGGCAGCTAGCCTGAGCCTCCACTTCCACAAAGCTAGTTTTAACACCATTAACCAGGCTGCGTGGCATACTCCCCGCTGCAGTACCCATACCGACATGTCCCTGTGGTAGGAGACCCTTGGACCAACCCCACTGAAAGGGCAGTGCACTGTTGAGTTTCTCCTGGCATTGTAAATCGGCTTTTAGGAGAAGTTTTCTGTCACCTCAGTGGGGCTCAGTTTAGCTTATTTGTATTATACGGTGCATTGAGCTCTGCCCGTGTGACTGAGGGGTAGAGGCCATGTGGTTTTTATCCCCTAATTCACATTTCCCTACAGGCAAGGGGTGTTAGGAGGATAAATACATTGTAGCTTGTGTGGCACTCAGGTAATAGGGACAAGGGGTCAGGTAAGTATCTAAGGTAGAAGGAGATAAAACAGCTTTTTAACCAACTACACCAATGTGTGTGTATTTGTGAGTATTTGTAATGGGTATGTTGTTTGAGCTAGTTTAGCTACATTAAACAATAAATAAAAGGAAAAGAGACATTGAAGAGAACAAGAGGGAGGGTAGTCCTGGGGGTAACACAAACCTGGAATGCAGATGATATAGATTCTATCCACACGTGACCTTGGACAACTGGTTTTAACCTTGGGTTCTCAGAGTATATAGCTGCCTAACTCCCATTGAAATAATGGAATTTAAAACCTAAATACTTTTGAGGATATGGGTCAAACTCTCTGTACCTCATAGCCCTGTCTCCAGAATGAGGATAACACCTCTTCTTTCCTCTGTCCTTTGTTCAGAATATAAACTCTTCAGAGCAGGAACTATCTTGCGCCCTGGGTATAAACAGCACCTTGCACCGTTAGGCTCTGATCTCAGCTGGGGCTTTAGCTACATCTGTGGCAAGTTCTAGTATTGAGCACAAATTCTCAAGCAGTTTCCACAGGTATCTGCAAGAGCCTCAAGAAGCAACTCTTCTTAATTACCATACTGTATGCGATTCCAAGCCAATAGTCTGTCAAATGCAAAGCTTGTCTTGGCAGACTAATGTGTGTGTGAACACAAGGCCTAGTTGTGACTATCTATTTACATATCTTCAGAAGAACACACTAACTATGATGGGATTAGTCAGTGAGTGCTTGGGGATGGTAAAACGGAGGCATGTATGACACATGTATTTCCTATTTGCCAGTGGGGGGCGGGGGGGAAGAGAGAGAACTGGTATTTTTACTGCAGCATTTCCACTGCTTAATTTTCTGAAACTTCATGTACTCTAAGAACAGTCAGTAATTTCACTGCAATGCAGTTTAGAAATAACTTATGTAAGTTTTAGATTTTATTCATTCATACATTTACAGCAGTTGCTTTCATATTACAATTCTTTCATCTTTTCAGTTTTCACTTATAAAAAATTAACCGAATAAACCTTATTTATCCAAATTTATCACAGCAGGTCTGGTTAATTTTCACAGTTACAACGGCCATCAGAAACAGACTTAAGTACCTACAAGTCATTCATTTACAATATCAAACTTGGTTCTTCCTAAAGACACACTGCATTCATTTCAGAGCTGAGTGGATATAGTGTTTCAGTACTCTGCTAACGGAAGATTGAGTAGAGAGATCACTATATTGAGTAGCAGTTTATAGGCTGGGACTCCAATGCCTAAAGATGTACTGAGGAGTAACTTGCATATATAACATTTCTTGCCACATGCTGTAGTAACTGGTTTGTATGGATATGGACAGTATGTGAACATTTACCAGCAGCACTGATTATCCTCATTGTGTGCTGCCACAGAAAAGTACATTCCTTTAGTCAATCTTCTGCTACTGTTGAGTCAGAGTTGTAGCGTAAACCTGGATTAGGAGACTGCAGAAACAGACACTGCTCTATGCTACTTTTGACAGTGCTCTCATCTATCTGCTGAAAGGACAACCCTCTCCAGCTAGGAATGGTGGATTACTTTAACTTACTTTTAAGATTCTACCAAGAAGATACTGCATTGTATAAAGACTTGGAGTGTTTCTATTGTCTTCAAGCTGGATGATTGTGTATCAACAAGTTCATTTCCAATCTGACCTCGTCTCAAAGACCAACGGCCCATTATAGTACTTAATTCTGATCCCCAGTTACAATAGCAGCACTTGATTGCCAGCATGTTCATTACTATGTCTTCATTTACTACTCTCCCATTCTCCTCCCCCTGTCTTTGCAAACGCTCATTTTCTTTACAGTAGTAATTATTGCTGTTTTAAAGTATGTTCATAGGAGAATACGTCTAAGGTTTTGCAGCCGCTTCCTGTTACAAGGTACAGTACATACCATGCTGAACATAGAAAACACAAGACTTATTTCACATTGGTCTTGTAGAGGTATGAAGAGATGCAGAACAGGAGACTGTTGAGGGGAATCTGAGCTTCCATTGAGGAGCATGTTAAATCTGATAACCCATGATTTTTACTAGGAGAGCACTCGACTGGACACTAACAATTCTGCTAATCTAGCCCCAATTTTTTTAATTGACATTGAATGGATATTTCTGCAAATGCATACTACGCAATCTGTTTAAACACTACAAAGAAGTGATTTTACCTTAACTGCATTAGTTTCAAGAAGATTTTTTAGCCTTAAAATAACGCAAGCACACAAACTGCTTAAAGATAACGGCCCGGCACAGTCATAAGAACAACCAAAAAGCAGTGGATGCTTTTGTTAAAACCCAGTTATTAAAAAAGAAAAGAAAAGAAAAAAAATACATACAAGGCAAAATGTCTAAACTTAGCTTTGGCTAAAGGATATTGAAAACAATATTAATATATAGTCATTATGCTTACAGCTGCTGATTTCACATTCAAACGTGTTACTTATAAAGAAATTTACAACTGCATTATGTATTTGTTACACTGTTGATTTAATTAACTTCCACCTTTTACTATTTAAACTTTAACAGTAAACTCTTTCCTCTTCAAAAAACTATCCATGTTGCAAAACAAAGAAAGCATTGATTTATACACTCCAAATGTTGACTTCTAGCTTATTGTTTTAAAGTTATTGTCTTTTAACTACACTCTCAGTTGTTTACATTGCATGCTAACTTATTTTAATTTCAGCTAAAGATGCTTAGAAAGATAATTCAGGTAAGTCTTTTAGTGGCAGAGAGGGAAAATACAACATCTATACATATCCCTCTGACTGAGGAGAGGTAAAAACCTTTGGCTACAAACACAAGGGTATGAGATTTCTTGATCAAGGTTTGGTGTGAGTATGGTTTGAGAAGAAGCAAACTGATCCTTTTGCATTTTCAAACTGATTTAATGATTGCACATCCATTAATTTTTCTTTATGTGGCATAGTGTATGCAACCCCAGGACTCCAAATGGCTTGGAATCCGAACACCTTTATTAGACTTTAAATAGAGTGCATATCAATAGCATTAAACCAGGCTCTAATGAAATGCAGGCTTAGCGCAAATTTAAAATTAGATGGTTAATTCAAAAGATAACAGGAGCTGACTCTTGCCTTTGTGTGTCTAGCAATTCTGAACATCTTGCAGAAAGGATTAGTTATCCAGTCATCTGCATCTCAGCCATAAACTCTGGAAAAATTAAAAGGCAGAAGATACAGATCATGAACTGATACGGTTCAATGCTACAAAGGACAATAATAAGGACAGTGACAGCCTTCTGAAAACATCTAAGCAACTGACTTTCATTGATCAGATTTTTTTTTATCTGATTGCCTGATTCTGCTCCCAATGAAATCTGTGGGAATTCTGCCACCCACTGCAGTGGGAGCACAAGGGTCTAAGGGCCTGACCCTGCATCATGCCGAGCACCCTCCATTCCAACTGAAGTCACAGGGACTTAGAGTGCTCCTCACTGCATGGGTTTGCATCCTAGAAGTGTGCACTTCAGAATAGCAGCCAGCTGAGGCCTAATCCTGCATCTCATGTGAGTAATAAGAATACTTGGATCTCAAGTTTTGCAAAAGTGACTTGCCTCAGGTCACCCAGCAGGTCATTGGCAGAGGCAAGGACACAGCCCAGGTTCCCTGACTTCCAGTCATCTGCACAGTCCGTGCTCTGTCACTGATGTACATAAGGGCTGCAGGATTGGGCCTCTGGACGTTAATATGTTACTCATGCCACTTGATCCTTTACAAGGAAGTTGCACTAATTTTTACATTGATAAGCTATTGTACTCTACTTTCATATGGAGTTTCAGTGACCATTCAAATAAATAATTTGTTGCTGTTACATTTCAAGATCACAGATGCATAGACCATTGTTACGGTATTTTACATTTTAGTTGAATTCTTGTTTTCATTTCAGATAAGCACTTTTAAGAACCAAGCTTCTTCCTGCAACTGTACAATCAACTAATCAAAAACTGTTCAACCCTTGACAAGATTTAATTACATAAAATTCCAGGCTGTTACACAAATACTCATTTTAAAATCATACAGGCAAAGTAATGAACTGATGTAGCGATTTTAAAATCAACTTAGTTCTACAAATTAATCACAAACACAGTTCTTGGAATTAAGTTTCATCCCCACAAGTTATACCCAATAATTTTGTTCCATGGATGCACTAGGAAGGAGAAACTTACTCTACTGACACATGTAGGACTCTGTGCATAAAAACAGTATCTGGAGCCCACAGTCCTGTGTGTGAATAGAGACTGCAATACAATTATGGAGAGGGGAACCTAGGAAGCATTAAAGTGGTATTGAAAAATAATATTGTACATATCCTGTAGCAGTAGTAACCTAGGGGAAAGCCCCGCGTCATCCCTCTCAGTGCAGAATTCTGAAAGCTCCCATGGCATGAAGCACTGTGAAGTGCCTGTCAAAGCGGAGATTAAAGCGGCCATTTCTACACCTTCTGCAGGTACTGACCATTTCACTAGAGGGGGAATGGCATGAGTTTCTGACAATATCAGTTGAGGATGCCTGGAGAAGATTAGAACCCACTTTCCATACTGCTTTAACCACTTAGCATCACTGAATGGAACTGAACATTGTTAGGGGCCTAGATTCCTGCTGCTCAGGGTTAGATGTCAATGAGACACGTGGTTTATAGGTGGCACTGCTCAGAGCAGGCACCAAGGGGCCGGTTCTGCCCCCCAGTTTAGCATGCACACACAACTCCTGTTGTTTCAGCGAGAACTGCCCAGGTGTATCCCAAGGAAGGCTCAGGTGCTAATGAAGTTAATATTAGACACATGTGAATCAAATATTTATTTTTCCCTTTAGTGATTTACAATTTTAAGAGGACTATACAATATATTAGACCCTGATCTTGCAAGGAGGGTTTAGCCAAGAGGATCCTGGTCCTGACCCCGACCCCAGTCCTGCAGGAATCCACACACATGGAGCTCATGGTAGGATCAAGGCTGCAGGCAGGAAATCTGTTTTACAGCCAAACGAATCACCAAAACAGAATCCTGACACTAAAATAAAAATTAACTAAAAAGCTGCAACCGTGACGCTGACAGTGCAGAATGGGGCAGAGAGCAGGGATAATCCATTTGCATGCATGGGAAAAGCAGGCAGTGGCACAGCTGTTGTAAAATACTAAGTTCTATTACTTCTTAAAAACATTCTCCAGCTGAATTCAAGGTGGTTATAAACTCCAACCCTTATGATGAGAGATACACACACACCGAATCTGTGATTGTTCCACCACGTTGTGCATCAGTCTGGAGGACTTGCATGGAAATACTAAAATGGCAGCTCCTTTTCTCACATTGACAGCCTGTTCATAGATAGGGAATAGTAACAGGTGTCTAACCACTTATTAAAATGGAATTTTTATAGTCTCTTATTTAGTACATAAATTAACTCTTTACAGTGTTAGAATAACCCCCCAGAAAGATCCTCTAAAGGTTCTTTCAATTGCAGACTTAGATTGAGAGTTTCCCAGGGCAGGGACCGTGTCTTAAATCTCTTTATATAGCCCCTTACACATTTACTGCTGTATACCAGTGTTAAATAATGACAGCCAGTCAGAGGAGGTTACGTACCTGCAACTGGAGGTTCTTCAAGATCTGTACTCCACTGTGGGTTATGCACACACACCGTGTGTCCGGAGCTGGAGAATTTGAAAGTAGCGTCTGTTGGTCAGCGCATGCGCCCTGGCTCACCTCATGCCTCTGACCGAGGGAATAAAGGGCAGAATGGACCAATTGCCTCTCCAGTTCCTTCTCCATCCCAGATCAGGGAAGATCTGAAGCAGAGGGGAAGGAGGGCGGGATGTGGAATACAGATAGGGACCACACATCTCAAAGAATCTCCAGTTACAGCTAAGTAACCTCCTCCTTTTCTTCGAGTGATGGGCCCTCTAGTATTCCACTGAGTGTGATTAACAAGCAGTGTCTCAGCAGGAGGCTGGTGCGAGGAGGCAGACACTAGGGCTGAGTGAAGGACAGACATTCCAAAGGAGGCTTTAGGAGAGGAGCCCTGGACTAGGGCATAATGTCCCGTAAAGGTGTGAATGGAGCTCCACATGGCTGCTTTACCCCCATCAAGGTGGGGCCCTTCCTGAAGCGATGCCATAGTCACTGCTTGTGCTCTTGTGGAATGAGCTTACCCCATGGGGCGTGGTGGGAAGATTTGATAGTGGATAGCAGAATAGGATGTAATTAGAGATCCATTCGGAAACCCCCTAGCTGCAGAACACTTGTCTCCTGATTCGTTCCATTGTAGCAAGGAACAGTCCTGTGGATTTCCTGATTGGTCTTATTCTGTGTAGGTAAAAGGCCAAGGCTCACTGCACATCGAGGGTATAGAGTCTCTGTTCCTCTGAGAAAGCGTGTAGTTTAGGGAAGAACACAAGTAAGCAGATCGACTAGTTCAAGCGAAACTCAGCAAGAACCTTGGGGGAAATCTGTACAAAATGCTAGAACTATTTTCAAAACTAAATCCTATTTTAAGGGCCAAAGCTGAAGCTACAGACAGAGAGGTTCTGATCCGGACCATGAGACGACAAGGAGGAACTGGAGAGGTGGTTGGTCTGTCCCGCCATTTATCCCCTCAGTTGGAGGCACCAGGTGAGCCAGGGAGCATGTGCAGACCAACGGACACTACTTTCAAATTCTCCAGTTCTGGACGCATGGTGCACATGTATAACCCACAGTGGAATACAATAGGGACCATCACTCGAAGAAATGTTCAAGCAGAATGAAGGAGGACTGGTATTGTCACAAGAAGTCCGCCCAGCAATATGGCTTCCAGCAGCAGTAGGTTCAGAGCAAGCTGCATTTTAATACATAATGCAAAGCTGGGAGTTTTCGTGGTGAGAAGTGTCACCTCACATGTGCTCTGGAGTTCTTGCTATGAGAAAAATGGATGTAACTATCTTTTATGATACCATTTAAATATATAAAATCCGAGACTATGGATGGATAAAAACAAAAACAAAGTCTTTGATCTTGCGGTCTCTATACAGACAGGGAGACTTGCCTGGGTAGGGACTGCAGGAGTTCGCCTTTTGGCCCAAACTGGGCCCTCTGATGGGAAGGGATAAGCATTAGTAGTCTGTAGCCTGAAGTCCACAGAGATTCTACAGGAAATAGAGGGGATTATCAGGCTCCAAGGCTGGGTCCATATTAACATGCTTGGGGAAAGTTTCCCCAGAAATGCAGGTCCAACAACTAAGACTGCACTGGCGGGTCCAGTGTTTTTAACCTCTGAGTTGTCTAACCATATTCAAAGGAGATCTAGCAAACAGCAATAAAGATACCCAAGCCTTGTCTACACTAGCACTCTCACTCCTGCTACCAGAGGTGAAGCTACTGTAGCAGCTGGAGAGTTCCCTGTGAATGTCAGCACAAACAGGGCTTAGATTAGTTCGATTTCTACCAATCACTCTGGTGTCATGGTTTGGCAAAACGATAGCAAGACATTCAGCAAGAACTACTTCCTTTTGGAGATAAAGCTAGTGAACAGGACAGACAGCAATGGCTCCTGGTGTTCTCACCCAACAAAATATTCCAAAATGCATTTCTGACAAAGCAGGGGTGACTTCACATAGGCATTAAGAGAAATAAATTTACACAACAATAAATCTCTAAGAGGCAGCATCTTGATTCCGGTCTTTACAACTTCGGTGCCCAGACCACCTGTTTAGAAGTACCGAGTTCCCATAGCACCTTCCACGTTGCATATTTTAAAAGCATATCTCGCCTATGCAAATCAAAGGTGTTATGGTCAGAGATACAATAATAATGTTACAGTTTAACTTTTTTTTTTTTTTTTTTTTTTTTTTTTTTTTTAAGAAAGTTGGTGACTTAACTGTGTTTCTGTCTCTGCGGGAGATTAGGGCATTTGAACCAGTTTTGGCTTATGACAGATATGAATGAGGCATATTACAAAGGCACAGGTATCAAATAAAACCAAGAACATTCTTTTAATTAGACACCCCGATAAAAATCAACAATTAAATGTATGCATTTTCCCCTTCATTAAAAGACTAGTTATTTTCATTATCTGGAAAGGTTTTAGTGCAGTGACTCTACAGCAACTGAAAAAAAAAATAAAAAAAAGGCACAAACTTTTTTTTCTTTCATGTTTGCTAAAACTTTATAATGGTCTATTTTTACCCAGGTTAATAAATCACTGAAAGCAGCAAAAAAATATTATGCCAATTTCTGTACACTATACAAAAACCCCTACCCTCCACTTCAGGAGAAATGTACAGCATTGAAAGACTTAAAAATATATAGTAGCCCACAAAGAAATTGTGTTAATTAAGCTCTTGGTCTCTTGAAATAGTGTCCTCCATTATCTACTTTCTCCGTTTATTACTGGGACAATATACCTTAGGGCACTTTTATGTATGGTATAGATTGAGGAAGGCAGAAATCCAGGGCTGAGAGTGTGAATTGCTTAACAGAGAAATAGGACAAAATCTTCCGATTTGGTTGTACCCCCACCCTGCTCACTCCTTGATCTGGTATTTCATATGGAGGCTGGGATCTGTTCTCCCACCCTGCTAGCTAGAAGTAAGAGCAGACAATGAATGAAAAGGCTGGGCTCAGGAGACTAACCTCACACCCTCTTGTCAGGCTCCAATTTCTCTACTGTGAAAGCTGCCTTTTTCCTTAACGCTTGCTAAGCATGTGCAGGCTTCCTCCCTATTGAAAGAAGCACCCATGGAGATGCTCCCGCCCTTGATAAGCAGGAATTGCACAGACAGTCCCGAGTTTGGCTCTCCGATCTAACTGGCCAGTACCATGGACTACCAGCCAGTTAGGAACTAATGAACTCTGGACCCAATTCCTACCTTTACATTGATGAATCTCAGTGCAGGAAAGACCCTGGACTGGAAGTGAAAGGCTAGCATTTTTGGTTTCCACCTCACAATATAATTCACGTGTGTTCTGTCCCACATCTTATTAGTTAAGCCTTCTGTCTGGGTCTTCCTTTCATTCTTTCTAGTACCCTTCTTACTTGTCTCCACTATTTGATATGACAAGGATAAATCCGTTTCCTCCTCTCTGAAACTCTCCTACCTAGTTGCTTCTACTATAGTTAGAAGTGTTAGTAACATACGTTCAGTCCCTTATCAATTTCATCATGGTTTTCTTTCCCACACCGCACACACAATACTTCATAGAATAGTAACTTTTTTTTCCAGGAACTTAAGTTAAAGGGTGTTTCCCTTTAAAGGTTATAAAATAGCTGAATCCCACCACTCACCCCAAATTAAGTGCCACCAGAAATGTTTTTAATATTTCTGATACCACATTTTAAAAATTAAAACCTACTGATTTTCCCCCGACATAATTCATGCAAAGTTGTTATTTGTTTAAATAAGTTATAAAAATTGGTATTTCAGGCTAGAAGAAGCTGTAGTCTTGGCTATTCTTTTGTTGGCAGGCACTGTACATACATATTAGGTACAGACATGCCGAATCTGCTTTGCATTGCTTTTTGCATTGTACAATTCACAAATCTGACATCATTAAAGCAGTTAGTTACCTTTTATGGAAGGCTGCAGTGAGGCCATCTACAATTATTAAACAGCAGCTGGTTAAGATAATATGTATGCTCCCCCCCGCATACTCCCAAAATGCAATTATCTGTCACACATTGCTTGTCTGAAGTGTTTAGATTTGCTGCTCACATTAATGTGCAAATGTGTTGCCATAGGAACTGCAGCCTCCATTATGCTTCAATGACACCATTCAGCAAAAGCCAAAACAAATATAAAATTTAAAAAAATTAAAAAAAAAAAACGAAACAAAAAAACAAACCCAGAAGGCAGCAGAGAAACTCCAGTGCACATGCGGAAGTCTGGCCCAGGACTGCAGGTTATGCATGGATACAGAACAGCGCAGGAGATATTTAAGTTTGATCTTACTTTACAATATGTTACAATGGGGCTCAGAGTTCAAATGGTTCAAGTCTGTTTGCTGGCTTAGGAAGGAAAATGAGAATGGAGAAAAAGTCATGGTTACTGGATGCACCAAGGTTCTTTCAGATATTTGGCAGAATGAGGCACATCCAAAAAAAGTGCAACACCAGTGCCTGGATGGCAGTGCTGTGTGTTTGAGTGCGTGCACACACTTCCTCTTCATGCATTGTAGCAAGCGTTTTTTCACATTTTCTTTGAAAACTATTAAACCAGTAATTTATAGTAAGATGAATGCATATTTTAGTTACTGGTGCATGAAATACTGAGAAATGCATTCAAGTAATATTTCTGCACTTACTGTATTATGAATGTCATCACTACATTATTTTACATTTGAAAAAAAAATTACTATGTACACCAGACCAGTGGTACTATCATGTTTGTAAGTTTCTGTGCTTTATGTAGGTACCTGGGTAAGATTGGAACAACAAGCTGTAGATCCACTCTGACCTGCCAGGTCATTAACACTGTATGCATTAGGAGAGCAGTACTTCCAGCCTCAGCACCACCACCTACAGCATGCGAGGAAGGATCCTTATTTTGTACAATCAAGCTGTACAAAGCAAATTAAAAATGAAATGAGGGAACGAAACAAACAATTGAAAACAAAAACAATGAAAAACAAAATAAGGGCAATTTTGGGGGGGGATGGGAGAAAAAACTTTTTTTTTGCTTTTGTTTTCATTCTTCGCGCAGCTGCAGGCGGTAGCGGTGGTAGCGAAGCTGGAAAAACATTCTCTCTAGTATGGAATGTGTCATCCCAGGGAGGGTGTAGTGTTCAGTGATGCCCACATGTTTAAACCCTAAGGATTCATACAGCTTGTGGGCTGCCATCTTGACAGCTGTGGTTCCCAGTACAATGGAAGAATAGTTGTTGAGCATGGCAAACTCCAGCACTTTGCGGCCCAGGGCCTTGGCAATCCCTTTACCCCGGAAGTTGGAATCTACGGACATGCGGCGCAGCTCCATGGTGTTGTCTTCCTCGTTGCCTCTTGCAGCCACGATTCCCACCACATTTCCATCCAACACAGCTACCCAGAAGCAGGAGCCTACAGAAGACAAAGCAGAATCTGAAGCTGAAGAATGTAACTGCCCTTCTGCATAAGCCTACCTGGGCTTAATACATCACCTTAGGCCGATACAGAGCCAGATTATAAAGTTACTGAAATCAATTGGAGTTGTGCACCCAACCTACTTAAGTGCATTGACAATCCTACTGGGCACCTATCTGCATAGTTGGGTGCCTAAATACCTTTGTGCATCTGGCCCAAAATTGCTTTCTTAAGACTGACAAGAGATTGTTATTGCCCAAGAGGGAGACGTGTAAAAAAAAAAAAATCGCCTCCAATTTGAAATATAAGACTTCCTATTTGAGACCAAAATTGTAAAGGACATTAGACAATACACCAGTGTAAGGTGACCAGAGGAATTTGTCCTCAACCTGCTAAAAGATTTAGTTCAGGTGAAAGCCTGAAAATATGTCAAACTCAGGAGCTCACTTTTCCTAAATCATATGGGAAAGGTGAAGTGGAACCATCCCATATGCCACCCTGCCCTATTAGAAGGTTATCCATTATAAGGGTGTTTCACTTATTTCAATAAAGCACACAAAGGGAATATATTAACTCTCCCTAACACAACAACATTACATATCTTTGGTTTCTTGGAACGGCCTTAGTTAGAGGGAGCTCTGTGTCAAAAGCAGCTGCAAAATGAGCCTCTTTATTGTAGGTTTTACTGCAAAATTCCTTCTTTGATATAGCCAGCATTGTCAAAGGACTCTATTTCCATGGGACATGTGAATAGCTTGTGTACAGTACAAGTCAGGATAAATCCAACATAACGAGAAACTTCAGCCTAATGAAGTAACTGAGTAGCCCTGCAGCCAACCACCTTCAGCTGTGGTCTCAAAGCTAAGCAGGGCTAGGTGCACGGAGTACTTGGACAGGAGATCAACAAAAAAAAAAAACAGTTGCTGGAGGAAGTTATATTAGTGATTTAGTAGGCAGCATTCTTCCCCTCTGAGTCAGTAATGAACCAGAGCCCATCACAGTGTTAAGGGGTTACTGGGCATATTGTTGCCTTTCAGGTGAAATGTAAAACCAATCATGTCATTTAGTGTCCTACAGTGCTTTCCTCCCAGAGCATGGATGTTGATCCTAAGTGGATGTCAGAATTCCCACTGCATACTTGCAGTCTGTCTACTTAAAATTTCCATGGCATTGTCAACTGGAAAAAAAAAAAATTACCTACCTTTCCATAACTGTTCTTCGAGATGTGTTGCTAGGTGTGTGCGACCCCAATGTGCTACCCATTCTAGGTGTGTGCATGCCCATGTGTGCAGTCGTCTGAGATTTTTGCCTTAGCGGTATCCATAGGGTTGACTGAGGCACCCCCTTGAGTACCACGCTCATGTGCTGGTGTATTAAGCGCCAATGACTCTATGTCCTCTCAGTTCCTTCTTGCCAGAAACTCTGACAGAGGGGTAGGAGGGTGGGTAATGGAACGGACATGAGCAACACATCTCGAAGGACAACAGCTACAAAAAGGTAGGTAACCGTTTTTTCTTCTTTGAGTGCTTGCTCATGTTGATTACATTCTAGGTGACTCACAAGCAGTATACTTGGAGGTGGGCTTGGAGTTCACAGTCTAGTGGCTTGCAGCACTCCTCTACTGAAGCCAGCATTGTCCCGGGCCTGCTGGGTAAGTGCGTAATGGGATGTAAACGTGTGGACAGATGACCAGGTGGCCGCCCTACAGATGTCCTGGACAGGCATCTGGGCTATGAAAGCTGCTGTAGGAGGCTTGCACCCTGGTTGAGTGGGTGGTGACAATCGCCGGAGGGGACACCTTTGCCTGATTGTAGCAGTAGCAAATGCAGGCAGTGATCCAAGAAGAAATTCTCTGAATGGACACCAGATGACCTTTCATCCTGTCGGCCACTGCAACGAACAATTGCATTGACTTGCGGAATGGCTTTGACCTTTCAATGTAGAAGGCTAGAGCCCTCCAGACATCTAGAGAATGCAATTTTTAATTTGCTTGGTACAGCTTTAACCATGTACTAAATAGCTGTCAGGTGAAGCACCGCCAGATTCGGATACAGAAGACGGCGTGGTTTTGGGACAGCACTTCCGGCTGAAGCGGTAGCTGTAACAGAGCAGCAATCGAGAGGTCCAGCAATGTGCCGAACCAGTGCTGGTGCAGCCTAGCTGACGCTACGAGAATCACCCTGCCATGTTTGATCTTCATGAGGACTCTGAATTAAATGGCATTGGGGGGGAAGGCGTATAACAGAGCCCATGACCATGGGAGCAGAAAAGCATCCAGCAGAGAACCTCTATCAATCACCTGAAAGGAGCAGAAAATGTGGCATTTCCTGTTCTGCTTGGATGTGGGGAGTCCCTCACCTCTGGAAGATGATGCTGACCACTTCCGGATGGAGGGACTACTCGCGGCGAGACGAGAAGATCATGCTGAGGCGATCTCCCAAAGCGTTCCTGGCCCCGGGGAAGTGTGCGGCTACGAGAAGGATGTTGTGTTGTATACAAAAGTTCCAGAGCTTGAGGACTTCTTGGCAAAGGGCAGATGATTTGGCTCTGCCTTGCTCATTGATATAGAACATAGCTGCTGTATTGTCTGTCAGCATCTGGACCACCCTGCTTTTTATGTGAGGTAGGAAGGCTTGGCAGGCCAGGCAAACCACTCTGAGCTCCCCGATGTTGATGTGTAAGGAGTGATTGTGACTCGGCCAATGACCTTGCATGTTGAGATTGCCCAGGTGGGCTCCGCATCCCAGGTCCGAACCATCAGAGACAAAGGGAAAGAAGCTGTGAAGGGAACTCCCTCCAACACCGAAGCAGGATTCTGTCATCATGTGAGTGATGACAGTACGTGGTCCGGGACCCTGACCACACAGTCCATGCTGTCTCTCTTGGGGATGCAGACCAATGCCAGCCACGCCTGCATAGGCCTGAGACGGAGATGCGCGTCCCGGACCACAAGTGCAGGCCACCATGTGGCCTAATAATTGCAGGCATGTGTGACTGGTGGTGGGAGGGTGGGCTTGTGTACATGAGATCAGGTCTGCCATGGCTTGGAACCTAGCCTCAGAGAGCAAGGCTCTGGTCTGAGTAGAGTCGAGGACTCCTCCAATGAACTCTACACGCGGCACTGGAATTAAAGTTGACTTTCTCATTTATTAACAGCCCCAAGTCACAACAGATGAGCAAACCAGGTCGAGATGATGACACACCTGATCCTGGGAAAGGCCCTTTATTAACCAGTCGCTGAGGTACGGATAAATTTGCATTCCTTGGCACCTCAGCAGCCACTGGTGCTATGCATTTTGTAAACACTCTCAGGGCTGACGAGAGACTGAAGGGCAGCACCGTGAATTGAAAATGGCAGTGACCCAATACAGAACGGAAAAACCGCCAGTGCCCCAGGAAAATGGAAAGATGTGTTCTTTAAGTTGAGGGTGGCGTACCAGTCTCCTGGATCCAGGAGGGAATAATGGAGGCCAGAGAGACCATGTGAAACTTCAGCTTCTTGAGAGACTTGTTGAGGCAGTGCAGGTCCAGAATGGATCTGAGGCCCCCTTTTGCCATTAGGAAATAGTGGGAGTAGAACCCTTTCCCCTTCATGTCTGGAGGGACCTCCTCTACCGCCCCCAGGCTTACGAGGTTCTCGACCACTTGAATGATTAGTTGCTCGTGAGAAGGGTCCCTGAAGAGGGACCGGGAAGGGGGGGTAGGAGGGAAGGTTGGCCATGAATTGCAGGTGTAGCTTGAAGATATTATGTTGAGCCCCCAACCATCTGAGGTCAGCTGCGACCAGGCCAATTGGAAGGGGCGCACGCGGTTGAGGAAAGAACAGGGTGGATCCTGGGAAGCGACTGGGTCGCTGTCTTCGGGCGCATCCTCAAAATGCCTGTTTCTGGCTTCCGGAAGAACCAGGCTGAGCAGAGGCACGGGTCCTTTGTCTCTGTCCTTCTTTCTGTAGGAGCTGGACCGAGGGATACCTCATGACATGGACGGAGGTGGAGGGGGACAGAATGGCTTTCTAGCCTGCTGAAGGGTGCGTAGCCTGAGGAATGGAGGGTGGCATGGGAGTATTTAAGGCCATGGAGCCGTGCATCAGTCAGCTCCGAAAAGATCCCTGCTCCCTCTAACAGGAGACTGAAGGCTAGTCTGCATCTCCTGGGACAACCAGAGGACTGTAACTAGGAGCTGCACCTCATGACCACCGCAAAAGCAACTACCTTGGCTGCCGAGTCCATAGCGTCCTAGGCCATCTGGAGGGTGCCCCTCATCACTGCTTTTCCCTCTTCCACCAAGGTGGTGAACTCCTGGGTTCAGTCCTGTGGGAGGCCCTCCTTGAACTTGCTGATGGAATCCCAGAGGCCGAAGTTGTACATGCCTAGTAGGGCCTGATGGTCAAACACCCAATATTGCAGGATTGCTGTCAAATAAATTTTCCTGTCAAACAAGTCCAGCCTCTTGGCGTCTTTATTTTTCGGTGTGCTGTTCACCTGGCCCTGTCTGGGCCTTTCGTTGATAGCAGACATGACCAGGGACTCCCGCTGGGGGGGATGCACAGGTACTCAAATCCCTTTGCTGGGACATAGTACTTCTTTTCCTCCTTCTTGGAAGTAGGTGGAATGGAAGAGAGGGTTTACCACACAGACTTAGCAATTTTTAGGACCCCTGGGTGGACAGGTAACGTGACCTGAGCTGGGGTGGAGAATGGCATGACATTAAAGAGGCTGGACTCCTCCACTAGCTCTTTGACCTCCAAGTTTAGGTTGGCAGCCACCCTTTTAAGCAGGGCTTTGTGCTCCTTGAAGTCATCAGGGGGCTGCTCGTTTGCAAGGGGCCTGCCACCGCTTCGTCTGGAGATGATGAAGACAACTGCGTCGCAGTGGGAAGGGCGGCTTCCCTTGGCTTGTCTGGGGATGGCTCCTTGGGCATCGGGCCCCACTCTGTCATCCTTGTGTAGGATTCCGACTCTGGTGCTGGCTGTGCCAGGGGCAGCTTGTCCGATGCGGCCTGGGAGGAACAGTGGGCATAAAATGTACATGCCACGGGTTCCAGTACTGCCACTGAATGGGCCACTGCCCCTGCCTCCACCGCAGGAGCCACGCCGGTCTCGCAGCCTGGTGGTGATTCGCCTTTGTTGGTGAGGGGCTGAATTGTCCTTCAG
This sequence comes from Dermochelys coriacea, assembly GCF_009764565.3. Classification (NCBI taxonomy): domain Eukaryota; kingdom Metazoa; phylum Chordata; order Testudines; family Dermochelyidae; genus Dermochelys; species Dermochelys coriacea. The sequence goes on from NC_050071.1 coordinate 126,900,825, forward strand.
ACTTGGACCATTGCCCTTCCAGTGATCAGGGCAGAACTGTAGATGCCGCAGTCTGCTGACTTACCCTCGTCGGCGACTGGCCAGGAGAGGTTGAGGAACAGTCCCTGCCCAAAGAGCAGTACCGGGGAGATAAGATTGGTGTTGCATCTGAGAACGATCCAGCACTCGGGGGGGGGGGGGGGGGATTGGAGAGGATTGATGCCTGGGAGACTGCCTAGGTGATGGTGATCTGCGCCGTGGCAATCTCTGGTGGGAGGCCCAATAGTACTGTGTGTACGAGGATCGGCGTCGTGACTCACGTATCCCGTAGGTGGACATCTTGGCGTCAGGGACCTGGGTCTTCTGACGGGGACCGAGGCTGCGGTGATGGGGATTGATGCCTGCGGTCCGGGGACCGGGGATGCTCCGCTGCTTTAGGGGACAGTCCCATAATTGGCTTGCCCATAGATGCCGTGGCATTAGCCAGGTCCATCGTCTGGCTTGGAGTCTGCGGAGGCGGCCGGCCTACTTGCTTTGGCAGCCAGGCCAGCTTCAGGCACGGATGGCCTTATGAGGGGCTGGGACCCCTTGCTACTCCCTGGAGCCAGAGGTGGGTCCCTGGCTGGGCTAGGGGGTCTGAACATACTGATGCCCCCAAGTAGCTCAGGGGCAGGCATGTAGCCTAACACAGGTCCTTTGCCTGAAGCCCACTTTTTCTGCAGTGCCGGCGGGCCCGTTGACTTCGACCACTTCTTAGGCACCAGTGAGGGGGAACGGTGCTGGGTGGATTCCGGTGTCAGTGGTGCACCGCGCACAGATGCAAAAGTGCTGGGTATGGAGACTGATCGAGAGGGCTCCGAGGCAGGACAAAGCACAACCTCCATGAGGAGGGCCCTTAAGCAAATATCCTGTTCCGTTTGAGTAAAAAAGTTTTTGCACATCCTGCACTTGTCCTTTCTCTGGGACTCCCCCAAACAGCTATCGTGAGGGTGACTAATGGGCATTGGCTGGCTGCACAATGATCATGGCTTAAAGTCTGGGGAATGGGGCATGCCCTGCTCTGAGGCAAAGTCCCAGCTGGGACTCTAACTCAAACTACGATGAAGTGAGCTGTAGCTCACGAAAGCTTATGCTCTAATAAATTTGTTAGTCTCTAAGGTGCCACGGGTACTCGTTTTCTTTTTGCGAATACAGACTAACACAGCTGCTACTCTGAAATCAAACTACTACTGTAACACTTGATGTAATGGTCTAACAAGTACCTAAAAACTAAAAACAAAGGAGACAAAACCATGGACTGTAAGAACTGCTAACGCTCTTGTGATGCAAGACAAAGTGCTCAGACCAACTCTCAGGGGCATTAAGAAAGAACTGAGAGGGCGTAGGGATGGTGGCGCCTAATATACCAGCGTATGAGTGTGGCACACAAGGGGGCAACACAACTGACCCGACAGATACCGCTAAGGCAAAAATTTCCGACTGTGCGGGTGCCCACACCCCTAGAATGGAATAGACATGAGCAAGCACTGGAAGAATGTTATTTCTCACTCCTGCTCTAACTTGTGCACTGCTGAGCTGTGTTTTACTCTACAGGTGACTTCACATGAATGGTGAGTGAAATAATCCCTAAGAACAGTAAACGGTAGCATCTATGTGGATGAAATATGCTGTGCAAGGGAAAATCATCATAAAAAGGAAATGCTAACCTAATAAGCAAGCAGGGAATATCCTTCTTCACCTAGTAATTGCTTTCTTAGAAACAGCAAGCAAAGCATGTCTACAACTATCGTCCTTGGGTGCTGTTCTTATAGTAAGAACACTACCTGTTGCAGTACATCAACAAACTGCCAGAAATGCAGAGAAGCACGCTAAACTTGACCATTGGAATGACGATTGTGGACACTTGCTCTGAGCATGCCCACAGAAGACTCCTGGCAACAATGCAGCAAGGTCTAAGCCTTCCATAAGCATTGTCCCCCTAAGTAAATGTTTCCACCAATAACAACCCTATTTAAATAAAAGACAACACAAACAAGGACTCCAACTTAACTTTGACCTCTCCTCACACAGTTGTACTGGTTTAAATATAACTCCTCTTCTCTGACTCCAGGCTCACTACAGGGCTTAGATAAAAACACACTTTTTAATAAAGCCAAAAGATGGAGCCCGTACGTGAGCATGCTCAGATACTATGGTGAAGAGGACAAGTACCTAGATAGACAGGCACCCATACATCTTAAAAATGAAAAACACTTCCCAAGCCCAAAAAACCATTAACCAACCCATCCCCTCAACCCACACCTGAAGACATCTTTTCCTTGGAAAGCAAGCAGGGTGACCCAAGCATCACCAAACCTGGCACTGGAGGACCAAGGAGGGAAGCGTGTTTCAAAGCCAATGACTCACCACTGACAATGCTCTAGCACTGTTCCTGACTATTATTATTACTAATCAAGTTTCTTAGGAGAGTGCCTAAGGACCAACAAGAACAGGGCCCCATTCTGATAGGCACTGCACAAAACACAGAGTAGTAGATAATCCCTGTCCTGAAGAGCTTGCCATGTGACTAGACCAGACAGACACAAGGTGGGAAAGGAGTAGAACAACACTGTCATGTCAGCGCTACAAAATAAATATATAAATATAATTGGGGGTGGGCCACAGATGGAAAGAAAAGTGGAGAGGAAAGGAGGTAAGGGGTCTCAGGAATGGAAGGTGTAGAGTGAAGCTGAGGTGGAGAGACTGGTCCACCCCTGCCCCTCAAAGAGCCAATCCGTACAGGGCAGAGAAAGTTGAGTCAGAACTGTAGTAAGTTCTCTGAATGTCTGATGGTCCCTGCTTGGGTGGCATCTGCAGTTGCTCCTACTGGCCAGGATCTCTGTCTGGTTCCACTCTGAACTTTGTCCCTCCCCCTGGCCAATGCCACATGGCTGAGGGAAGGGGGTCCTCCCCTGCATAGTTCTGGGTCCCAAAGGGTGCTCCCAGCTGGGCCCCATTTTACCCCTTCCCAGCTCAGTGCAGTGGTCCCTGCTTTGGCTGCTTCTGTTTATCTCATACGACACCAGGGGTTGCAGTAACACACGACTGGAAAAGCATATCTCAGGTAGCCTGGATCAAAAGTATTCAGGGCTTTAATAATCAAACCCACCACAAGCTTCACCCAGAAGCCTGTCAGTAGCCAGTGCAGATCCCAGAGCAAAGACAATGTGCTCTCAGGGAGGAACAGGGAAACTGAAAAAGGATGCCCAAGCTGCAATTTCTGAATGGTTCAAAGGTGTTGCCCAATGGAGAAAACACTGCAACAATCTAAACTTGGAGTGGCAAGAGTATGGATTAGTACGGGGAGGTCTGCATCCAAAAGGAAAACGTGGAATCTGCTTGTTAGATGTTGATGATATGATGAAATGCACATGACCACTGTTGCAATCTGAGAACCCAGTAGCAGCATGAGATCCACCAAGAATCCCAGGTTACAAAAAATTTAGAAACAAAGGATAGATGTGCCTTGCTAATCAGAGGTACTGAAAAAATTTCTTCCAATGACTTGAATGCTTATTGGGTGGGAGAAGCCAATGGAGATACTCCAGATTTACACGGATTCACATTACAGTAGTATTTGGCCCCAAGAACAAAACATGTTACATTTTGTATTGATAAGTTTGATCAAGGAATTAATTAGGCAAGGCTGAAGTGGATAAGTTCTCCAAATGATGTTTCAGTGACAGCAAAAACTTCTCAAACCTAACTGAAGAGCTCACTGTATTCTATATGAAGTAATTCCTACTTTAGCATTTAGTCTAATCCTGCAAAACATCCTTATCTGTATGAGCAACCCCCCCCCCCAGTGGCTTGAATAAGGCTAATCAAGCAATAAGGACAATTCACAAGAAGGGGGGAGGTGAGAGACTAGGTCTCAGGTTGACTTCCCTGAATCTAGGCAATTCATCAGGTCAATTCTGGGAGGCGACACGAGAAATATGATTCACTGGGAAGTAATAAGGTGTTCTCTGCTCCCCCAGCAATTCAGATTGCTGCCTGCCCAGCATTCTGACCCTTGCCAGCCCTGGAACCAGACCCATCAGCATGGCAGTAAATGATGGTGCCTCTAAATCAGATTACAAGTTCCAGATCAAATGTAGTTTGTTGTTCTATCAACAAAACACACCCCCTTTCCCTCCACTCCACTAAACTCAGAATGGAAGCTGGGCGGGAAATGGTTTTCCATCCTGCTAAAGTGTTTAGATATTTTTTTTAAAGTTTCCTATTTCAGATCAAGAGATGGGCAGGGTGCAAAAAAAGTGCTCAGATTAGCCAATAATCCAGTGGTTAGGGCAGTCACCTGGGATGTAGGAGACCCAGGTTCAAGGCCCTACTCTGCCAAATTCAGCAATTCCATCCTAAACCTGAGAAGTTATTCTCCACTGAAACATGCACACATTCCCATTAAGTATCAATTTTGACAAATCAGCATTTTCCAACAAAAAAATATTTGGTAGAAAAATTCCCAACCAGCTCTACTCAACACAATGACGTATGGCACAGTTAGGTTTACAGAAAGACTAGATGAGGGATGGCGCCTATGTCCACGACACAAATGCCCCTTTAAGATTTAGAGACACGTAAATCAAGTATCCTCTGATATTCCTGTTTTGTTTTTAGCAAATTACTGCAACGATTTTAAACAGGAAAAGAAAATCTATTTTTAAACCTGGGTAATGAAATTGCTTCCCATTACTTTTTCTTTTTAAATCAAAAGTGGCCTTCTGCATGGTCCTGCACGACCAGCAAGCAGGGCTGGCCATTAAGGCTCACCAAGCAAATCACTTCCAAGACTTTACAAATAATTAGTTTCAGGTGTTTAAAATCCATTGCATATTTTATAAACAAGTTCTCAGATTTTGGCTTTAGTTGGGTTTTCAAGCTCTACATTTCTATACATTTCAAGTTCTATACATTTCTGCATCCAGCCCATCACCACGGCTTCCAGGCTCCAGAGACTGAATTAGGATGCATTTTGTTCAGTGCTTTCAGACCTTTGTTTGTGCTGCTGGCCCAGGCTCTGACGGGGAAGGTGATATGACCACCTCCTTTCTATTAGTTTTAACCTAAGACTTTAAATCCTAATTATAATGATCTTGAGTTCAAAATTTTTTAAAAAAAAGTATGTGGCCTTTTACCCAGTTTGTGTTCCCAGGCAACAAAGCAGACAGGATACATCTGCTTAAACAATACAAGCCATATTCTGCCCCCATTTCCAGCACAGCTATCCCAATTACTTTTAACAGGTCTGTCCCTTCTAGGTGGACTGTTGCTACTGTAGATGTATTTTATCCCACCTAAAGGCAAGAAAAACGGTCAGCCTCAAACAAGATTTCATTTCTGCTGGTGCCAGGATTGAAGAATCTTTCTTGGGAACCATCCAATGCAGGTCTGTTGCTGAGCATAATTTGAAGGGGAGCAAACTGGTGGTAAACTGCTGACCTGAGATCCACTCCCCAAATAAGACACTGGCTCGAGAGTGAACCATCACATTTCAGAACAACAGGAAAACTCTACCTTTTCAGCCGGTCTCTTAACGGTCAATTTAGCCTGTGCTGATTCACAGGCATATCACTAATTCTTCTTGGTGACTGGTCCTTCTGTCTTGCTGAATTAGTTCTAGAAGCACTGCCACCAAACAGAATCACTACCCTCAGAAGTTCAAATCTGAACATTCTTGAATGAGGATTGGCAAAGGCATTCAGGGGGAAAAGCCTCCTATTCCTTCCCTGGTGACTTTTTTCATCCATGGGGTAGAGAATATGTATCTCCTTCCCCCGTCTATTCTGAAATTAGAGATATGAGTCATAGGCCTAAAGCATTTCTGCTTTTCATACATTTTTTGGGTCTGAAATGAAATGAAATAGCTAACAGATCTTTCTTGGCAGAAGTAGGCAATGGAATTAATAGGGTGCTATTAATACCAGGAGTTCACATTTTATTCTCACATAAATTGGTTTCTGCTGTTTGAAAATAATCATGACTGGAGAGATGAATAAACATTTTGTCAGCGACGAGCCTCCATTGCGATACCTGTTCCTTTTTAATTTTCCTCAACTTCAAACTCATCTACCTTCATAGACTTAGAGACACAAGGTGGGTGAGGTGACCTTTTATTGGATCCACTTCTGTTGGCGAAAGAGACAATAGAAGTTTGTCCAATAAAAGATACTAATTCACCCACCTTGCCTCTCTAATATGCCTGGACCAACACAACTACAGAAACAAACATCCACAGGCTTAGCTGCTTTCCATCATCCACCACTTCCACCCAGCTTCAAATACCCTCAAAATTCTTGATCTTGCCCACTTATTGCAAGAAAATCTCCTTAAACTAGCCCTTATTTACAAACATCTCTAACTGTGTTCTTTAACCACCTTCCTCTACACATACCATTGCTTTCTTCCTCTCTTCACTGTTTCCCTGATATAATGGCCATTCTGGGGCCATCATACGGTCAGTGTCTTGAAAAACAGCAGGGATTCTGAGGTGTCCATTACACAACAAAGGGCATGTCTAGAGTGCAATCACAAGGTGTGATTCAAGCTAGTTCGGGTATGTCTTCTCAAGCTGCAATCTAACTAGCTTGGGTCTTGGAGCAGTGAAGCCGTTGGCAATGCATGCTTCAGCACGGGCAGTACAAGCCAGTCTGGGACCCAGAGTAATTACTTGCAGGACTAGCCCACGCTGAAGCCCACAGTGCCCAAGGTTTGCTGCTCAAGGACCCAAGCTAGCTAGATTAAAGCTATTTCTGGTATAGCTACGGGAACTGCAAACACATCCCATGATGGCAGTACAGACATAAGTAAAGAAGGAGGACGGATGGTCCAGCAGTTGAGGGCGCTCATGTAGGACTTGGGAGATCTGGGTTCAATTCCCTCTTCTGCCACAAGACTTCCAGTGTGACCCTGGGCAAGTCAGTTAGGATCTCCTCTGTAACAGGGGGTAATGACACTACCCTGTCTCACAGGGGCGTTGTGTGGTTAACCTCATTAAAGATGGTCAGGCACTCAGATACTGGGGGCCAGATAAGTACCTAAGGTAGATAAAAACCTCAGGTTTTAGATAAGATCCTTCTAGAGCAGGGGTTCTCAAACTTCATTGCACTGCAACCCCTCTGAGAACAAAAATTACTACACGACCCCAGGAGGGGGAACTGAAGCCTGAGCCCACTTGAGCTCTCCTGCCTTGGGGGTGCCAAAGCTGAAGACCAAGGGCTTCAGCCCCAGGCAAGGGGCCCATAACCTGAGCCCTGTTGCCCACGGCTAAAGCCCTAAAGTCTAAGACAGCCCTGGCAACCCCATTAAAATGGGGTCACGACCCACTTTCAGGTCCCAACCCACAATTTGAGAACTGCTGTTCTAGTGAATGCTAACTATCATGGGCCAAATTTTTATTGGTGTAAGCTGGTCTAGTTCCCTTGACTTCACTGGAGCAGAGCCAATTTATGCCAACAGAGTATTTGGCCTGATCATAATTCTGACCATAATTCCAAGGGCTCCAAGAAATTTGCTACTTCTAACATAATAAGCTTTGTCCTCTACTCCTGTGATCAAAGAACTCAATGGACCAGAATCACTGATATGCTCCAGCTGCTTTGCGCCACTCTGGGTTTACTGCTGCTTCGCATCGCTAATTTAACTGGCCACTTAATTCAGGTTTATGGCTCCTTTCGGCTGCCAGAGAAGCACAAAGCAGGCCCAGAGTGCACTGGTGAATCTAAAGCCTTATTTCTTCCATTAATGTCAGCTACATCACTTCAGGTAACTAATACCCACAATCTTTCTGTCCTTCCAATATCTCTCTGCCACAAGGCCCTGTCAGACAATAAAAGCACCTCATGCCTTCATCCTATTCTCCTTCAAACCTCACCTCCCGTATCCCAGGATAATTAACCACCTGCCCACTCGTACATTCCCAAATACCTTCAGTGCGCCATACCTCTCTCAAAAGTCCCTTCAGACTCCTTTGAGCAGTCTTCCCTTTCTGACTACAAGCCTGGTGCAAGTTCTCCCCGCATAGCCTTCTTCAATATTCTCAGCATGGTTCATGCTCCTGTCATTTCTGACTCATTATTTCTGCTCACACATGGCTTTCCTGCCTTTACTTCCTTGTATTCAACGTGGAATTGAGATCAAAGGATCACCACCTCCAGCCCAGAACAATTCCCTGAAATTCTAACTTTCTCACCCTCCTGTTTTCAACTCCAGCCACTACAAACAACCTTTCTGTAGCTCACAATACAGCCTCCTCTATCACCCTGCCTCACTACGCTATTTGAATATACCTGTTCCTGTTTATTCTAAAATGCAACATACTTTTAATTCTAATCTCTCCCCACCCCAAGAAAAAAAAACTTATACCCAACATATGAGTGAATTAACCGTAACACAGCCCTTTTCAGCCCATCCCACCCTAAGAGTTATTTACTTTATCATAATATCCTTCATTCAGTAGATCCAAGATAGGCAATTCCCTGCTTGTTAAAGTGTGACGTTTTGGGGTCCACCCTGACCACTAAAAGGTTCTGTCTCTGCCCACCCTTTAACTTCAGGGGTCTTTATGCTGGGCAGCTTTGGTTCAATTCCCTGACATCAACAACCTGCCCACAAGCATAAGGTTTCACCCGTCTCACCAGCCTAATTACATCTTAGGGTGACACCAAGAGCTCTTCCAGTCCTGGGTTTCCACAAACACATCTCTCCTATGTTCTTAATTACCAGACATTCAGAATGATCCCCTCTGGTTTGTCACCCCCGAAGGTGTGAAACCAGCCCCCCAGTTATCACATCAGTTTGGCACACACACTCCACACGGTTTGCACATCAGAGATCTGCTTGGGATAAAAACAAAGTTTATTTAAAAGAAAAACCACATATTTCAAGATGAAATAGTAACAGAAAGCAAACACAAGTTACACAGAAAACAAAACCAAGAGACAACTTCAGCCTTTACACTTTCATATTAGATAAAACCCCTTTTCTAATAAGTTACCTATTGTCTTAGAACAGTTTCCGAGGCTATCCACCCCCACCTATGGGAGGGATCCCGTGCTCACAGACATCATCCTACCTCGAGCTGTCCCCCAAGTTCTGGATAAAAAACAACAAAAACCGCTCAGTTCCAAGCCAGTTTCTAAAAAGCTTTTTCCTCCCCCCCAACTTTGTCCACAGTGACTCTTGGTTAGTCAGAGAGGGGAAACTGCTTCCTTACTTGATGTTGGTCAGGATGTTCTTTTCCATTTTGAGTTGTCTCAATGTCATTTCACTGTCTCTAATGGTCCACCAAACTCTTCTCCTGGGCTGGGCAATGGACAGTTACTCAAAGTTGGTTTCATGTAGACAACTAGTTTAGGGGGTGCCCTTTCCAGTTTGACATGGAACTGAAGCTGCACCAGTTTTCTACACACAAATACATACACTCACAATCAAGCCTGTGTCCGTATCTCATAACAATTACTCCACTTAAAACATTACAAGCTCTCAAAAGACACATTGTATAAAACTATCCAGTAACACAGTATGCAATCAGTTGGTTTTACTGCTTATTTGGGGGGTTTGGGCCTTTTGTTCTCCCTTGGGGTGTCTGGACCCTAACTGTCACATAGGGGCATCATTGAGCTCAACTTCACTATCGTCCCATAAGGAATACAGAGGTTAGTTTCTGCTCTCATTTTCTGGACAGTCACATGTCTGTAAATCCTGCAGCGGCACAAGAGCTAGCAAACAGAGCTGTAAACAGGGGAGTTTGAGTGGGAGTTTGTAAGGGGAATTTGTATTGTGGTGCTTGTTTGGGGTTTGTTTTTGCTGTGGGAGGTGGTCTTTTTGGTGTGGCTTGTGTTTCCCAGATTAACAGGACTTAGGTGGGAAGGCGATGACAGATACGGAGGCAGCTGTGGGAGAGACTCATGTAGTGGAAAAGACAATGAGGATGACTGGATGTGGAAGCTGTGGTATATACATGATCCTGGAGGGGGGACCAAACTACAGGCCAGTTAGTTTGACATCTATAGTATGCAAGGTCCTAGAAAAAATTTTGAAGGAGAAATTAGTTAAGGACATTGAAGTCAATGGTAAATGGGACAAAATACAACATGGTTTTACAAAAGGTAGATCGTGCCAAACCAACCTGATCTCCTTCTTTGAGAAAGTAACAGATTTTTTAGATAAAGGAAATGCAGTGGATCTCATTTACCTAGATTTCAGTACGGTGTTTGGTACCGTGCCACATGGGTAATTATTAGTTAAACTGGAGAAGATGGGGATCAATATGAACATCAAAAGGTGGATAAGGAATTGGTTAAAGGGGAGACTGCAACGGGTCCTACTGAAAGGCGAACTGTCAGGTTGGAGGGAGGTTACCAGTGGAGTTCCTCAGGGATCGGTTTTGGGACCAATCTTATTTAATCTTTTTATTATTGACCTTGGCACAAAAAGTGGGTGTGTGCTAATAAAGTTTGCAGATGATACAAAGCTGGGAGGTATTGCCAATTCGGAGAAGGATCGGGACATTATACAGGAGGATCTGGATGACCTTGTAAACTGGAGTAATAGTAATAGGAAGAAATTTAATAGTGAGAAGTGTAAGGTTATGCATTTAGGGATTAATAAAAAGAATTTTAGTTATAAGTTGGGGATGCATCAATTAGAAGTAACGGAAGAGGAAGAGGAGAAGGACCTTGGAGTATTGGTTGATCATAGGATGACTATGAGCTGCCAATGTGATATGGCTGTGAAAAAAGCTAATGTGGTTTTGGGATGCATCAGGAGAGGCATTTCCAGTAGGGATAAGGAGGTTTTAGTACTGTTATACAAGGCACTGGTGAGACCTCACCTGGAATACTGTGTGCAGTTCTGGTCTCCCATGTTTAAGAAAGATTAGTTCAAACTGGAACAGGTACAGAGAAGGGCTAGTAGGATGATCTGAGGAATGGAAAACTTGTCTTATGAAAGGAGATTTAAGGAGCTTGGCTTGTTTAGCCTAACTAAAAGAAGGTTGAGGGGAGATATGATTGCTCTCTATAAATATATCAGAGGGATAAATACAGGAGAGGGAGAGGAATTATTTAAGCTCAGCACCAATGTGGACACAAGAACAAATGGGTATAAACTGGCCACCAGGAAGTTTAGACTTGAAATTAGACAAAGGTTTCTAACCATCAGAGGAGTGAAGTTTTGGAATAGCCTTCCAAGGGAAGCAGAGGGGGCAAAAGATCTATCTGGCTTTAAGATTCTACTCGATAAGTTTATGGAGGAGATGGTATGATGGGATAATGTGATTTTGGTAATTAATTGATCTTTAAATATTCGGGGTAAATAGGCCTAATCCCCTGAGATGGGATATTAGATGGATGGGATACCAGGAAAGAATTTTCTGTAGTATCTGGCTGGTGAATCTTGCCCATATGCTCAGGGTTTAGCTGATCATCATATTGGGGGTCGGGAAGGAATTTTCCTCCAGGGCAGATTGGAAGAGGCCCTGGAGGTTTTTCGCCTTCCTCTGTAGCATGGGGCATGGGTCACTTGAGGGAGGATTCTCTGCTCCTTGAAGTCTTTAAACCACGATTTGAGAACTTCAATAGCTCAGACATACCTGAGGTTTTTCGTAGGAGTGGGTGGGTGAGATTCTGTGGCCTGCGTTGTGCAGGAGGTCGGACTAAATGATCAGAATGGTCCCTTCTGACCTTAGTATCTATGAATCTATGAATCCCCACGTGAACTTTGCCAAAAAAGGGGTTACTTAGATCTTCACCCTCTTTTGTCTTTACTGCAACTCCCAGGCTTCTCTAGTCCACATAATTCAGCCTCTCTAAAAATGTACTAGCTCATCTTCTCATTCATACTCAAAAACACAATCACCTATCCAACCTCAACTCTTCATTGATCCCCAGCTTGGGTATTCTGTAGTGATTCTCCAGACTGCAAGAGGGTTCATGTTTTCTTCACTTAGGAGGGGAAAAATCAAATGCCCAAATACAAAATGGGGAATAACTGGCTAGCAATATTGCAGAAAAAGAGCTGGTCTTATAGGGGATCAAAAACTGAACATAAATCAATAGTGTGATGCTGTGGCAAAAAACTAAATGTTATGCTAGGATGTATTAGCATGAGTGTTGTGAATAAAACATGAAAGCTAATTGTCCTGCTCTATTTGACATTGGTGAGGTCTCAGCTGAAGTAGTGTGTCCATTTATGGGCACCACACTTTAAAACAGTTGTGATCAAACTGGAGAGAGTCGAGAGGAGAGCAACAAAAGTGATAAAAGGTTTAGAAACCCCTGACCTATGAGGAAAGGTTAAAAACCCATGTTCTGCCTTAAGAAAGTAAGTCTGAGAGGTGACCTGATAACCATCTTCAAATAAGTTAAGGCCTGTTACAAAGAGGACATGATCATGTGTTCTCCATGTGCACCCAGGGAAGAACAAGAAGTATTTGGCTTAGTTTGAGGCAAGAGAGATTTAGATTAGATATTAAGAAACAAAAAACTTTCTAAGAATAAGAACAGTTAAGCACGGGAAAGGGTATTCCAAAACCTCCCTTGGTAACTAGTCATTGGAGGCTTCTAAGAACAGGTTAGAAGCCAGGGATGGTCTAGGTATATTTGGTCCTGCCTCAGCATGGGTGGATGGATTAGACCAATTCTGGGTAAAGCACATCTATGACTATGACTATGATAAAGCAAATGAACATTCTCGGTCAGTAGGTAGCATGCTGTACGCCACTGAGGATGCACAAGTTACAGCAGTGTAACAATGTGTCACTACCTATTTTGTACTGCTATTCAGATGCCTCTTCATTCAAATCAAAGAACTTTGAATTCAGCAGAAACTAACAGCTAAAAGCTACATTAAAAGCACATATGGATGGTGATTTATCTCACAACTAAAAAAAAAAAAAATCTGATTAAGGCTATGCAACATCCTTAAAAAGAAGATCTTGGACAGTCCGGTTTCAAATATTTACTGCTAACACATTTATACATCTTCCTCCATTTGGTCATCTTTTGAGGTTGATGGTCAGCCAGAGAGGTCACTGGAATTACAGTGCATACCAGTGGTAGGTAGAGATGCAGGTTTAATCATGTACTGCTGGCAGTGTATTTAGCAGTCAAGACAACCTCCAAAAAGCAGCCACCCCCTCTCTTAAAAGGCCACATTAAGGTATCTCCAAGGTTCACCACAGTACAATTTTGCTTGAGCTGTATTTAAATCCATGGGTCACCGGTCAATTTAGAGAGCATGTAAATATTGATATATGTTATACATCAGGAAGTTGGTGTTGCTCAACAGGCCAAGATGGGGGGCATAACAGGATAAGGAAAGAAGGAAAGCAGAGAGATGGCTCCTTTTATCTTATGCCTTCTTGCAATTATTTTCACTATCTTTGGGTGTTTTATTTTAATGTTTTACACTCTCTTGTTGGTTGTTTTTCTTTTTTATAACCACATCTTACTGTATCCTTGGCAATAATTTACACCACCCTGCTAGCATGTAACAAACATCTACATCAACTGAATAAAGTCCCAGTTCTACTAAGCATCTGAACTTTTGCTGGTTCTCTGGATGGTCACGAGACAGGCTGTATTGTAAGGAGTGGAACAAGGCAGTCATAAAACCAGAGCATGAACAAGGGCAATTTCAGCAGTGTAGAAACCACATCAACCAAATGACAGAAAGACTAATTTTCTAAACATTTTATATTTGGTTTCTTAGCTTTTGAAAGGCTATTATTACACTAAGACATGGCCAGCACATGCCATAGCAGTCTTTCTAGTCTGCTGCTTAGATTTAAGAGTGATTTTCTCCTTCTGGGAATTTCTTACTTTCCCAACAGATTGTGGTTCATCTAACCCTGCCTTGACCCCCATCCCTCATTGCTGATTCCCATCTCAGATTACTCCAGTTCCCCTTTCCACAACATAGTGTAGTTTGTGAAACACCTTCCATTTCTACTCCTCTCCCTGGCTGCACAAATCCACCCACCATGTGCTGCACAGCGACAGCTCTCTCCCACAAGCCATCAGAGGCGGTGGATGAAACCAAAATGATTTATTTTTATTTCAATTTCTTCTGCATCTTTAGACGAATGAAAGAGCAATGGGCAGATGGGTGGGAAGATTGGAGCCAGCAGTGGAAGCAAAGAAGAAAAGTGAGAGGGAGAAGTGTAAGAGGAGAGAAAAAAGAGAAACACCACACAGAAAAAGTACTACAGAATGTAATACACTTAAAATCAATGTCTTAAGGTTTCTTGGGACGTTTAATAGGAGTCTACAGAAATTACCCTAAAACCAGTAAATTTAATAACAAATTATGTCTTTCCTATATAGGACGATTGGGGAAAAAAAAAACTATAAGAAAGTTATTTTCTTTTACATTTTACCTGAGGGTGTGTATATATGTGTTTTAAATAAGGGCAGGGAGAACCTTCTGTAGTATTTTTGGTGCGACGTGGTCCAGTGGGAACATGAGAAATTCGCAGAGGTTGGAAATCCTTCATTCCTAGAAATGGACAAATTAAGCTCTGAAAGTCAGGGGTAATGTTAGTATTTCACATTCCCATTTTATGTAAAGGAATCAAGCTAATATTTTACAAAATTTCTCCTTTGTATTTCACTTATTCTCTTTCTGGAAACCCCACTGATTCATACAGAAGTAGCTGCTGAGACACTGAAATAATCTAACCTGTGAGGAAACCTTATTAATTTTAAGCAGGGGAACCAACAGCAGCTCCCTGTGAAATATTGTCAGGTTGGAAGTCAAGTCATGTCCAAAAAGAAAAAAAAAGGGAAAAAAAAAAAAGACAGACTGACAAATACTTTCAGATGCTGTAAAAGTATTTACTGACAGCTGCTGCCAAGTTTTGCCCATTCAAGAATGGAATTTTCAGAAATACTCACTACTGGACTAACTTTTCTCTTACAGGTAAAGCTGCCATCAACATCAATGGGAACAGATTTAGACCAAAACGGAGCACTTCTGAAAATCCCACCCTAAAACCAGATTTTTCTTAAGGGCCAGTTTGCCAACCCCTGACTGACACTGCTGATCAGTTACTCACACAACCAGACCTGACAACTGCAGTATCATGACTTGCATAAGTAAACTGCTCCCCAATGCAAGTAAGATGTTCACAACCTGACCCCAAATTGCTTTTCTCTTCCCTGCTGTTCTATGAAAGCTCCACATGGACAGGAGAAATTTATTATACAGGGAATAAATGCTGCCAAACGTACAGAGTATTCAAACAGAAAAGAGAAATCAAGTCTCTTTCAGATTGGTAACCTTAGCTACTACTTGTAGTACATAAAAAGAAAAGGAGTACTTGTGGCACCTTAGAGACTAACAAATTCATTAGAGCATAAACTTTCGTGGGCTATAGCCCACTTCATCAGATGCATAGAATGGAACATATAGTAAGAAGATTATATATATTACACACACACACACACACACACACACAGAGATAAGTTAGAAGTTGCCATACAAACTGTGAGAGGCTAATTAGTTAAGATGAAATATTATCAGGAGGAGAAAAAAAAACTCTCCTGCTGATAACAGGTCATCTTAACTAATTATATATCTTCTTACTATATGTTCCATGCTATGCATCTGATGAAGTAGGTTGTAGCCCATGAAAGCTTATGCTCTAATAAATGTGTTAGTTTCTAAGGTGCCACAAGTACTCCTGTTCTTTTTGTGGATACAGACTAACATAGCTGCTACTCTGAAACTTGTAGTACATAAAGTATTTTCAGACAGAAATATGACTTAAGTGGACAATGTCCCTTTAATGGTGTCTGTAAATTAACGATTATGTTGCATTCTGTTTTAGCTGGTCTCAATAGCATAAACAATCAGCAGATGTCCACCTACAACTCAAAACCAGTTGGCCAAGCTACTGCAGCACACTGTACAATATGATATACTACAAATATAATTTACCTGAGACAGCCAAAGGGGAGGGTTGCAAGGGAATTACAGTGAGGGAAACATGGAAAGCAAAGTGAACACTGTGTTCATTGGAACCAGGGAGAGCACGCAATGACTGGGAAACAGCATCTGTTGGAGTTCGAGATGGAAATTAACAGCAGCCTAGAGGGTCCCCTGCCTCCCCCTGCTGCCACATTCCACTCAGGGAAGGTCCCATCCAGGCACAGAACTCCATGCAGAAAGGGGGTCTTAGGCTCCTGTATGGCACTATCCTCCTTCCTGTCTTCTGTCAAAGGTGACCTATGGGTTTGAACTAAGGGAAGGGGTGGGGGAGTGGCTAGGGCCTAGGGAAATGCATGCCATTTCTACCCTCTAGCTCTGCAGATTCACTGCAAGAGATAACACAGCCAGTTCTATAACAATCTTTTCCATAGAGCAGTCCCCACCCAGTAATCTTCCTCCTACTCTGTCGGGGGAAAATATCACCTTCTGGGCTCCCCAAATGACAGGGCCTGCAATGGTGACAAGCCCTTGTGCAGTGCGTGTCGGGGGGGGTGGTGTCTCTCTCTGCACCCCAAGTCTCCTGCACGTCCACCGAAAGACCTGTCACAATCTGGTCCCTAATTAGCAAGATGAATTAGCATGTCTCAAAATCCCTTCTCCAAAGGCCCACATGCTGATCCAATACAATGATGTTGCATTGCTAGGTCGTGAAATTTCAGTGCAACAAGTTGCAACATGATGGAGCCTTAATTATATCCCCTTGGGCAAATACTAACTTAGAATTCTTGAATTCCAATTCCATCTCTGCATGAGATTCTGGGCAAGTCACCTGGCCTCTTAGCTGCCCTATCTGCAAAGCAAGTGTAGGAACAATCACCTACCACACAGGAGTATTTGAGAATTAGATAGATAGAAGTTTGTAAGGCACTATATAAAAGTGCTATGGCGAGTATAATTTTCTTGTTTCTCAAGTATCTGTTATTGACAATCAGAAATTGTCCTTCACAGCCTGGGAGTTTGTCAATATTTAGAAATGACCAGGTGGCAAAGAGGTGTATCCCATCTTTCCACCAGATCCTTTATAGATAGCTTTAAGGTGAGAAAGAGACAGATACCGTGACAGGAAGTGAGCACAGGGGAGATCCCTAGGCCAAAGCGTTCTGTGCAGAGCCATGGATGTTTGTGGTGCTATTTAAATCATTTTGACCTTTCATCTTGCAGATATGCTTAAAAAAGAATAGAGCAACTTACCAGTCCAGGCAAATTTCTCCATTTCTCTATGATGAAAGGGACATGCCAGGCTGATTAAACATATGTCAACCAAGAAAGCAGAGACTTCTGGGGAAAGCATTGTCTGTTGCAAAATAAATGAATGCTGCTGATTTTACAAGTTTCAGGCATATATACAGGACATCTACCTTCTGTCTGGTCACAACATCTAGATGCTCTTGTATGAAAAGAGCCACCGAGGCTAGATGGCATTTGTACCAGTTGTAGATGATTGCAACTGTGTAACTAATCAGCATGAAGGCTGACATACATTTTTACAGGGCATCTCTCTTTCTGACATTCAAGTTTCTCTCCATTCTCTGGGCCTGCCCTTGTATTATGCCTCTTGATTTCAGTGGGGCCAGCATTTCTTTCAATCCTAGTCACAAATCTATACTGGACCTAGGCTGAAAGACATTATTGTGGAACTTTCTGTCAACTAATGAACTTTACAATAGTTTGTAGCTGCCTAACATTGTTGCTCAAAAAGTGCTACATTTCAGAGATCCCGGATACCCAATAGGACTTGCTAGTTCTAACACATTAGCATCCCTCTCAATGTGACCAGGCCTAAATGGGGAGACAAATACCTAAACTGAAGGGGACACAAAAATTATTCAACATAAAATTAAGAATGCCGTGGGATCCCTTCCTTTATGTAAATAACTCCGTATAATCTCACTTTCATGATTCCTTATTTCTGATATAAATAACTCTTAGCAGTAAGAATGAAGGACACTAAATCGGTCACATCCCTTGAATCAGGCAACATTTGAAAGACATGTCTTGGACAGCTGCTGTCTAGATGAAATCTAGAAGGAGGTAGATGTAGAACAGAAGGATCAGCCTCCAGCCAGAAATGGAGTCAGCTAGCTATCCTTGTTCCTTCTTTCTTTTTCCTTTCCCTTTCTCTTTGTCTGTCTTCATCTCAGGATGAACTGTCTGGTCGTAAACAGTTTTCACTAATTTAATTAAACTGTAAAAAGATCACATGCTCATTTGTCTCCCCCATACCAGGCAAAATGTCTGAAATTTTACCATCAAAATGAGCAGTGCTCAGAGCACACAGAACTCCCGTAAAAATTCCCTTCTCATCTAGAAAAAGACAGGCATTTAACACCTCATCCCCCAGTGATCTTCCCCCATAATCTCTGCTCCTATGCATTCCACTTCCAATCAGTCCCGGACAGGTCACTTCATGTGCATGTTTAAAACAGAGATCAGAATCTTAATGCAATAAGAGTGAGATTTCATAAAAACCTCATACACTGAAAACAGATTTACTATACATCACACGTAGCCAGGGAGTTGGGACTTGAACTCTTGTCCTTGATCCTCAAACACAGGCCTCTGTCACTTGAGCAAAAGGAAAACTGTTAACATGCTCTGGGCCAATATCCTCTATGGGACAGTTGCCAGTGTTCACCATCACTCACCTCAGTCATACACACCATCCCCTACATTACAAGTATTACAGCCAGTGCATTGCAAGATTCAATCATCTCCCTGCATATCAGAAAACTGCCCCAAGAGAGTTCAATCCAGAGGCAGAACACTAGCGCTGCTCTCATGATTATATTTTGTCTGAACCTTTCTTTTCCATGTCAGCATCTGAGCCCAAGCCTCCTGTGAAAACTCACCACATAGTGTGATAGTTTGTTGCAGATCCATACTCAGGTGTGAGTAGCTTGCACAATACCTGGCTGTGCTATTTATGGCTTCAGCCAGTCACGCTAAGTCACTTTCTTCACCTAGAAGTTCATTCACAAGCATTTTAAATATGAGAAAGGAGATTAATAGCAGAGGTTCCCAGGCACTGCAAGACAACCACTCTAACCTAAGTCTTTAAGAAATGGAATAAAAATTAGCCAGAAATACATATCTATCATTCATATTTAATCTTCATCTAAGCATTGAGAAAATATTAAGTGAATGACTCTTTAAAAGAAAAAAAAAACAGAGGGGTGGGGAATGTTATCTTTCAGGGACTCTACGGAACTTGGAACTGTTGCACTTGGGTCATCCTTACGAATTCTACATATTTTTTCATACAGTGACGATGCATTTATTTAACCTGGCTTTTCCTTTGGCTTGCTATTTGGGAGAGGATTTATTGTCAATGCAGTTGAGCAGAAAGTGAGGGTGGGTTGGATTTATTGCAGTTGTCAGAGAATCAACCGAACAATACTTGCTCCTCTTCCCAAACTGCCCCCGAAGTAATTAGTATACTTCGAGAACATCTTGCCATTTTATCTAATTTGTTTTGTCCCAGGAGTCAGTCTCACTCTCACACAGAGAGAGAGAGAAAGAGAGAGCGCGAATTTCTCAAGATTTCAGACTGTGTTAATCTCTAAATTATAAATAGTTATTAAATACTTATTTGCCCAGACAAAAACCCCACACATCACAGCTGAAGCTACATGTGTCAAGGCTCATTCTGTAACTCTGAAGTGGCAAAGGCCAAATCCTATCCACAAACATCTTCCAGCTGAAGACAATGGGAAGAAGGCAGAATTGGGAGATTTATAGCAGAAGACACTAACCACTAGGTTAAGTAGCCCTACAATAATGGAAATGCTGGACACAATTCTCCTCTAAGCTTCACACTCCTATATGTCCACTGATTACAGCTGAGTTACTGTAGTAAGTGAAAGGAAAAGTGGGCCCAAAGATATTACTTAGACTAGACCCTTGAATCAATGCAATCAGCCCAGTGCCAGCATATCATTTCTGCATCTTACTGTTTAGTTGTTTGATGAGGGCCCAGCCCTGCATGATGCTGAGTGTCCTCATCTCACACTGATAACAATGGGAGGGAATGGTGCTCAGCAACTTTCAGGAACTGCTTAGCACATACCAGAATCAGGCCCCTAACGAGACAGCTGGACACATTTTTCAATTGAAAAGATGTAAACAGCAGAGTGGAGATAAGGTTCTGAAGAAGCACTGATTATGTGAAATCTAGAATTGCAAACAGCAGGTATTTTAAAACTTGCATTTTGGCCTTTTTGTTGGTCATGGTATACCAGATTATGCCTTTAAAGGCCTGGGCTGTAGGAAAGGGAGTGCAAAGCCACACCATCTCAAGGGAAGCACCAAGAGGCAGCCAAATGGCCCAGGTACCTTTCTGTAGAGGACAGCGTATTCTGCAACACCATGTTAAAAGGTATGACATACTCTCCACACCATAGCGGACCAGCTGCGCTGGCCAGAACATAAGGGAATGCACATAAGTTACTCCTGGAGAAATTCTGCAAATAATATGTTAAAATTCAGCCAAATTTTGCATATTTTATTTGTCAAAATAACATTATATAATCATGCAAGTTTCATTTTGGTATTTTATTTCAAAATACCTGTAAGCAACTGTGAGTGTAACAATATAGACAAAAAAGATTCTCCCAAGAGCAGAAAGTTAAAAATAAACACTCTACCTAGTTCCTGTTTCACTGCCCCCTCCCCCTCCAGAGCCTGGCTATGGGGCCCCTTGCAGCCCACACACCCGTACTCCCTCCCACCCAGAGCTCAGCCACAGGGCCAGACACCCACACAGAGTCCAGAAATGGGGCACCCCCCCAGTCCAGACACCACACCCTTCCCACAGAGCCTAGCTGTGGGACCTCCTCCAGCCCATACACCCATACTCCCTCATCCCCAGAGCCCAGGCATGGGGCACCTCCCAGCTCAGACACCCCCCCCCCAACATAGCCCAGCCATGGTGTGCAGACCAGCCCAGACACACCCATCCTCTCCCCCCCAGAACCCAGCCATGGGGCACCCCCAGCCCAGACACCCTCATCCCCTCCCCCCTAGAGCCCAGCTGCGGGGTGCCTCCCAGCCCAGACACCTGCATCTCCTCCCTTCCAGAGCCCAGCTGCGGAGCACCCCCCAGCCCAGACACCTGCATCCCCTCCCTTCCAGAGCCCAGCTGCGGAGCACCCCCCAACCCAGACACCCACATTCACTACCCCCAGAGCCCAGCCATGGTGTGCCCCCAAACCCAGACATCCGCACCTCCCACCCCCAGAGTCCAGGGATGCTGGGTTCTGGGCTTATATGTACTTTCCTGTACGTCACCTCTTCCTTCAGGACGACCCGGGAACTGCAGCTGCTTGGAGCCCTCCAACTCCCCCTCTCCTTCCTCCCCCATACAGTGTCCTGTATTTGTAAGCTGGGCTCTGCTGGGTCCAGCATCCCCTAGTGGCAGCCAGCAGCTCTTCAGCATCAATTCTGCGGAAGAAAAGGAAATCCTGTGCAGAACATTAATTCTATGCAAATTCTGCACTGTGCAGTGGTGCTGAAAGAATTTAATGGAAAACCAGAAGAAATCAGCTATGTAGTCCACCAAAAAAAGGTGCCACCTATCAGCCAGCCAGAAATAAATAACTGCAGCCTGTCTGCTGAGAAATGATTAGAAAACACTCAGGGGCTGGTTTACACTACAGACTTATGTTGGTGTAACTGTCACTCAGGGTTGTGAAAAATCCACCCCCTATCATACCCCTGTCCCATACAGACAGAACCATGTGAATGGGAGGGCTTCTCCCATTGACATAGCCACTGCCTCTCAGGGAAGTGGATTAACTACGCCGACAGGAGAAGCTCTCCCGTTGGTGTAGCAGTGTCTTCACTAAAGCACTGCAGCATTGCAGCTGCACTGGTGTAGCTGTGCCACTTTAGCGTTGTGTGTAAAGACAATCTCTCATTCTAACAGTTACAGGAGGGAAAGCAGGGCTTCCCAAGCTGTGTTAGATAGTGGAGCTTGATATTCCACCCATTCACAATTTAAGGCGACGGCACATGAACCATAACTTTCATTAGCCATGGATTGGCAGAGCATGCTTCCCCCCACCCCTTCAATGAAGAACTGAAGTTAACCAATAAACTGAAGTTGCTTTAAATGTAGGCATAAAAGCCTGCTGAAGCATTTGATAAAGCATGGAATACCAAAATGTACAATATTGGCCAAATGCTGTCATCAGTACCAACTATATAACCTCAGTGAAATCAATGGGGTGGCATAAGCAGGAGGGAAGGCAGGCTTCATCTCCAAAAGACTACCAAAAAGCAGGGGGGGAAATTCAAGATTTTGATAATGAAAGGTATAAATAGAAGGGTCAAATAAGGGACACCTGATTTATTATAACTTAGTTATGCAGAAAAGATTTGACAGATTAGAGATTTGATTCTGTATTCCTTACACATCCAAAATTCTCAGTGAAGCTAATGAAATGCAGGTTTCAGAGTAGCAACCGTGTTAGTCTGTATTCGCAAAAAGAAAAGGAGTACTTGTGGCACCTTAGAGACTAACAAATTTATTAGAGCATAAGCTTTCGTGAGCTACAGCTCAAAGGCACTGAATTTAGCCGTATAGAGTGGAAATCTGTCAACTTAATGAAATGCAGGGTCAGACCCTCTGTAAATTAATAATTTTTAGATAGGTGCTTAAAAAAAAAATCTAAATCTAGCCACACTTCATATGTTACATTCCAGATATAAAATTATCTCCATAGTACCAATTCTGGAAGGCAGCTGCTAAACATTGGATTCTCATGCTATTCTTACAAAATAAATTTTATGTTGCTGTTTTGGGTTTTTTAAGTGAACTATATAAAATGAACATTGTTAATGCCTTGTTTCTACCATCCTGTATAAATCTACTACTGTGACTTTATTGCTTTCTGGATAAGTATTAAACATAGATGAGCATTATTCAATTTCCACAGACTGAAAGAACTAAGAGAATTAGAGAACATCTAGATTTATTTGTAAACTGACTGGTTGTTATTACAATGTGTACTTTTACTGTTATAAAGACAATAAACAATAAATCAAATGAACTAGTCTTAGTTTAGAAGATGGCTTAATCGTTGACAAAGAAAAACCTTGGACAAAATATATCAGTCCAAATCCTGTTCACCTTATTCACGTAACTTATTTTGGTAACACTAGGACTGGCCCGAAAGCAAGAATTCCAGTTTGTAAAAAACTGGGGTTTCAGAATTTGTTTCCATTCCACATCAGGGTGAAACCAAGACCTTTTTAATTATTTTTTTTTTTGCAGAGAGAGAGAGAGAGAGAGAGAAAGACAAAATCATACAAGAGACCCAGCTCCCAGTGCTTTAGGAACTCACCTTGGATGTGGGAGACCAACGTTCAAGTTCCTGCTCTGTCAGGAAAAGAAGGGACATGAACGTGGGTTTCTCATATCCCAGGTCAGTGCTCTAACTATGTGGTCAGTCTCACTCTACCCCAATGAATATTTATTTATATGAAGTGGAACATCTCTAACATGAGACTCAGAGAGAAAATGACTTGATAGCCCAGTGGGACTTGAAAGCTCAGTAGGACTTGAACCTGGGTCTTCCACATCACTGATAAATACAAATAGGCTACTCTCTCTCTCTCTCCCACCTAAAAACCTATCCTGGATCTGAGAAACCCTCTTAACAAAAGTTTCATCAAAACTAATACATTTCTGAAAAAAAAAAAAAAAAAAAAAAGTTCCATTGAAAAATTCCTGACCAGCTCTGGTGGACACCAATGGGACTTGCCCAACGAGCAGGACGCAGCCCAAGATACTTTAGTGGTACGGTCTAGATTACACACATCTAATATGAGGCATAAATGATGCTCTAGGACAGAATAACCAATCACTAATTCCAGCCAGTTAGAAACAAACTAAATATTCTGCATATCAAAATAAGTTAGAAATTTAACATTTTTGTTGTTGTTCATTATGGGCCTTACTCCTGTTCCCACCAGCATCAGTAAGAGTTCTGCCATTAACTTCAGTGAATGCAGGGAGGGGCCCCTCTATATTTTTTTGTTAATTAAATGGTCTCATTTTTATTGGGTATAAATTCTCTCAACTTTGACAAGCCTCATATACATTTTATTGCACTCACTGATCAGCCCTGCAAACGAATATGTGCAAACAAGTACCACTAACCGAAAGAATCATGTATTTACCTGTAAAGTGTCTGAATGACCTGGACATGTTTATTTTTTTCACTTCCCAATGTGGTAACTGGAAAAACACCCATTGACTTGAACTGGCTTCAGATCAGGACCCTAGTTACTACAGTAACAGGTGCTTGTTAATAAATAAATGACACTTTAATGGTATATAGCAAACACCAGTGCCCTGAAAAATCTTTGACATCAACATTTATCTTTATCAACTTTGCTTTCTTGAGTGTACTGAAGTTTTTTGGGTGCTTCACTGCATAGGGAGAACCTACTGTTGCATTTTCTTTAACCTAAAAATGAAAAGCTCATGTTGCATTGTATGCCAGCTTGCATTTCTTCCTGCAGTTAAACCAAATTAAAAGAGGATGACATCTTTCAGCTAATACAAAACATAAAAGACTGCCCCCAGCCTCTATTCTCTATTAATAATCCATTGGAGTGAACCACCATCAGTGATGTGGTGTTATAGCAGCTTTAAAAACCACCTTGAAGGATGTGTTACTCAAATGCCTCTAACTGCTAGTGGGAATGGATGACAGGGAATAGATCACTAGATAATTGCCCTGTTCTGTTCATTCCCTCTGAAGCATCTGGCATTGGCCACTATTGGAAGACAGAATTCTGGGCTAGATGGACCTTTGGTCTCACCCAGGAGGGCTGTTCTTATGATAACAGTGAGAAAAGGAAAGGCTCAAGCCACAGATTCAGTACAAACTACAAAATAAAAGTACACAGCTGGTTTCCTAGAACCAGTCTTGGGCAATGATTTTTCCCCCTATTTCTGGCACTGTAGTTCAGAACTGCAACCTGTGTGTGTGCACACATACATACACCCTCCATGGAATACAAGCAAGTATTAAATAGGCTGACAGTTAAAAATCAACCACACCCAACACTCAGATCACACATTTCATATCATGGAGTTATACCAATATGTGCAGCATCACATATCAAAATATGGATTCTGCCACAATACACTGTAGAAAGGAGAAACCTAGCTAGATTTGTATAGTGCAGCACTATGATGCTTTGTTGCATTCCTCTCAGATACAGCCCCAAGACAGCTGCTTCTCATCCTTGAGAGCCCTCATTTGTGTGTTTATTGCACAGATCAGTACTGTCCCCCCTCTGCTTTGATATCGATATGAACCCCCTTTGGAGACACAGACAGGACTACAGGCTTCATTGGCTACTGCTTACTGATGACACCCAGCTCCACACCACCTCATCTGCAGACACAAAGACATTAAGACAAGAACACCTGGTTAAAGAGTAGATGGCTCAAAGCAAGCCCAGAAAAGACTGAAATGATGCTATCAGAAAGGGGAAAGCACTTCAATGAGCTAACCAAGACAACAGCCCCTCCCTCCTTTGAAGGACCCACCTTCTGTTCACAAAAGTACTACATAGTCTTGAGGCTAATCAGGCTCTTTACTAATCCTGGTCCCCCAGGTAGGAAGAGTGATGAGAACTGCAGTATTCTGTCTACAGCTTGCAAGGGAAATATGCCCTTCCCCTTTGTGGGGAGGAGCTAGCCAGAATGTGCCATGCTAGTCACCTCTGCAACTGGGAGGTAGAAGCCCTGCAGAAACCACAGTTTATGCAATTTTGCCCACCTCCTGAGCAAGACAATCCACTGCACCTTCCAATGGCTCCCAGTTTGCTTCCTGTGCCATTTCAAGGTCATGGACTTTAAGGTCTTCAAATACTTGAACAATGCCCACATCAGTGACTCTCCATTCTCGACCCACCAGAGCACACGTACTCTTCCAGAATAATGGAGCTGACAATGAAACAACCAGCCAAATACACAGCTTTGTACATTAGAGGTGCTTCCTGGTGGAACAACCTACCAATACAAGTCTGCAATTCTTAGTAACAGTATATGGCGCTCAGTTATCATGATGATCAATACAAATAAAATAAAATGGATAACATAAGGCAATGCCGCCAACAAGCCTTGAATATGTCAATACAATTCTTTCTTCTGGCCTGACTTTTCAAGTTGCTGAGCACTTGCTGTTCCTGTTGACTTCAGGGGTACCTGGGAGTGCTCAGCACGTCCAAAAATCAGGCCACTAATGTCCATTAATAAGCTCAGTAACATTGCAGGAAATAGTAACACTAGTTTCTTATGGAGAATAAACCTAAGGTCTCTTCCACTGAAGTTGAAAACACCCTATGAATTCAATTCATCAATTGTAGCATCCTTCCTTGGTTATCTCCCAACTTCTTTGATCTCTCTCACTCCAGGTTGTAATCCAACACCCTCTTGACTCCAGTCTGCCAGCTTTTCTGGATCCATTGTAAACAGTGAATCCCTGGAGAATTGTTATAGTCATACCTACCACACAAAGCCAATTCCATCCATGGTGTAAGATTATTTTGGTGGAGTTGCATCTGCTTATGCCAGGGCTGAATTTAGCCCATTTATTTCAACAACTTGCTGACAGGAGCATTACAACACTGGTATGATTTAACAATGCAGCAAATCACTCAAGGCTTCACCTTGTTCTGTCATTTGTGAATTATGTCACTCGTGAACACAAAGTCTCCTGCACTCCCAGGTACTCCTATTTCCGCCTATCTGAAATAGCACCACAAAAAGTTAAGAATCCATTGAGCAGTTTTTCTGGAAAGCATGGGCCCGATTTATCCCTGCAATACTCCAATCTAACTTCCATGAAACCAATGGAGTTACACCAGTGTAAATCTGGAGTAACACAAAAGTGAATCAGGCCTACGTGCATATTACTGCTGGATGTTTTTGAGAATGATGTGTCACCCTTCTTTGGGCAGATCAGGCCGAATTCATCCCTGCTGTAACTCCACTGACCCCTCTTACACCAGGGATGACACTAGCTCATTTATTTTAAGCGTGATGTCATTCAGGAGAGAATTCTGCATCCATAAATACATGAACATCTTTCAGGCTAGGCACAGGCTACAGATCTGCTCTGTATGACGCACTAACATTAAATAAAAATTTGGGTTGTCTATTAATCGCAGTTAACTTGTGATTAACTCAAAAAATTAATTGATGAATCAGTTTTAATCATACTGTTAAACAGAATACCAATTGAAATGTATTAAATATTTTTGGATGTTTTTCTACATTTTCAAATACATTGATTTCAATTACAACACAGAATACAAAGTATACAGTGCTCACATTATATTTGTTACAAATATTTGCACTGTAAAAATGATAAATAAAAATAGTATTTTTCAACTGAACTCATACAAGTACTGTAATGCAATCTCTTTATCGTGAAAGTGCAACTTACAAATGTAGATTTTTTTTGTTACTGTTAACTGCAATCAAAAACAAAACAATGTAAAACTTCAGAGCCTACAAGTCCACTCTGTCCTATTTCTTCAGCCAATCGCTCAGACAAACAAGCCTGTTTACATTTACGAGAGATAATACTGCCGGCTTCTTATTTACAATGTCACCTGAAAGTGAGAACAGGCATTCGCATGGCACTTTTGTAACCGGCATTGCAAGGTATTTATGTGCCAGATATGCTAAACATTCGTATGCCCCTTCATGCTTTGTATGCACCATTCCAGAGGACATGCTTCCATGCTGATGATGTTCATTTAAAAAAGTGTATTAATTAAATTTTGACTGAACTCCTTGGGGGAGAATAGTATGTCTGTTTTACCCACATTCTGCCATATATGTCATGTTATAGCAGTCTCAGATGATGACCCAACACACGTTGTTTGTTTTAAGAACACTTCAATGCAGATTTGACAAAATGCAAAGAAGGTACCAATGTGAAATTTCTAAAGATAGCTACAGAACTCAATCTAAGATTTATGAATCTCAAATGCCTTCCAAAATCCAAGAGGGAGGTGGTGTAGGGCATACTTTCAGAAGTTTTTAAAAAGCATTACTCCAATGTGGAAACTGCAAAACCTGAACCACCAAAAAAAGAAAAATCAACCTTCTGTTGGTGGCATCTGACTCAGAGGATGAAAGTGAACATGCATTGGTCTGCACTGCTTTGGACAGTTATTGAGCAGAACCCATCATCAGCATGGATGCATGTCTTCTGGAATGGTGGTTGAAGGCATGAAGGGACATATGAATCTTTAGCGCATCTTGCACATAAATATCTTTGTGACGGTGGCTACAACAGTGCCATTTGAACACCTGTTCTCACTTTCAGGTGACACTGTAAACAAGAAGTGGGCAGCATTATCTACTGCAAATATAAACAAACTTGTTTGTCTGAGTGACTGGCTGAACAAGAAGTTGGACTGAGTGGATTTATAGGCTCTAAAGTTTTACATTGCTTTATTTTTGAATGCAGTATTTTTTGTACATAATTCTACATTTGTAAGTTCAACTTTCATGATAGAGAGGTTGAATTACAGTATTTGTATGAGGTAAATTGAAAAATACTATTTCTTGTTTTTTACAACACCACAAATATTTGTAATAAAAAATATATAGTGAGCATTGTACTCTGTGTTCTGCGTTGTAATTGAAATCAATATATTTGAAAATGTAGAAAACATCCAAAATATTTAAATGGTATTCTATTATTGTTTAACAGTGCTATTAATCATGTGGTTAGTTTTTTTAATTGCTTGACAGCCCTAATAAAAAATAACACATGGAAATCCCTGATCAAAAATGAAATCAACCCTTTTGTTATATGCTCAGACCACACTATTATGACCAAAAGGTCATCCTATAAATCTAGTCCAATTATTCACAACATTTATAATCAAGTTACATGTTGATAGGATTTCATTAGCAGTAGCTTCAGATTAAAGATCAACCAAGATATGTGAGGACTTGAGAGAGGTTTGTAAAACAAGTCAATGTGGTATAGCAAATACCCAATGTATCCACACCTCTCCACTATACCTAATTATGTGTGAGTGAGGGGAACGCAGAATGCAATTAGAGGCAGCAACTTTAGGGCTGCTGAAAAGAAACACTTCTATGAGAGTATACTCAATCCGTGGAATGCCTTTCCCCGGGATATTTGAGGCTGGCAGCTGAGTAAGAGTTGAAAGAGGACCAGAGTCACGAATGAGATTAGCATCTGCTGTTACACTAGCTAGGTTTATGAGAAATAAGAATCTTAATGAATTAGAGCATAAATTTAACAGCATTTAGGATCAGGAAGAATTCCCCAGTCCATGCACTATGAAGGATTTTTGCCTCTCTCTAAAACATTAGGCTTAGACGTTATGGTGTCTCATGCTTAGGCATGGTAGAAGGAACATTCACTCTCAGTCACTGTTAAAGATAGGATACTGAATTAGTTGGACCAACTGTCTCTTCTTGTGTGCTAGGACCTGGGCTCTCCTGAAGGAGGTAAACAACACATTGCAGGGGCACTGATAAGAATCCAAAGCAGTCCCATGAAGATATGTTTATTCCAGCATTGCAGTAAATGCTGTATGGTAATGCTGAAACAAGATTTCTATATAAATCCCCCATCTGTCACTTACAGGCCTGGTCTACACTACAAACGTATGACAACCTAAGTAGTGTTAAGTTAATCTAATAATGTATGTGTCTACACTACCGAGTCTCTTCTGCTGACTTAAGTGGCCTGTAAAGTCAACTTCTGTACTCTACCTCCGTGAGAGGAGTAGGGCTTGATTCAACATCCATGGGGATAGCGTAGACACCACTGTAATTCAAATGAATTATCCTCCAGGAGGTGGCCCACAGTGCTCCGCTGTGACCGCTCTGGAGAGCGGTTTCAACTCCACTGCATGTCAGCCAGGTACACAGGAAGCAGTTGCTTCCCTGTTAAAGCCCTGGGAACTTTTGAATTTTCACTTCCTGTTTGATCAGTGTGGCGAGCTCACCAGCACAGCTGATCATGGAGACTCAAGGCTGCAAACACGCTCCAGCATGGAGTATGCAGGAAATGGTGGATCTTATTGCTGTGTGGGGAGAAGAGTCCATGCAGGCAGAGCTCTGATCAAGCAGCAGAAACGCTGACACCTATGCCAAGATCACGCAGGGCATGGGGGAGAAAGGCTACACCAGGGACACAGCAGTGCCGCATGAAAATAAAGGAGCTTCTGCAAGTGTACCAGAAGACAAGGGAGGTGAACAGTCATTTTGGTTCCGCCCCACAGAAATGCTGCTTTTATGAGGAGTAGCATGTGATTCTCAGCTGCGATCCCACCACTACCCCAAAACGCTCTGTGGATACCTCCCAGGAGCCCCAGGTGACCTCGAGCAACAATGAGGAGAACACTGTTGACAAGGAAGAAGAGGAGGAGGAGGAGAATGTGAGGTAGGCAAGTGGAGGATCCATTCTCCCTGATCACCAAGAACTGTTTTTAACCCTGGAGCCCATCCCTTCACAGGATCAGCTGGTGGCGGAGCGAGAGGCCGGGGAAGGCACCCCTGGTGGGTACACATTTCCAATCAAACTCTAGGGGTTACATGCTGTTATTTTTTATGTTTAATGTGAACAAAAATGTGTAGTGGAGGCCACTCCAGCTATGCAGAGGGTGCTCTCCGAAAAAGACTTTATGTGCACGGGGATGGCCCGGGAATCCTCCATGGAGATCTCTAGGAAGCGTTCATGGAGGTACTCTACAATCCATTGCAGAAGGTTTCTGAGAAGGGCTGCCTTATTTCATCCACCACGGTAGGGCACTTTCCCACGTCACTCCAGTATTAACTCTGCTGGCATCATTGCAGCACACAGCATTGCAGCATAAGGACCAGATCTGTACCCAAATGCTTGCAGCATCTGCTCCCTTGTCGTCTCTGTTACCCTGAGGAGAGTTACATTGCATAGGGTCACCTAAGGGAAATGGGAAGTTTTGAATGCTATCCCTTAAACCACAAACAAGTAATCTGCCCCGTTTGGTGAAAACTACGTTTTCCCAAAGCTGCCGTGGTTGTGGTTGGAAGGGATCACCGTATATTTCAAGCAGCACTGGGGGGAAAAAAGGAGGGGGGGTGGCGGCTTCCTGTTTGTCTCCCTTCCCCCTGCCCAGTCCGGTGCCGCTTTTGTAAAAAACAAACTATTGGGAGTTTACCGGGGATAAAATGCACTGGAGGGGACAGTTTGGTAAGGAACATTACAGATTACACTGTCACATTACTCCGGACCATTGCGGAAACTGGTTTTCAAAGCCTCACGGAGACAGAGCCCCTCGATGTGCTTTTCTTTTTGCCCTGGTGTCTTGCAGCTCAAAATTGGCTGCCAGGCGATCTCAGCATCACCAATGGTTATTGTGCAGTCTGGAAAGAAAGTCCCTGCTTGCAGCTTTCTGAACAGACCTATGTTCCTAAAGATGCGAGCGTCATGCACCTTTCCCAACCATCCCCCGTTGATGTTAGTGAAACGGCCCCTGTGATCCCGCACTGCTTGCAACACCATTGAGAAGTACCCCTTTCGGTTTATATACTCTGATAAGGTGGTCTGGTGTCAAGATAGGGCTATGTGTTCCACCTATCACCCCACCGCAGTTAGGGAACCCCATCGCAGCAAAACCATCCACCATGTCCTCCATGTTGCTCAGAGTCACTACCCTTCTTAGTAGAACTCTGTTGATGGCCCTGCAAACTTGGATCACAACAGATCCCACCGTAGATTTACCGACTCCAAATTGATGCCCCACTGACCGGTAGCAGTCTGGCATTGCAAGCTTCCACAGAGCTATCGCCACTCGCTTCTCCACTGTCAGAGCAGCTCTCATTTTAGTATTACTGCACTTCAGTGCTGGGGAAAGCTCTTCACACAGTTCCTGGAAAGTGGCCTTACACATTCAAAAGTACTGCAGCCACTGCTTGTCATCCCATAGCTGCATAATGGTGCGTTCCCACCAGTCAGTGCTTGTTTCCCAGGCCCAGAAATGACGCTCAACTGTGTCAAGGTGAGATGTGACTGTTGCCAGCAACTGCGAATTGCTCTGCTCTAAGTCTTCCAGCAGGGCTCCTTGCATGGCATCACATTGTTTCATGCGGCGGCTCCTATATCAGCTCTATAAATACTGCAGGATAAGGAGCGAGGTATTTGTAATGCTCACAGCACAAGTGTACAGCTGAGCAGGGTCCATGCTTATTGTGCTATGGCATCCGCGCGGGTAACCCTAGCTTACAAAAAAAGACATGAAAAAGGCTTGGCTTGTTTGCTGTTGATTTCAGGGAGGAAGGGAGGTAAGTATATCATGGGACGTTAACGCAATGTTCCCATAACCACCAATGTTTTGATCCCATAAGGCACTGAAAGGCCAACCCAAAATTCCACTTGGCTACGTGCACTGTGAGATAGCTACCCACAGTGCAGTGCTCCGTGCGTCAATGAAAGCCCTGCTAGTGAGGATGCACTCCACCGACACAATGAGCCCAGTGTGGACATGCAAGATTGACTTGCTTAAATCAGAGGCTTGATGCTGACTTACATGAAGTCTATTTAACTTTGTTGTGTGACATGGCCACAAAAACATGAAAAGAACAAAAGAAGAAAACCTCCACAAAATATTGGCCCCGATTCAGCAATGTCCTACCCTAAAGTAAACAAGTAATGCCATCTCTATTCAGAGAAGCATGAAGCACGAGCTTGACTCTCATGGACAACAACTGGATTTAAGCACTTTGCTGAATTAGGCCTTTAATCTGAACTTTCGCCTACTTCAATCTCAGCCCAGAAGTGAACTTTTTGGCTAAACATTTTCAGAGCCTTTCTCCTGAATGAAAACCAGAGTCTTTGAGATGCTGAAAGACACAGCTTGATGTGACCCTCAGAACACCTGTAGGTTCTGAACCAAAATCAGATTTTTTTTCCAGACCCATTAAGTAAATCTAGTTGACTTCAGAGCAGGAGAAGTTTGAAATGACACTTCAAAGAATACATCTTTTAAACAGTTTGGACTTTTTAATTCCACCTGACAACTGTTAAATCGCCCTTTTCTTGCATCACTAACATTCCCTGGTTTTCAGCCTTACAGCATTTTATAAGACTGTTATACCACTAGCTTTATAAACTCAGATGGTGCCACAATGGCTTACTCTTTAGCTAAGCCCGTTTAAACCTGGTTAGTGCTTGGATGGATTAGTGTCTGAAAATGGCAGGTGCTCTACATTTGTTTTTTGTCTCGCTGGTATCAAAAGCTGCACAGGAACTATTTTATTATTGACATTATGTTCTTTTGGAAGACTAGATAGTCAAGAGCTTCTCCAGGGCTCCCCTAGTAGAGTTATGCAGTGTTTCTGACGCTGTTACCTTGTTCTCTGGGGGAATCATTGAAAAAGAACAAAATATCCACTAGCCTACAGCTCTACTGTAATTGACTGTGATTTTTCTACATTTCATAAGCTAAGCAAGATTTGGCATGGTAAGTACCTCTTAACCTCATAAAACCAACAACCATCCCATGAGACATGTCTCTTTTGCAGTCTTGATTTCAGTGGTTATTTTACATGTCCTATAGAACCACTTCTTATAGTTCTGGTTGCACTGATCCTTCTCATAGGAACTGCCATGCTCTACTGGACTAGTGGTCCATCTAGTTCAGTGTTCTCTATCTGACAGTGACCAGCACCAGACACTTTAGAGGAAGGGGCAAGAAACTCTGCCTGTTTGCAGTTAAACTGGCTCCAAGGAGAGTGTCCTCCTAACCTCCATGTGTTAGAGGCTGCTTTATGCTCTGAATCATGAGGATTTATATTCCTTCTAGACCTCTTGGTTGTATATTGTTGGGGTAGTTTTTTTTAAATATTTATTATAACTCTGGATGTTCTCATTTTCCACATAAATGAAGAGGCACTATAATAAACATCCTCAAGTATCCGAACATTGTAAACTCCAAGGAAAGGAAGACCTTTGGTGGGAGAGGTGGGGGGGAGTGGAAAGGAAGGAGAAACTTCCTGGGCTCTGGAACAGTCACCCTAACAAAAATGTGGGAAACCTCCAGTTACAAAAATTTCAAAACAAGTCCAAATTCACTGGAGACTAAGACATGGGGATGGACAAAAATGGCCTAATGGAATTAGAGAAATTAGAGATGAAATACTTGAGGATCTACAGTATGACACAGTTGTAGTGTAGTCTATGTTAGCTAACTAGTAGGACATAACTTGCTGATCATACACTGAAAGCATTGGGGGATGGGGAGGGAAGAAAAAGAAGGATAGGTAGAAGATAATCCAAAGACTTAGTAAGGAGTCACCAATAATTCAACACTACTACCAAGTTATTACATAATAGCTGTTCAGATCTCTATTGTATGAGATGTGGTAGTAGTCACTTTTTAGTGGACAGCTGTTCCATCACAAAACCACCACCAGGACAACTAGCAGTGAGACCTACAACTGCATATGCAGAAAGGTAAGTACTCACACCCCTGGAGGCAGCTTCCAAGTCAGATTCAAAAGTACATTGATGGGACACAGCCGGAGAAGCTTCCATACTTGCTACTTGTGATTCTGGTTCTCTCTCTGTCTCTCTGAGAGAGAGACAGAAAACTCTGTTTCCACCGATATACGTTAGTTTTTTACTAGGTACCTCATATAAGCCACATAGTCACTTTAACAGAAAAGAAAAAAGAAAAAAACCTACCTGCTGGTTGTTTGCTTTATATTTCAGGTACTTTTATATTGTTTTAATCCATATTTTCCCCAATAGTAAAGTCCTATTCTGTTGATTTTTTAAAATACACAAAGCTAAATGAATCTTTTCTGTGATCCATTTTTTAAAAATTCATATTTTTCTACTTGCAGAATTAGGCTTAAAAAAATATCAAACCCTAACTTGCTGTTAAATTGTAGGAGCTCTCACACCAAAAGAAGGCAGAATTGTCATTTCCTGCCAGGTATTTCTACACTTTCCATTCTTAAAAGAGATGTTGGTCAAATTTTATATTGAGGATACATTGAAAAATTGCTTATAAAAAGATTAAATGATTAGCAGATGTTTTAATAAACGGTTAATCAACTTATTGTGAGAGTCCAACAGGTCAACAGGCTGCTTATAAACATGTCTTATAATCATCTAACAGAGTACATCTACACAGCAAAGGCTATGCATGGACTAGCCTGCCAAGCTAACGAATCCAGCTAGTGCAGGTAACAGCAGCAGTGAAGACGGGGCAGTGCAGTCTTCAGTACAGGCAGTACATGCCTGGCACAACTCCTGGACAGATACGCTGCTTGTTAGCACGTTCTGAAACCCATGTTGTGCTACTGGTACCCACAATAGCTGGATGCAAGGGAGTTCAAGTAGGCTAGCCTGCATACAGCTTTTCCTGTTTAGACATACTCTTATAGCCCAGGTCTACAATTAAAATTTAGATCAATCTAGCTATGTTGCTCCGAGGAGTAAAACATTCACACCTCAGAGCACCATAGTTAAACCAACCTTCCCCCAGTGTAGATGCAACTATGTCAATGGTCAATGCAGATTACCTACACTGACACAAAAACCCCTTCTGTCAACCCAGGAAGAGTCTACACTACAGAGCTACAGTGGCCCAGCAGCAGCTGTACCACTGCAGTGCCTGTAGTATAGATATGCTCTAAGCCTAAGAATCACATGCTTATAACCATTACAACCATTCGGGGGTTGGACTAGATGACCTTCTGGGGTCCCTTCCAACCCTGATATTCTATGATATTCTATGATCTACAACACATACCACTCATATCTGTATTGTTTATTAGAGCATTAGTAACTGTTTTATAAATGTTAAAGTAATATAATAAAGCATAACTGAGGCTTTTTAGTGATTTTATTTTGCTATTAGCAAAAGTTGTATCACGATTGGCACTGAATAGGAACAACAGATGTGTGTGTGTGGGGGGGAGGGGGGAACACTTTTTGCTGGTTTTAGATCAGAAGATTAAAGAATGATCTCACTAAGCACTTGTCAGAACAAGATTCCTGAGTAATTCCGTGCTTCTTACAAGAAAAAACTAAAACTATGCTATGAACCACAGGTGAACTTTCCACTTTATTCCTTAGGTCTTTAAAAAAAAAAGCACAACAAAAGGCTTTAAGTGCTCTCCTAGCTACTACAGAACCAGGTATTGACAAAATGTTCGGCTATGTTGCTCTCCCCTGCAGTAGTCTGGGGTTACATCTGATGATGTAGCACTACACAGCTTTGTTATGATTTTTTTAAAAAATCTTCAGTAATACTGCAATACAAAAACAAATCCTGTGTTAGAGACAGCCATGGACAGTACAACCAGGGTAACAGTACAGCCAAGATTTTTAAAAAATAAGAGTCTAAACGTAGGTTCCTAAATCTTTATTTTGGCATCTTATATGTAAATGGCACTGAGTACCCACTCATTACCTCTCATTGAGGTCAATGGGAACAAATAGCGTTTGGCACTTTTGAAAATCTGGACTCTTATTTAAGTACCAAATAAGGATATAGGGCCAGAATTTCAAAGGTATTAAGTCGCCTAAAGAAGCAGATAGGCAAAATCAATGAGTGTTAGGCATCTCAGTGCTTTTGAAAGTCCCAGTGGGTGCCTATCTGGCTCTTAAGAGTGCAGATTTTCAAAAACAGGCGCTAAAAGTCAGACTCCAAAATCCAAAGTTGCGTCTCAATAGGTGTCAGCACTTCTGAAAATTTTGCCACTTATTTAGGTACCGAAACATGGTGCCTCATTTTAAGACCCACTTTGAAAATCTTAGGCTAGGAACCTAACTTTTAGGCACCCATTTTGGCAATTATTCCTAGGCAAGGGGATGAGAGGAGGGAGAAGAGGACAAACGTGCAACTGGGAAAAAAGAGCCAGCCACTGGTTGAAGCCATTGATGCCAATGCTTCACTTTCAAACTGGGGATTATATTTCCACATGGCCCCTTAGGACATACATTAATACACATAAGAGAAGCTGGCTAGTAGAATGCAGTCAGAAAAAATTATGAGAAAAAGTGCTTTTAAAAGCTACTCTAAGATGTAGAGCAAACAGAAATGAATGATGCTACTGTAATTTTACTTTTAAAATGTCCTTGAGTTGCTTTTGTTTGGAAGTCTT
The DNA here is from genome assembly GCF_009764565.3 of Dermochelys coriacea. Taxonomy (NCBI): domain Eukaryota; kingdom Metazoa; phylum Chordata; order Testudines; family Dermochelyidae; genus Dermochelys; species Dermochelys coriacea. The sequence continues at coordinate 126,938,011 of NC_050071.1, forward strand.
GAAAAAAATAATTACCTCTGAGTAATTGCTAATGTCTACTTTATTCCACTTGCAACTTCCAGCATTACAGTTTAATTAATAGCACTTTTATATATGGGGGGCTATTAAAAACCTTACAATACTGATACACATGGTTTGTTATTGGATTAAAAAAAATCACAACCCACCAATCCCATTATTAATGTAATATATTCTTGCATTTTATATATACATATGCATATACATACACACACACACACACACACACACACACACACACACACACACAATTATGGGCTGGCTATATTTTAATCCAGGTTTTCTAGTAACACAAAAATAATTTGTTATTGCATATTGCAAAATGTACCATGAGGAATCTGATAGTTTCCTGTATTAACATTAAAGATGGTACATCTCAAGTGAGATCTGCTTTTAGTTTATGGATATACATATTCAAGAGCAGAATTCTGCACATTAATACCCTTCCTGTTAGCAAAAATGGAACAGACAGACAAAGCTGAGGGATGCAGCTTGATAATACATTTCTGTCCCATTTGCACATATGCAAGCAGGCTCCTGAAGAAACCCAACACCCTAGTTAGGTAAAACAAACGGATGACATCAAATTTTGCAGTATTTCAACCTTTACTTTGGGGACTTTATTTTTTCAAGCTCAGGCGGGCAATTAAAAAGATAAGGCATTTCAAAGGAGATAACACTTTAACGGGGTAGTCATGAGAGTTTCTGTATCTAACAGATCAATGAAGTTATACAACAATCATGGAGGAAATCCTTACAACCAATTTGTTAACATGGGCAAAAACATTTTTTTCTCAGCTGATCCATTTTTGTTAATCTTTTTTCAAAGAAAAATAAAATACATAAATCCTGTCAACCTGAGGCAGACACCCACACAGCATGGAAAGTTATAGCCCAAACAGTTTAAATTGGGCAAAGTTATAAGCAACTGAAAACAGAGCCTTATAATGGAAAATATCAGGCAATTTTAACTCCAGGTGTTCCTACCTTCATCCTCTTTAATAAAGCAATTGTGTGAAGGTTTCAAAATAGTTTTAAGGATCTGACTTCTCAACAAAAAAGCCCAGGCTCCAGCCCCCACCCATAAGTCTTAAAAACATTAAAACATTAAAGCATTAAAACAGCCCCATAACCTAAGTCAGCTGGCACAGGCCAGTCGTGGGTTTTTCTTTGCTGTGTAGACATACCCAGCATAACTCTACTGTATGCAACAGGGCTACTTACATGTGCAAATGTTTTCAGGATGAGGCCCTTCATTTAATATCAAGGGGCCAGGTTCTGAACTCTCCAAACTGGTAAGGAGGTAAATGGTGTTCCAGTGGCATAAACCCATTGTAAGATGAGAGGAAGCAGGCCCAAGAACTACAGAATAAAGCACAGAATTCTCTGATCTCTAGCTAGACAAAAGGTCACCAAAAAGAAAATTCCAAGATAAAATAAGTTACCAATACTCCTCTGTGTAACTGACCCACTCCTTAGTTAACTGACAAATAAACTCACTGGACAAATTTCTGATCTCAGCTAGACTAGAATAAAATCACAATACTGGCAAAACTATCAAATTCACTGAAGTAGGACAGGGGCCTATCTCTCTGGGGCTCTGCCCTGTGGAGCTGTGCCACTCAGGGAAGAGCCCTGGAAGAAATTGTACTTGAGTCACCACTTCTCCCTTGCTCCTTTTTCTTGCATATAGGGTAGGGTGCAACTTACTTTCCCCCTTGTGCCAGCCTAACTCTGCCCACTGGTGTGTTGAGGGCAGCAGTACATGCTCTGCCCATTTCCTTGGGAGGGAAAAGGATGGAGGGGACAGGGAATGCAGGGGCTGTGCTCAGCACCAGACCTGGGTTCAGGAGAGTGGGGTCTTATGTCCTCTTACTCTCCTGCCTGGGCACGTTAGACAAGATCACAATCTAGCCCACTGACTGAGCTGGTCACTCTGAAAGTCTGCACCAGTTTAGTTAAATAAATTCTGTTAAAATGGTTTAGATAAACCAGTATAAACTCCTGTCATTTCAATCTAAGAGTAGCTTACTTCACTTTAGATTAAACCTGTTCCTGGTCAATTTAAACTAAACTGCAATAGGCGTCAGAGTAGCAGCTGTGTTAGTCTGTATTCGCAAAAAGAAAAGGAGAACTTGTGGCACCTTAGAGACTAACAAATTTATTTGAGCATAAGCTTTCGTGAGCTACAGCTCACTTCATCGGATGCATTCAGTGGAAAATACAGTGGGAGATTTATATACATAGAGAACATGAAACAATGGGTGTTACCATACACACTGTAAGGAGAGGTTTCAGAGTAGCAGCCGTACTCCTTTTCTTTTTACTGTAAGGAGAGTGATCACTTTAGGTGAGCTATTACCAGCAGGAGAGCGGGGGGGTGGGGGGGAACCTTTTGTAGTGATAATCATCATGGTGGGCCATTTCCAGCAGTTGACAAGAATGTCTGAGGAACAGTGGGGGGTGGGGGGAATAAACATGGGGAAATAGTTTTACTTTGTGTCATAACACATCCACTCCCAGTCTTTATTCAAGCCTAAGTTAACTGTATCCAGTTTGCAAATTAATTCCAATTCAGCAGTCTCTCGTTGGAGTCTGTTTTTGAAGTTTTTGTTGTTGAAGAATTGCCACTTTTAGGTCTGTAATCGAGTGACCAATTGAGTGTCCACATATCTATTCAGGGGACACCATCATAGGGCCTAATCACATCAGCCACACTATCAGAGGCTCGTTCACCTGCACATCTACCAGTGTGATATATGCCATCATGAGCCAGCAATGCCCCTCTGCCATGTACATTGGCCAAACCAGACAGTCTCTACATAAAAGAATAAATGGACACAAATCAGACGTCAAGAATTATAACATTCAAAAACCAGTTGGAGAACACTTCAATCTCTTTGGTCACTCGATTACAGACCTAAAAGTTGCAATTCTTCAACAAAAAACTTCAAAAACAGACTCCAACGAGAGACTGCTGAATGCATCCGATGAAGTGAGCTGTAGCTCACGAAAGCTTATGCTCAAATAAATTTGTTAGTCTCTAAGATGCCACAGGCACTCCTTTTCTTTTTGCAATAGGAGTGTGTTCACAACCTTTTGCACCAGTCCGAATCAGTTAATAAGACACCCTATATTAAGTTGCAGCCACTCAGAATACAGAAAAATCCTAAATACCCAGGCTAATGTCAGATTTTAACACATTTAACCAGAATTCAAATGATAAAAAGGCTAGATTTACTTGGCTTAAAAGTGATCATCCTTTTTAGTGGCAACTACTTAATTTTCCATTGGTTTTCCAGTCTAGATCCCAATCTTTGAAGAATCATGAGCCACTGCAAAAATACACAAAACATCAAAACTGTGAAAGAATTTTACAGTTAAAACTTAAGAAGACACTGTGAAATTGATTAGGCAATAAAACTGTCATACCACAAAAGTACTGTACACAAAAATCCAGCTGTGCACATCTTATTTATGTTAACTACCAGAGGCAGGGTTCAATTTCAAATTAACTTCTCACTGTTGCAACTACTTATTTAAAAACGTAATTACATCTTAGAGCCCACACACGACAACATGAGACTCAGAAATTTTCTAAAGACAGATAAATGAATCTATCATTAAATGTAAGGCTAGTCACTTCCAAAAATTCAGCTCATCCATTTCCCTGACAGGCAATAAAGATTAATTTCTTTACACTAAAATCCAAGTCACTCACAATTAACAATGATGCCCCGTCATCTGTAATGTTTTCCCCACTACTCTTTCTTAGTATCTGGGAAGAGCGTGTCAATGCTACCATTTCAAACATGAAATGTTAGTCTTGTCACATTTTTAAAATTAGAAAGACAAGATTACTTACAGCATCAGGGTGTTTTAATAATCTGCTCTTATGCACTAAATCCCCAATCCAGGAGAGTACTGAACATATGAGTATCCTATTAAAGTCAGTTGCACTCAATTGGATTACTTGTGTGCTTACAGTTAAGTGTGTGCATAAGTGCTTTGCTGGATCAGGCCCTAAATAATGGGGCAAGTAAGAGAGAAAACTGAAAAACTGAGTTTTGTCAAATCTAATTCTTCAAAACTCCAGTCAGCATTATGTATTTATCTGTATATACAGAGCCCATCTCCAAGTATCTGAGCACTAGAGAAAACTTAAAAACCAGAAATAACTAAAATACATTTGGGACCAGTGGATCAGAAAGGAACAGCTATTCTACAAAACATGTAGAAAGAAAAAATAACTTAACACGCCAATAATGCAAAGAATTGCTGAACATTGGGTCTTCAAGCCCGATGAGTAAGTAATGCATCTATACCAAAGGTCATGAAATAGCAAGAGAGGCAATTCACTTCAAAGCTTCCGTTAGTAATTACTCTGGCTGGGATTTCAAAACAGCCTAAGGAAGTTAGGAACCCAACTCCCATTGGAAGCTGTGTCCTTTCTGGTTAAAGTCTGTAAAAGTGACCCCATATACTACCTATTGAGTCCCTATAGATCAGATATTTTGGGTCATTTCTAAATAGCGTTTTGTCATATTTGTTCACTGTGGGCTATTGCTATATCTGGCATACAACTGCCATATATACCACGCCTGTACATCTCACTGTACAACAGGGCTCTGCTCCTCATTAGGGCCTCCAGGTGCTAGTGCACTACAAATAAATAATCCTGATCCCATCAAAGTTAATAGCAAAACTTCTTCAATGGCAGCATGATCAGACATTATGGTTCTAGCAGTTTCAAGACTGGCCATCTGTCCTTTTTCTGATGTACCACCATATGAAACAAGCAGTGTCCCCATATCCTCCACGTTCAAATTCAAAAATAGCAAGCACTTACATAGGGATTATCCAAGGAGCCAAAGGGAGTTAGGCATCCAACTAATTGAATTTAATGGGAGTTGGGAACTAAGTATTTGAAAATCCCAGTCTTAACGTTTATCTGTCTTCATGTTTATGTTCCATTCAAATATTAGGATTCCATTTTTTTGTGTTTTTTCACTCAGTCCTGAGGACAGCATGTATTCCCTCCATACCTGCAGAGAAAGGTTTGCAAGTCTGGCGATGATATAGGAATATTTCCATGGAAAAATAAAGGGATTTAAATCCAGTTTTAAGTAAAATAATGGAGAATACAGAAGACTCTGGTGAGCTTGTGAAACTTCTGGGAGTTCACTCACACCTTGGTTTCGGAAAAGGTGTTAGCAAATTATCTATGTAGTTGCTGTCAGTACTGTACAACTTGTAACTGGGAACCAGCACTTTTCATTTGAGAGCACTGTAATAATTTGTGGCTTGTGTCCTAACAGCAGATTATCAGGAATAAAATACCTGTGGTTGGAATTTGTATATCACGTCTGCATGTTGTGCAAACTAATAGAATATAATTGGTTTAGCTTACAACTGATTTACTCATCCACACTCCAAGCCACCTCCAGGATGTAAGCAAACTTTACAATCTCAAAAGTCTATCAGATTCAAGGCAGTGCTGGAAAAGTGCCAGTTCGTCTTGATATCTTAAATCAAAGGGAGGTAATGTGAAACTGAAAGCCGAATACGTTTTGGGAATAGGAGGGAAGGGTGAATTCAATGCTCATGAAAACGGAGGCCAGCTAGCATTAGACAGGGTTCTACATTGAATAGATAGGTGCATTGGAAGCTTCCCCACACATATAATAAAGCTTGCACCTAGTAGCTTCACCACTAAGCCTCAATCCTGACCTGCAATTTCAATCCTGTTCTGGCCCTGAAGCTCTCCTCAGCAGAGGCTATGAATTGTGCCAAGTTGTTCAACTCTTCTGACATTAGCAACCCTTTAATAAGCAGTACCGATACTATAAATCTGGCGTAAGCCTGCCATTTAAGGCACATTTGAACCCTGCCTACTCATGTTTAAATTCTGACAGATTAAACCAAGAGGGAAGTCCAGAAGTTTATTCCAAAACTGAATGACCCATGATATCAGTAAATAAAGGCAGAGTTTAATGCTGTAAAAATCAGATGCCTCTCATTCGTAGTGAGAATGTGATTGCACTGGTTACTTGTTCTCCGTAACAATTGAAAGCACGTAACTACTGAAGTTTCTCATTCTTCATCTGAGTACATTTTCTAACTTAATATTCTATACAGACTAATGCTGTAAATATATTCACTGAGATTCGTAACTTGAGCACTAGCCACACAACTCACAAGCGTTAATGAAAGATGCATGTCTAAACACACTTTTCAAATTCAGATTACAGCCTTTGTCAAGAATTCCAGATCCCTTGTCAAAAAAGCTGCACAAGAGCCCACACTTTCTTTCACTAATAACCACTGCAGAGGTTAAACATTTTTCAGTGTTAACCCTTATTTTTAAGGTAGCACCCCCTTTAATGAACTTTGACATTTTAATTACATGTACACTATACATCAGCCCCAAATCAGTCAATTGCTATAAAACACAGATCTACCCAATTTAAATTAGACACTGTAGAATCAGACATAATATTTGTGAGAACCAGTTAATGTATTTAGATGAGAAACAAGATCTGAAAGAAATTGTTCAAAGGCGTATTAATATTTTTATTACAGAATGAACAATTTTTTCAAAGAATACTGAATGTTGGAAATGAAGAGAAAAATGTACTTGGTTGTTGTACTATAATATGTTAATTCTCTAGAAATGGCCAGTAGGAGGACCTTGCACTTGCAGAACAGAAATGTTGAAGGGGGAAAATGAAAACACATTAAAAAAAAAAAAAAGTCTACAGTAGCAATAATAACCTGGCTTCAGAAAGTTACTGGCCATTAGCTTTGCACTCCTAACCAGCCACTAATGAAATATATTTGTAGCCTCAAATATTAATCACCCATATTAGATATCAAGGGGAACTCAAATATCCCCATATATTGGTGCTTATCATAAATGAAAACAAAAAATGAATATAATTTAAAAACAAGGTTTTCCCTCTCCTCTGTTTCTTTGACAGATTCCTGTGACAATCCACCTTCTATTAATGAGCATTTAGGAGACCCTAACAACATATTTACATAACAAAAAATAAGTACAGTACACACACATTATGAATATATAGATGCACACATCACATGTGCAGATAGACAGTACCGCTTTACCTACCTGCTTCATACCTCTTCCAAAACACTTGTTTATGGGAAGTTCTTCTTGAATGATACATGAAAATATACAGACTAACTAAAATGCGTGGCTCCCAAATCTGAAGTGTTGGTATGCATGTGGGTTCTTCTAAGCAGTTTTGCTAAAATTCTTTCCATCTCCCTGTCCCACCCCGTGCTGGATGCTGTCAGCTGTAGGATGCATGGGCAACTTATAGAGTCCAATGGATATAATTCGCATTAAACAGAACAGACTGGCGCAACTACCTTTAACACAAAAGTGCATCCCAAGGAAACTATAGGTCCAGCATGCAGTGCTTCCCCATGATCCCAGCTACTATGCTAGAATGCTAAAATTGAGAGAGCACTGCATTCTGGAACCTGTAGGCTCCCCACGCTGTATATCCGTATTAAAGATTAGGGTGGTTCCTCATATTTTGTGCAGGCAGCAGGTTGCATTGTGGCCATTTGTAAGATTTCTCAGTGCTGTTGACATGAGAAAAGCTATTAAAAGGCCATTTTTCCTTGAGCAGGATTTGGTGAATATTCCCTCCATGGAATTAATACTCACCTGGTGGTTTCATGTAATAATTCTCAATATCAGACATGTCCGTATGCAGCGCGCACTCGAGATAGCTGAGGATAACTTTTCTACTGAAGTAGTACCTCATACCCATCAGAAAGATGGGCAAACAGCAGGTCAGCAGCAAGGACTTGGTCACAACAAAGCATATTACTATGGAGATAAGGAAGAGAAATAAACGATACCTGTCAGAAAAGAGAATTTAGTGTTGATTTCGGAATACAAACCCATTTAAAAAAAAAAAAAATCAAACATAACATACATTTGTACAATATAAACAAAAGCTAATCAATTTACATTTTCACAATAATATTTTAGATTAATAGCACATTTTTCATTTAAGAACAGCTTGTAAAAAGTTTTATTTAAGACTCCCACTTCACAAGTTATTTTAAAAAAATTCAACTATAATAATTATATAACATTTGATTAAGGATTTTGCAGTGTGTTTCTGTAAAAACTCCCATCCAACTTGCCACAGTTGAAAAATCCTGCAAGTATCATTGCGTCACACAAATATCAAAGACAGATGGTCTCTCTATTAAGATACGTCCGCGATTGCTGCTCAGACAAGATTTGACTGCATCACCAGTCCCTGCAGAGAAATCAAAGCACTAAAACCAAGATGTCCACATGTGACTTTCCATTGCTACAGCACTACAGGGGACAAAGCACAACTGTGACTTAGGAAGATATTTTGCGCACACAACGCAGTAGCTGTGTGCTTATTAATTAATTTATTATTTTGGTCACTGGGAGATATACAGGTTTTCCAGAAGGTCCCTAAGGGCCAGTCATCCCAAAACCTTACACTAGCCTGCTTCAGTATCAGGAAGCAACGTAATGCAGGTCTACCGAAAATAAAACAGCAGACAGCACTGAGATGGCTGCTTGCCCCATCATCACTTATCACTTTGAAAGCTGTGAATCTTAAGCAAGGATGTTTTTAGATCAATCACATAGGCACATAGAGAGAGGCGGGCATAGACTTCATTGTTCTCAGCTGCGTTTAGTATCTTACCAATAATCACAAAGTTACCGGACATTCTTTATCATTCCCTTCTCTCGCCCTGGCCCAAAAGGTGAAGGAACCAGCTGTCTTGCCCGCATGCAAAGGGCAAGGGCATGAGAGAGAGAAAAAGGCCCCACATGGTGTTTTCTTTGGGAGGGCTTCTGCATTGACGGCAACTGACATTATCTTGCAGAGGTTTCAGAGTAGCAGCCGTGTTAGTCTGTGGTCGCAAAAAGAAAAGGAGGCCTTGTGGCACCTTAGAGACGAACAAATTTATTAGAGCATAAGCTTTCCTGAGCTACAGCTCACTTCATCGGATGCATCCGAGCTGTAGCTCACGAAAGCTTATGCTCTAATAAATTTGTTCGTCTCTAAGGTGCCACAAGTCCTCCTTTTCTTTTTATCTTGCAGGGGTAATTTCCCCGCCCCCCCCCCAGCTATTAAACCCCATCAAGCAGCAAGTAAATATCGGAACAATCTCGTTTCCTCTCGGCTGTCAGCGGGCCAAGGCAGGGATCCCGCCTTAGTTTACGTTTTATGCAGCTTTGTAACTGGCCTCAAACCCCAAGAGGCGACGTTTCATCAGCTCATAAGGCTTTGAATTGATAACTAAACCGGCAGCTGCTTGCCATGGGCCCTGGTTACAAACAACCTCTCGCCCCCAGAGCCCGCCGCGGTCAGGGCCCCGCGCGGCTGCCTGCAGCGGGGCCACCCCAGCCGCCAGGAGGTGGCGCGAGACCTCCCGGGGCCCAACGTCCCGCCGCAGCCGCAGCCGCTCGAAGGCGTTTCGAGCTCGAGCTCGAGCCCGAGCCCGAGCCCGAGCCCGGCGGCCTCCGGGGAACGCTGGACCCCGCCCAGGGGCCTAGAGAGAGCGGGGAACGGGGCGGGCGGAGAGCGGCGGCGCCGCCGCTTCCTTTCATCGCTTCACCGCCCCCCCCCCCAACGCAGCGCCGCATCCCGGCCTGGAATAACTGGAAAGGCGAGTCTGTCCGCTGCGCGCAGGGACTCGCCGCCGCCGCCCCCTCCCGCGCAGGCGGCAGCAGCTCCCAGCCCCACTCCGGCCCGGCTGCGCCGCGAACGCGCCCTGCGCACCGCCCCGGGCAGCCAACCCCCCCCGCAAGCGTGCAGAGGGGAGCACCCGCCGCCGCCCCCCCCCCCCCCGTGCAGAGAGACGCACACAATACGCACCCCTGCACCCCCTTCCTCGAGAAGCTGCAGGGACGCGCGCGCTCGCTCGCGCCCGCCCACCGGCAGCAGCAGAACCCCCCGCCCCCCAGTCCACGGATACCTCTCCTAGACCTACAGAGCCACCGGAGCCGGCCGCACGCCCCTTGAACACGCAGCCTCTCCGACCTGCAGAGAGCATCCTCCGCCCCCCCCCCCCCGATCTCCCCGGAGAACGCTCCCCACCCCCTAGCCCGTAGCCACGCGCACCCCATGTGCGAGCAGGGAACCCCCACCCACACGTTGCTCGCCGGCTGGCGGCTGCCGAGCGCCGGCGGAGTGCATGGATCGATGTGGCACACTCCGCTCTGCGGTGATCTCCAGTGCTTCGTTCCTGCTCCTCGCCATCGCCCGAGGTACGGACGCGCTGTTTGCAATATTGCGACTTCTTAAACTGGCCCGACTTTTGCACCCATGACAGGATAAGATGCTGAGGCTGCGGCTGTTCTTGCCCTCCAGCACCAGCAGCCCTGAGACAGCAATTCTGCACCAAATATTAATAGGATCGATGCAGGGACGGGTTCCCCATCCTTCAAACACAGATCTTACTACCATTCTTCCTTTTTATTAAAATTGCTGAGCAAGTGTGCCCCCTAAAAAAAAAAAAAAAAGTGAATATACTTACTAGCGAGTATCCCATAGAGCAACTGAATGAGAGGCTGGTGTTTTAACCCTCTAAATGCGGTGTTAGGAATCCTTTCCATGATTCCTTCATAAAATATACGGCGCACCACCTCTTGCTCGGAAGGATGAAATTCTCGTATATAAACGTTGTCTTTCTTGAAATCCTCTTCCACACCACTCAGAGAAGCTGCGGAGGAGGAAGGTGAGCCGGATAAGGAGGGCCACATCTGGGAGGAAGACACAATGATCGCATCTTTTTTGGATCCTGAAATTGATTCATGATCTTCCGCCACAATCTTAGTCTCACAAACCATTTTGGGAGACGAACAATGCATGCAAACTGGCCGAGAAACAAAAAGGAGCCCGGCTTTAAATAAGAAACAAAACACGCCAAGCAATAACTGAGAGGAGCAGCTTTTATGAGTGCGAAACAAACGGAGCTGCGTGGAAAGCGAGAAAGGAGGGCCAGTGCATTTTGGAGAAGTATTTATAATGCAGCAGAGCCGGTGCAATTCGGAATCAGGGGGTCCCTCAGGGTCCTAGCGTCCTTTGTATTGGTTGGCAGGGGTCACCATGTGATCTCCAGGGGTGGGGAGGAGAAACACCTCCTTTGGCTTGCGTTTTATTGCTCATTACTACAGCATGCATTTCCTTTCCTTTTCTTTTAACTATCCAAGCCCTGCTGGGGTATATAGATACTACGCAAATCTGTCAGAGGTAGGCCTGTCTCCTTGGAGAGGGGGAGAATATGATTGACTTTGTTCAGCAAGGGCTCTGACTGAGGTTCAGGTTGACACGTTGCAGAGTTCACAGCATAAAATGTCTGGCATTTAGATAATCTAGAATTCTTCCTGAAAACTACCTGCTCCTTAAAAGACTACCAATTCCTGTTTGTTTCAGTAAAATCTATGTAGGAGAAACATGCACAGATTGTTCTAGAAATAGTGACTATGTAAAATCTATCTGTCTATACATGCTGCATACATTTACATGGCTGTATGTATATAGATTCTTGTGTATACGTGCGCATATATAGCCAGTTATCTAGAACATCTGTCTAAAAATCCACTGATATATACCTATATATTCATTATTCTGTAGCATGGAATCTCATTAATGGTCTCAAGTAAGTGGAAAACTTGAGGTTGATTTGGCACCTAATCGTAGTGATTCCAATTAGGTCTCAAAGTATGTATAGTTTATAATGCACGAAGTGTGGTATGTATTTATTAATAAGGCCTTATATCAAAAGCGATAGGGGTGACAAACTAATGACAACTTTGAATTTTCGTTAGGGAATATTCTGCTTTCAAAATGCATTTGCTTACTTTTTAAAAACGTAACTAACACCTGGCTAAGTTTCTGCTGGAGACCACATTCAGCTGGCGGGGGAGTTCGCTTTTCTTGAGTGGGAGAGCGAGTCACTCACCACTGCGGATAGTTTCCGGGGATTAATTCTTTCTTCCCTCCCTTGGTGCATATAAAAGCAGCACTCTCCACCCCCAGTCCCTCTTTCTAAAAAAACACCGCTCAGCTCCACAGAAGTAAACAGCGATCTCGAACCCAGGTGAACAATATTCAAAGGGATTTTGGTGTGGCAAACATTAGGGGATTGCTTTCCTCGCGCGATTCTTCCCCCTCCCCCCCCCCTTACAAGAAAACAATCAAAAGAAACATTTTCGGTTGTCCTCAAATCACAGGTTTCAGAGTCGGAGCCGTGTTAGTCTGTATTCACAAAAAGAAAAGGAGGACTTGTGGCATCTTAGAGACTAACGCATTTATTTGAGCATCAGCTTTCGTGAGCTACAGCTCACTTCATCGGATGCATCAAATCACACACACGCTCAGGTCGCGCTGAACTTTTTCTCCAGCGGGAATCCCGCGCCTTGCACCACGGCGCTGCATTGGTTTCAGCCGGCCGCCAATAAAGGTGAGTAACGTGCCCCAGCCCCGCGGTAGCCAGCCCAGGGGGCGCGCTCCGCCAGCAGGCTCCGGCGCGCCACTCCCACGATGAAGCGCCCTCGGACTGCCAGGGCGGCGCGTTTCGCTCCTCGAGTCTCCCTGCACCCGTTCCTGGGGCTGTGCAGTGGCCGGAGCCTCCCCTCTAGGCTTCCTGCAGCATTAGGGCTCGGCAAAGCCATTCAAACGGGCGGGCCCGCCAACTCCAGCAACCCCCGAGGAGCTGGGGCTGGAGGAGGGGCGTGGACCCGCAGGAGGAGGAGGACTCTCGTCTCCGCAGCGCCCAACAGCTCAGTCTATCCCGGTTTCAACCGGCCGGGACAGCATCGCCGGTCCCCCCCCTTCCAGCTCCCTCCTCCGCTTGAAGCATGCGCCTTGCAGCTTCAGTGCAGGTAGCGGCTTAGCCGCTGGCTCGGCGAGGAGGCGCGTGGGGAAGGGGCTGGCGGCAGCGCTTCCCAGCTTCATGAATGCGGGCAGCAGAGAAAGGAGCAACCCGCCCGCCTCTCCCACTGGAGCCCACATGAGCTGCCCTCTCCCCAGGCTGCCGCTTCCCGCTGGGTTTTACTGCAAGAGGCTGGAGCTCCAGGCGCTGGCTACAAACAGGGGTGCCGGGCTTGGACCCAGAGAGATTGGAAATTTAAGTGCCTGCGAGTGGAGCTGCTCTTCCGTCAACAGCCATGAGATCAAACAATAGGAATAATGCCTGGCAATAAAGGAAACGTTTGCGGTTTGATAACTCTTGAATTATAAGCGCCCTGTGTTTACACGGCTGAGAATTTACTAGCCCCCAAGACAAGCACAGCGGCTGTTCAGTGTATTGAGGAGATCAGTAACTGGTGAAAAGCTAGGAAACAAAGGTAGGAATAAAATGGTCAGTTTTCACAGTGGGGCGAGGTAAATAGCAGGGTCACCCAGCGAACTGTACTGGGGCCAGTGCTGTTCAACATATTTATAACTAAGCTGGAAAATGGGGTCAACAGTGAGGTGGTGAAGTTTACAGACCATACAAAATTACTCCATGGTAGTTAAGCGCAAAGCTGACTGCAAAGCATTACAAAGGGAGCTCACAAAACTGGGTGACTGAGCAACAAAGTGATTGATGAAGTTCAGTGGCGATCAGTGCACAGTAATGGACATTGGAAAATATAATCCCGACTATACATATAAAATGATGAGGAGTAAGTTAGCTGTTACCACTCAAGAAAGAGTGGTAGATGGGCTAGATGATAAAACGTAAAATATGGCAAAGTCACTATTTAAATCCATGGTATGCCAACACCTGGAATATTGTGTACAGGTCTGGTTGTCCCATCTCAAAAAAAATACATTAGAATTAGCAAAAACGATTAAGGGGATGGAACAACTTTCAGATGAGCAGAGATTAAAAAGACTGGGACGTTTTCAGGTTGGAAAAGAGATGGCTAAGGTGGGCTATGAGGGAGGTCTGTAGAATCAAGAATGATGTGGAGAAAGTGAGTAAGGGAAGTGTTATTTACCCCTTGACCTAACACAAAAACCACAGGTCACCAAATAAAATTAAGAGGCAGCAGGTTTAAAACAAACATAAGGAAGTACTTCTTCACACAATGCACAGACCACCTGGAGAACTCATTGCTCGGGATTGTTCTGAAGGCCAGAATTGTTACTGGGTTCAAAAAAGAGCTAGATAAGTTCATGGAGGATAGGTCCATGAATGGCTGTTAGCCAGGTTGGTCAGGGACGTAACCACATGTTCTGGGTGTCCCTAAACTTCTGACTGCCAGAAACTGGGACTGGATGATGGGGTGGAGCACTCGATAATTACCCTGCTCTGTTCATTCTCTCTGAATTATCTGGCACTTGCCACTGTCAGAGGACAGGATGCTGGGCTAGATGGACCATTGGTCTGACCCACTAGGCCATTCTTGTTTTCTAAAATCTAAAGGCAAACACTGAGCTGAAGTATTCTTCTTTTTAATTTACAGCCCTTTAGGTCTCGTCCAGACAGGAAGGTTAATCTGCAGCTTTTTGCTGCACCAGGTAATACACATTATGCAAGCTGCAGTAATAAGGTGCACACCGGATGGTATGACCTGTCAATGTGCATCTTTGTGTACACATGGCAATTGTTTGCTGCTGACTATGGGCATGGGATTCTTGGAGAGTATCCTGTTCCTAATGTTCTGTTAGCTTTTTTGACTGCCTGCCGCTGCATGTTGAGCAGATGTCTTCAGAGAACAATCCACGATAACTCCAAGATCTCTTTCTTGAGCGGTAACAGCTAATATAGACCCTGAAAACTACAGACCTCAGGCAAGATCTTTATGTCTTTGAAGTATATCTTAAACAATATTTAATTTTCATATAGCTAGGCTATGTAGAAGTCAGAGGTCCATATATTTTTGTTTGATCTCTTCTCGTCAGACATTTCACTTTCCTGAGACAACTAGCAGTATGCAATTGTTGTTTAATAATTAGCCAAGATACATAAAAATCAGTAGTAAGAACCCATCCCGTTCCTTTTTAAGAAGAATAAGGTCCTGGATGTATTGTAATCACTGAAGCATCCTCCTTCCTATCCAGCCCAGGACTCCCCAATTTTACCTGTCTGAAGGCTTGTGTACATATGGAGTTATTCCTGATTAACTCTGTGTGTGGACATTCTTATTCCAGAATAGGAGTTAATCAGGAATAATTCCATGTTTATGCAAGCCTTTAGCACTTACCAGATACTACAGTGATGAGAACCATGTATCTCACAAACACAGATTAATGTATTCTCTCAGCACTCCTGCAAGTACTACTACCCTCCTTTTACAGACAGGGAACAGAGGCACAGAGATATTAAATGACTTGCCCACAGTCTCACAATGAGTCTGTGACAAAAGCAAGCATTGAACCAGATCTCTTGAATCTTGGTCCAGTGGCGTAACCACAAAACTGTTCTTTCTCCTTTATTTTAAACCTAGATTTTCAGATTTCACTAGAAACTGGAGGAAACTAGAAGCTCTAACTCTGTTGCTGAGCTGTGGAAAAGAAAGGGAGGAATTAGTGAAAGAGCAGGCAACCGTGACTGACTGAAGCAAATGTCAGTGAAAAGTCAGGGCCCAATCCTGCTCTCATCCTGCAAAACTCCAATTGACTTTAGTGGGAGCAGATTTGGGCCCTAAGAAAAGAAGGGAAATTGTTAAATGTTTGGCAAGCCAACTGATTTGCCAGGGGCGTTGAG
Organism: Dermochelys coriacea; assembly: GCF_009764565.3. Taxonomy (NCBI): domain Eukaryota; kingdom Metazoa; phylum Chordata; order Testudines; family Dermochelyidae; genus Dermochelys; species Dermochelys coriacea. Next base: position 126,953,764 of record NC_050071.1, read on the forward strand.
TATTTTAGAATGCAGTTGTCATCCCAAGTCACTAAGCATTTTCCTCTTCATTTACTTCTGCTTCTCCCGAACCTAAGGGTGTATCTAACCAGAAGGCATGACCTTCCCATGAACTTGATGGATCTAGCTAATTTAATTAAGATGGACATTCTTTTTAGAGTCCTGGATTTTATTCAGCTGCTGTCAGCCCTTCTCTCTGTTTGGTATAAAAAGACAATTTTTATGGATGTTTGATGCATTCCTGCGGAAAGGCAAAAGCCCCAGAATCAGTCTGAGTAAACTATACACGGTTGAGAACTGGAGAGATCTGAATATTCTACACAAGAAACTTTACAGTTGGGTGGCCCTATTTGTAACTGACTCCACTCAGAAGAATTAGAGACTAAACATATCAAGCTGGTAAGCACTGGAAGTGCTTCAGATTTGATCTGTGGTAGTGGGGAGTAACTTGCCATAACACTTTGCAGAGCATAAGAACAAAAGAATGACCATACTGGGTCAGACCAAAGATCCATCTAGCCTAGTCCATCCAGCCAAGCTACCAACAGTGGCCAATGCCAGTTGCTTCAGAGGGAATGAATAGAATAGGTAATCATCAAGTGAACCATTCCCTGTCGCCCGTTTCCAGCTTCTGGCAAACAAGGTAGGGACACCATTCTTGCAACCCAATCATAACAGAAACTCCGAAGGCATGGTACTTGATCACAAAATCTTTATATCCCATCCTAGAGAAATGCACTACATGCACATTCTGTGAAACTTTTAGGTGTTGAAGATGGGAGTCAAAGGGACTGAGCCAGATCAAATCTTTTCTTCTAACCCAGACTACTGCAACCTTTAAACAAATGAAACTTTCTCTGCTAGAAAAGGGCTTTTATATGCTCCTCCTTAAGGAGAGGTATACTCCAGGGTAGGTCCCCTTTCAACCAAATCTTTAGTGAGACAAGGTGGTTGAAGTAATATCTTTTTATTGGACCAACATGGTCTCTCTCACCATCAGAAGCTGGTCGAATAAAAGATATTACCTCAACCCTCCTTGTCTCTCTAATATCCTGGGACTGACACTGCTACAACTACACTGCATAGAAGGGGTACTGAAACAATTTGTTTAGTGGGGGTCCTGAGAGCTACTGAACCCTGTATATGATGGAAATCACCTGCTATTTTCTCCACAGACATTTAAACTGTTCTTTGGGCATTTGGGAGCACGGTAAATAGGATATGTTCAGCCTAGTGCCCCCAATGTCTAAAAATCAATGTCTAATTACAATCGCAGTGTATAAAAACCCTTTTCTAACCGATTCTGAAATGCTGTTTTCACTCCCAATGTACACAGCTTTGCTTATGCAATTATAAGACAGTATTTGCAGTCCCGCGTTTTTTCCACTGGCATGGAACAAACAGCATTTTGGAGGTTTATAAAGGGTTAAAACCATATCTAATGAAGGACGAATTCTCTCTGAAGGGTACACCCCATGCCATTCTGGTTTTGGATTACACACATGACTATACCTATGGTTTGCCCAGTCTCCTCCCATTCAAATAGTGAAGTGTGTGGCTGCAGCTCTGCCTCCGGCAGTGATTTAAATACCCACATATTTGTCAGCATGGAATGTAAATATGGCAATGGGGAAAGCACCTGTTTTTAACCCTATATGGTCAAGGCTTTATGTCAGGGCTGATTTTTCACAGGTTTTTCAGTCATTCACGTAAAATGATCACTGGTGTAACTGTTCTTTGTATTTACAGAGCACCTTTCAGGTAAGGATCTGAATGAACTTTACCGATTGACTGAATGAGATAGGGAGGGAAGTTTTACAGTACCCATTTTACAGATGACTAAACTAAGAGGTTAAGTGACAGCATGTCTATGGAGAAGTGATTCCAAGTCCCTCAATCTAGACTAAATTTGATATGAAATGTTATGATGAAGCTAAATGAAGCATTTTGTTCCAGATCAAACTCACGTTTTGTTCAACTCCAGACAATTTTTTTTTTACTTTTCAATTAGCTAAATACTTCGAAAAATTTTGTTTCTGACTTGACTCAAAATGATTTCCCCTTCACCCTCCCCCCCCCCGTTTTTCAGAATTGTCAGCAAACTGAAAACCCCATTATTCACACAGCTCTAATAAAGGAGGGAAATAGGGCCAATCTCCCATCCCACTACCCCCTGATTTCTAATAGAGATCCCTGAAGAATAAGTTTTAATATCCCTTCTGAAATGTTTGTTTTTATTAATTATAACAACTCTGAATATTCTTTATAGCCACATAAATGCCCAATCCCTTTTTGAATCTTAAATTCTTGACCTCAATGACTTTCTGTTGCAATGAATTTCCCACATTTTGATGTCATTGAATAGCCTCTTGGTCTCGTGTTACTGGGTGCAAGCAAGGCAAAGTGGATTTCTAAATCATACTTAAGTTAACACATTCTCACTGGTGTGTGATGTGCAGGAGACTCAGTGAACAGAAAGTTGAGAAGAAGTTGTTGGGATTATGGTAAAATCAATCAGAGGTTAAGGTGAAATAAAGCAACTTTAATTTATGCCCCTTGTTTTCACCATACAGGGAAGAACAGGAATAACTTGCTTGCAGGGACATACTACACTTACGTATCTACTGTCTCTGTTATTGATCAAGATCGCTGCAGGGATCCGGAAGAATTTCTTCCCCTCCCCTCCCCTCATCTCCCCATATACAGTACTGCACAGGTGGCTAGATGCATTATGGGGACTTTGCCTGGAGCATCACTGCTGGAGTCAAAATATCAGAATAGGTGGATCAGAACAGTGTGATTTTGAGTATAGTGACTTTTATGTCTCATACGTAAGTCCTTGCTGAAGAATTAGGATTCCTAGTTTTCCTATGACAGGTTTCAGAGTAGCAGCCGTGTTAGTCTGTATTTGCAAAAAGAAAAGGAGTACTTGTGGCACCTTAGAGACTAACAAATTTATTTGAGCATAAGCTTTAGCTCACGAAAGCTTATGCTCAAATAAATGTGTTAGTCTCTAAGGTGCCACAAGTATTCCTTTTTTAGTTTTCCTAGTGCAGGCAAGGCCTTAGAAGTCTAAAACTGACATCTCCTGTGAAATAGCTTAATTTAGCTGCACATGTACCATTGTTTTGCTTACAACAGGGAAAGTGGAGGTTGGTTGCTGACATTCAGGTGCTACTCTTTTTCACAGTGTTGTAATTGTAGGGATCCTGACCCAAAAAGGAGTTGTGTGTGTGTGTGTGTGGCGGGGGGTCGCAAGGTTCTTATAGGGTGGAGGTTGCGGTACTGCTACCCTTCTGCACCGCTGCCGGCAGCGGCGGCAATGGGCAGCTGGAGAGCGGCTGCTGGCTGGGAGCCCAACTCTGAAGGCAGAGCCGCTGCTGGCAGCAGCGCAGAAGGACGAACGGCATGGCATGGTGTTGCCACTCTTACTTCTGTGTTACTGCCTGCAGAACTGGGCCCTCTGTCAGCAGCTGCCACTCTCCAGCCACCCAGCTCTGAAGGCAGCAGGACAGAAGTAAGGGTGGGATGGGATGGTATTGCCACCCTTACTTCTGCGCTGCTGCTGGCAGGTTACCCCCTTCGGAGCTGGGTGCCTGGCCAACAGCTGCTGTTCTCCAGCCACCTAGCTCTGAAGGCAGCGCAGAAGTAAGGGTGGCAATACCATGATCCCTTATTTGCAACTCCCCTGCAGCTTCCTTTTTGGTCAGGACCCCCAATTTGAGAAATGCTGGTCTTCCCCCATGAAATCTGTATAGTATAGGCTAAAAGCACATAGAAGACCAGATTTCATCGGGGGAGACCATATTTCACAGTCCGTGATGCATTTTTCATGGCAGTGAATTTAGTAGGGTCGTATTAATAACATCTCTGCTCCTCCTCTAGCTCTCTTGGCTTGGCCTGAACCCCTGTCTTGGCTGCTCCTTTTGTATTAATCTACCTCTCTTGTCTTTGGACCTTCTTCCACCCAGCATGGAATCACCTCCCTTGTGTATGCCAAGCAAATTTCCTTCAGATCCCTTCTCAAATCTTCTGCAAAGTCTTTGCTGCAGTCTTATTCTACCTCCCTCTCATATTGGCATGTCAGGGCCTGTGTTTTGTGTATTTGTAAAGAGTCAAGCACATTCCTAGGTTCAATAAATAATACCCTAAATATATTAGGGGTTTCCTCTAGCACCCATCACAATAGTACTTAAACACTTGTACTATGGGTGCTCCTAACAATGCCTAGTCTTTATCTAGTGCTCCTCATCAATAAATTCCAAAGTGCTTCACAAAGGAGGTCATTATCATTACCTACATTTGACAGGTGGGGAAACTGAGGCACAGAGAGGTGGCGTGACTTCCCAAGGTCAGCCAGCAGGACAATGGCAGAACCAGAAATATAGCTTGGGTGTCCTGAGTCCAGTGCTCTATTCAGTGTTATATGTACAGATGTATTATAATTGTATATAATGTTAAGCATATTATGTGGCTGTCAGTAAAGGTAGTGTTAAAAGTCTATTTTTATGCTACACTATGACACAAATTTTGCAATTATTTCCTTTCCAAGCACCCAGAGTATGGCCTAAATTCTCCCCTACCAAGGAGCAAGGTTCTTGCCCAGCCTGTAACCTGGGCTGGTCCTAGAGGCCAGCGAGCAGGGCAGCCACCCTGGGCACCAGCTTCCAGGGGGACTGGACTGCTGTTCCACTTGGCTTTTTTTCCCCTCAGCTCTGATGGGCCAGCCATTTTTGCTCTGCTGATTGGCTATTTTCCCCAACCTCTCTCCACTGATTGGCTAGTGGTTTTTTTTGGTTTTGTTGCATGGCCACTAGGGTGAGGGTGGAGAGGTGGCTGAAATTGTTTTCTGCCCTGGCCAGTTAGGCAGCTCCTGTCCATCTTCTGGCACACCTCTTAGAGCATCAGCTAAAATCCTTTTATTCCACCATTGCTACCACCACCGTCTTGCTGAGCAACCAACAAAATCCTGAAGTCGCTTAGGATGTGTCTACACTATGAAATTAGGTCAATTTTATAGAAGTGGATTTTTAGAATTTTTGATTTTATACAGTCGATTGCGTATGTCCACACTAAGTGCATTAAGTCGGCAGAGTGCGTCCTCACTACTGTGGCTAGCATCAACTTATGGAGCAGTGCACTGTGGGTAGCTATCCCACAATTCCCGCAGTCTCCACTGCCCATTGGAATTCTGGATTAAGCTACCAATGCCTGATGGGGCAAAAACATTGTTGCAGGTGGTTTTGGGTACGTGTTGTCAGTCGCCCCTTCCTCTGTGAAAGCAATGTCAGACAATCGTTTCACGCCTTTTTTCCATGCAGACGCCATCTCACGGCAAGTATGGAGCCCGCTCAGCTCAGCTCACCATCAGCGCTGCTGTTCTGTCCTGAGTGCTGCTGCTAACCTTCGTCATCCACCGCTTCTGCTGCAACTCTGCTCTCCTGCAGATACCATACCATGGTAAGTATGGAGCCCGCTCAGCTCACCGTCACCGTGGCTGTTGTGAGCATTGTAAACACCTCGCACGTTATCCTGGAGCATATGTAGAACCGGGCTAAGAGACGCCAGCACGAGGAGGATTTTGATGAGGACATGGACACCGACATTCCTGAAAGCACTGGATGTGGCAATTGGGTCATCATGGCGGCAGTGGAGCTGGTTGATACAGTGGAACGCCGATTCTTGGCCCAACAAACAAGCACAGATTGGTGGGACCACACTGTTGCAGATATGGGATGATTCCCAGTGGCTGCGAAACTTTCGTATGCATAAGGCCACTTTCCTGGAACTCTGTGAGTTGCTTTCCCCTACCCTGAAGTGCAGGAATACCAAGATGAGAGCTGCTGTGACAATTGAGAAGCGAGTGGTGATAGCCCTGTGGAAGCTTGCAATGCCTGACTGCTACCAGTGAGTCGGGAATCAATCTGGAGTGCCCAAGTCTACGGTGGGGGCTGCTGTGATCCAAGTAATCAATGCAATCATTGACGTTCTGTTATCCAGGGTAGTGACTCTGGGAAATGTGCAGGTCATACTGGATGGCTTTGCTAAAATAGGGTTCCCTAACTGTGGTGGAGTGATAGACGGAAAGCATATCCTCATCTTGGCACCGGACCACCTTGCCAGCCAGTACATAAACCACAAGGGGTACTTCTCAATGGTGCTGCAAGCACTGGTGGATCACAAGGGACGTTTCACCGACATCAAAGTGGGATGGCCGGGAATGGTGCATGATGCTCGCATATTTATGAACTCCGGGCTGTTTGAGCAGCTGCAAGAAGGGACTTACTTCCCAGACCAGAAAATTACCGTTGGGGGATGTTGAAATGCCAATAGTTATCCTTGGGGACCCAGCCTACCCCTTGCTCCCATGGCTCATGAAGCCTTACACAGGCAGCCTGGACAGTAGTAAGGAGCAGTTCAACTATAGGCTGATTAAGTACTGAATGGTGGTAGAATGTGCCTTTGGACTTTTAAAAGCTCACTGATGCTGTTTGCTGACTAGGTAAGACCTCAGCGCAACCAACATTCCCATTGTTATTGCTGCTTGCTGTGTGCTCCATAATATCTGTGAGAACAAGGGGGAGACGTTTATGGCAGGGTGGGAGGTTGAGGCAAATCGCCTGGCATCCGATTTTGAGCAGCCAGACACCAGGGCGATTAGAAAAGCACAGGTAGGCACGCTGTGCATCAGAGAGGCTTTGAAAACCAGTTTCATGACTGGCCAGGCTTTGGTGTGACAGTTGTGTGTGTTTCTCCTCTATGCAAACCCGCCCCCTTTGTTGATTTTAATTTCCTGTAAGCCAACAAGCTATTGTTTTGAAACCATGCATTCTTTCTTTATTAATTAAAAAAAATAGATAATGGACAATTAGCCTGGGTGGGGTGGGGGAGAAGGGAAGGACAAGGCCACATTGTTTACTGTAGCCACACTAACAATCAAACTGTTTGAATTGACAGCCTTCTGTTGCTTGGGCCATCCTGTGGAGTGGAATGGCTGGGTATCCGGAGCCTCCCCCACTGCATTCTTGGGCATCTGGGTGAGGAGGCTATGGAACTTGGGGAGGAGGGTAGACAGTTATACAGTGGATGCAGCGGGGGTCTGTGCTCTTGTTGGCTTTCCTGCAGCTCCAACAGACACTTCATCATGTCCGTTTGCTCCCACAACAGATGCTTCATCATGTCTGTTTGCTCCCCCATTAGCCTCAGCATTTCGTCCTGCTTCCGTTCTTCGTGCTCATTCATTTCTTTCCTGGCCTCTGCCACTGAATGCCTCCATGCATTCAGCTGTGCCCTATCAGTGTGGGAGGACTGCATGAGCTCAGAAAACATGTCATCCCAAGGGCGTTTTTTTTCGCCTTCTAATCTGCGATAACCACAGAGACCGAGATGATAGGTGGAGCATAGAAACATTTGCACCTGGGGAGAGATAAAAAGGAAGAGTAAAATTGGGTTGGCTTCTTACGCCATCATAACATGTGGGAATGTTTTCAAACTGCAGCACCTCCCTTTCCCAGAGCAAGCAATGGGTTAGGTTTCACATTTAAAAGGCGGGGCTGCAGTGTTCGGGTAGATGTGCAGCACACACCTACCCCCACCCCACCACGTGGCTATTCTCAGGATGATGCCTTTGAGCCAAGCGCAAACAGCCCAGCATGAATGGGGTCCTTTTACTGTTCCCTTACAAATATTCCCCTAGTTCAACTAGGTGACCATGAACACTATTGCTTTTAAACCCTGTACTGTAGTTACAAATGTGCACTCACCAGAGGTGCCTTCTCTGGCTTCAGGGTCAGGGATCCCACCTTGGGAGGGTAGTGGCTCCAAGGTGATGAAAAGGTCCTGGCTGCTGGGGAGAATGGATTCACCGCTTGCCTGCTGTGCATTCTCCTCCTCTTCATCCTCCTCCTCTTCCTCATCCACAAAATCCTCCTCCGTGCGGCGTGAAATTCCCGCCTTGCAGGTGTCCACAGACAGTGGTGGGATAGTGGTAGACTCCCCTCCTAGAATGGCATGCAGCTATTCATAGAAGCGGCATGTATGGGGCTCTGACCCGGAGTGACCGTTTGCTTCCTTTGTCTTTTGGTAGGCTTGCCTGAGGTCCTTAACTTTCATGTGGCACTGATGTGTGTCCCTGGTATAGCCTCTGTCCAACATGCCCTGTGAGATTTTGGTAAATATATTTGCATTTCTTCTTTTGGATTGGGGTTCTGCCAGCACAGATGCTTCTCCCCATACAGCAATCAGATCCAGTGTCTCCCTTTCGGTCCATGCTGGACCTCATTTGCAATTCTGGGACTGTATGGTCACCTGTGCTGCTGAGTTTGCCACGCTGACCAAACAGGAAATGAAATTCAAAATCCCGGGGCTTTTCCTGTGTTCCTGGCTAGTGCATCGGAGTTGAAAGTGCTGTCCGAGTGGTCACAATGGAGCACTCTGGGATAGCTCCCAGAGGCCAATCCGGTCGATTTATGTCCGCACTACCCCAAATTTGACCCAGCAAGGTTGATTTTAGCGCTACTCCCCTCGTCGGGGAGGAGTACAGAAGTTGATTTTAAGAGCCCTTTTGGTTGACGGAACGGGGTTGGTTGTGTGGATACAGTAATTTTTAAATCAACCTAACGCGCCTAAATTTGACCTAACCCCATAGTGTAGACCAGGCCTTAAGGTATGGCTACACAGCAACTGGGAGTGTGCTTCCCAGCATGGGTAGACAGACGCACTAACTCAAGTATAGTCCCATCCACCCTCCTGCATACATACTCTGGCAGCTAGCACACAGAAGCACCCTCCCAGCTGTGTGTAGACATACCCCGAGCTGGGGACGTTAAGGCTGCTTTTGCGAATGCACTTAACCTGTGTTGCCAACTCTTGCAATTTTATCGCAAGTCTCGTGATCTTGAGGATTTTGTCAAAGCTCTAGCTCCCAGAGTCATGAGATTGGGGAAGAATCTCATCTTCCATTAAAAAAAAAAAGAGAGTGCAACTCTCTGCCCCTCATAGTTTCAGAGAAAAGCTTGAAAATGTGACCCAGGTGCACCTAAAGGCTCAGAAACTAGAAAGCAAATAAAACGAGCCACAAAATTACAGTATCATTTAAAAATCTCATGATTTTTAAGCTAAGCTCATCATATTTTCAGGTTTGACTCATGATTTTTGAGTGCTTGCGACCAGCAGTACTGCTTATCCTTCCCCCATGCCTAGACTACAAACACTGGGGGCCCAACCACAGCCTGGAGGCGGGATCCAGCCCATGGGATGATTCCGAATGATTTTCAGCTGCCTACAGCCCGGCTTCCTAAGGCAGCTGTGAGGCCTCTGCCAGAGTCTCCTCCCTGAGTTGGGAGGGTAGCTGTTTTCGAGTTTCTGCTGTGAGCATATCTGTGTATTGTGTTTGTCATAAATATAAAGGGAAGGGTAACCACCTTTTTGTATACAGTGCTATAAAATCCCTCGTGGCCGGAGGCAAGAGCTTCTACCTCTAAGGGTTAAGAAGCTCAGGTAACCTCGCTGGCACCTGACCCTAAATGACCAATGAGGGGACAAGATACTTTCAAATCTGGAGGGGTTGGGGGAAAGGCTTTTGTCTGTCTGCCTGTGTGATACCTTTGCAGGGAACACATCAAGGATACAAGCCCTCCAACTCCTGTAAAGTTAGTAAGTAATCTAGCTAGAAAATGCTTTAGGTTTTCTTTGTTTTGGCTTGTAAATTCGTTGTGCTGGAGGAAATGTGTATTCCTGGTTTTATGTCTTTTTGTAACTTAAGGTCTTGCCTCGAGGGATTCTCTGTTTTAAATCTGACTGCTTGAAAGATTATCTTCCATTCTGATCTTACAGAGTTGTTCTCTTATCTTTTTTGTGTTCTTCTAATAAAGTTTTGATTTTTAAGAATCTGATTCGGTTTTTTGGGTCTTAAATATCCAAGGGTTTTGTGCTCATCTTGTTTATTCTCAAGCCTCCCCAGGAAAGGGGGTATAAGGGCTTGGGGGGATATTTTGGGGAAATACGAACTCCAAGTTGTCCTTTCCCTGTTCTTTGTCTAAAACACTTGGTGGTGGCAGGGTTTTACCTAATCCAAAGGCAAAGACTTTGTTCCTTGGGGAAGTTTTAACCTAAGCTGGTAGAAATAAGTTTAGGGGGTCTTTCATGCGGGTCTTCACATCTGTACCCTAGAGATCAGAGTGGGGAAGGAACCTTGACAGGGTTTATGGTGGCAGGTGCTTTGTAAATTTCAATTACAACATGTTAAAACATGGTGCAACACTGATCCATGTGCAAGAATACAAGTCACTGTAGAGAATTGCAGGCAAGAAAAGAAAAGCTAATGCAGAGAATAGGGCATTTCAAACTAAGTTGTCAACATCATCCATCGAGGAAACAGCACAGAGGCAAAGAAAATGTATCCATTTCCTTCAGGAGTTAAATGCAGAATATGAAGATTTTCTTCTCTGTTCTCAATTTCAGTGGCTGGGTGCAGGAAAGTGCCTTCTACATTTTTTTCAACTTAGAAAGCAGATCCTTGCATTTCTGAAATAAGAGAAAATAAGCAAAACCATCCCGTTTAAGAGCACTTGAAAGACCCAGCATTTCTTTGCTCACTGGCCCCTTCTTAACAGATATAACAACTCATCTCAGTATGTTCAGTCTCAGGCTGCAAGATAGAGATCAGACTATTTCTGCTGTTCAGGGCCATGTTGACATCTTCCACAGAAAACGTGGAATTTTCAACGCATCCCTTCAGAAGAACAACATCCATTCATTTTCCATCATGCAAGGAATTCTCAACTGAGATTGATTAAGCTGATTTTTGCAGCTTCCTGGAAATTATATCAGTCAAGTTCAGTATCAGTTATGCAGATTTTGAGAGTTTGAGATCCAGAATTCAGCTGTAGTACAACAATCTGATGGAGGCTCCACCTATTGCCTGCCCACATCTGAAGGCCCCTCCCACAACCTAAGAGGAGGAGCTACTGAACCCAGGTCTCAAATAATTACGGGGGACAACAAATGAAAAACAGGGACAGGAGTGAGGGTCACAGGTTCAAAATCAGGGATCCAGAAGGGAACACTGAGTAGAGGACTCCGGACAGTGCCCACTGCTTCTCCTCTAGAGAGCCAGCAGACTCAGGAACTCTGCCCAGGTATGTGAACCAAGGGAGGAGCGGTAACAGGTCGCACAGTCGCAGAGCACCTCCCCGTCCAGCATCCTCCTCCTGATGGAATAGATGGCCAATGGAAGTACCCCTTGAGCAGCAACAAGATCTTTAGCTAGAGCTGTTTGAACTTCAGACTGATCCTTTTTTTCTTTCCATGAAGAATGAATTGCATGGAAACGTCTAGAAACATTTTCCTCAGGATTGGTTTCCCAACTTAAGACTATGCACTGAAGCTATGTTCAGTGTTCAGAAGCACATACATCTGCAACAGTGCAGTCTCAGTAAGGAAACATATGAAGTTAAAACATGGCAGCCAGTTGGAGAGTGAAACCCTTGGCTGCTGTCTCCAATTTACCACTATGAATATTGATGTCAACCCTAGGACTCTGGTGCGAAAAAATCCTTTTCCTCAAGGTTCTCACTGTGAGGTGAGCTATTCTCTTATTTAATGTAATTTTATTACAGTACTTCTTAACTCCATTATTGCCTTACTGGCTAAATCCTCCTAACTCGGGGGAAAAAAAATCTGATTCTATAATCTGGAACTATATTTCTGTACCTGGCCCGCAGTGGTGCCCCAACGCTAGCATCCAGCGCACAGCACTGAAAAGATTGGACCAAGTCTGCAAAATTTAAAATGGATGAAAGTAAATTTTTGCAGCTGAAAGGAATAGAAAGACAAGATGAAAGATAGAGCCCTAATAATACAAAGTCAGTCTGAGAGTTTCAAGCTTAATCAGAGAAATCAGTTCTCTTCAAACAGCTGGAATGCAAACAAATCATCGGCAACGGTGTTCAGAGCATCATAAACATAGGAAGGAGAGATCAGGGACTCTCAACACCAAATTCATTGATCATGTAAGTGGATGCAACTTCATTCAAGTCAAGGGAGTTATGTTTGCTTATTTCAGCTGTGAATTTGTCCTTTTGACATCAAATGATCAACAGTGGAGCAAAGTGCTTTCCTGCAAACAGTACATGATGCTCTCTGTAACTGAGTTTATATTAAATTTATATTCTAGAAATGCAGTCATTCCTGTTTAAATGGTGTTGTAATTCACTCATGAGTAACGAGTACAAGATATGGAGGAAGGTGGATGACATAGTGGATCTGCAGTCATGTCATCTCATGCAAGGATTCTTGTCAGTTCTGACAGCTAAACAGGGAAGGAATGGGGCAGTACTTTAGTACTGCCAACCCTACGTGTTCTAACATCATGTATCAGGACACAAGAACTCATGAGACTGGCTTAAATAAATAAATGATGGGTTCTTTTTATCTGCCTTTTGAGCCTTTAAGATTCACTCACTTCCTGTTTTCAAGCTTTTCTCCACAACCAAGAGAACTAGAAACTTCCCTTACAGGAAAAAAAAAAAAACCAAGGAAAGACAAGAAAGATGAGAGACTCATGCAATCTCTTGATTCTAGCAGATGGGGCTTTAAGAAAAACACCAGCTGTCATGATAAAATTGTGGGAACTGGCAGCACAGATATTTGGGTGGAGAGTCTTTTACATGCTGCAGGATATAGTGTAGGGGATTTGGTATGTGACACTTTTATTATTATATGTAAGGTGCTAACAGGCTGCTCCACACTGTACAAGACACATAAATACAGACATTTCCTGCCCAAAGAACTTTACAATCTAAAGACTAGAGGTACTAGGAAACCTAGTGGAGGAGTTTTACTTTTTCCTTTGAGTCAGCACTGACCAATACCAGAGTATGGTGCTAGGGGGCAGTGTGGGGCTGGATGTGCCATCTTTCAGATAAAACTGAGATCTTCATCATTTGTGACCATTAACAATCCCCTGGCACTTTTACGAGAGTGAAGGTGTTCGCACGAGTGCCCTGGACAAGTTCCAACAGGTGTAATTATATCTGTTGACAGAGTTGAGCGTGGTATAAGAACCGACACTGGAGAGTATATAGAACAGAATAAATTATCCCTGCAGTTTCAGCTGGATACGGTGGGACTGCTCCTCAGTTGTTGTAAATTGTCCTGGAGTTATGATCATGTTGAGGATCTGCCCTGGTATTCCTGGCTTCCAGTTCAAAACAAGTGTGTCCTGTGGTTGTTCATTGTCAAACAGTTGCTGTGTTTATGCCTATAAATTTGCTGAGTTTGTAAAGTAGGTTTGCCTTCTTTTAGGATGAGAATTGCAATATAAACATACACAGCTATTATTATTTTGATAGCATTTGGCAGTATACCCTGAAAGAAGGGAGAAGAGGGGGTGAGGGAAAGATGTTCTCCTGGGTTGCCTGGATGAAGACATACTCTGTCAAGCCTAAAACCCACAGCCCTTATCACCAGCACATCCCTGAGTCCTCACCCAAGGAAATAGATGAGATCCTATCCTGAAGGTCAACAGATTCAGGCTCTTTTGAGCCATGGGGAAATTAATTCTAAACTTGAGGGCCCCTGGTAGAGGACATCCTGCAAGCAGCTCCCTGGATGTCAAACTAAGGGGGCTCGGAACTGAGGACTTCTGCTGATCTCTCTGCAGCAGCACTGCAATTATACAAGATGCCCATTGATGTCTTTTGGACCCAATCCAGGTGAGCCTCTCACTTCTCTTTTCATCTTGGGTTGTATCTAATTATCTCTACCACAAAGGCTGGAGTATCTTGGTACCCAGAAGGGAAAACTGAGGTGGAAATAGAGAAAAGGCAAAGTCATCTAGCGGCATCACCTAGTACTGAGTTGGTTAATTCCACTGAATTTAAGAGAGAGGTTTTTTTCCTATGGGTAAACACTACAAAATTTGGGTGACTGAGGAAGGGTTGTAATTACAAAGGGTCACTCCACCCAGTTCTCTTGAGAAAGCTCAGAGGGCCAAGATGTTAGGAGCCTGCTCTTCCAAGGATGCATACTTCACTCGAAGATGCTAAAATTAAATCTCGTGTCTTTATCTCGAGGGCCCTGAGCTTCTCTTCAATATTGTGCAGTGCTGCTGGGTTTTTGACGTTGTATATAAAATCATTTCCCCTCTCTGGCTAACATATAGGGCTAGATATTCTTTTCCCTTTTCTTCCTGCAACAAGATTGCTCCAAGATCCACTGACCCAGTGGCAAAAATATGCATCTTTAGCAGAGATGGCTTCAAGCTTCACAATTCTAATAGTGAATTTGAATTATACAGCTTTCTGGTCCTGGCAACTGGTATTTGGAGCTAGGCTCCGCTCTGCTTCTTAGTGTTAATGGTGCATAGCAACACTGGAGTTTGAGACAGTCAAGGCATAATTTTATTACTAAAAGTTACTGTAGCTGCTGAGAAAATAATAGCATTTAAATTATTTTTGTCTTCCTGAATTTAGGACTATAAGTATAGTGACCTCACGTCGTATGGATTAATCCTCATGTTAGGAATTCTCAGGGCAAATGTAGCAAATAGTCCCAATAAAGGAATGACTTAAAGGGTATTAACATGCATTTTGCCTTCAGGACATAGACTGCTTGTCACCACAGCACATGAGAAACAAACCATCTACAGGGAAGAACAACAGTATGCATCTATCTTATTTCTAGCCCAGTAACCACCATAGTATTTAAGTATGAGTAGCCACAAGATTCTCTTAATGGCCAGTAGGGTTCTAGCTTTTAACACCTGGGTATCAAATGGAACCCAATATCGGATATGATTATTTGTTTGCTGGGTTGTACTCTGAGTGGTGCAGCTACCAAAATAAATCCTATCTTGCTTTCTTTGATGACTTCCCTGGATAACAAATCAAAACAAACAGCTGTATTCAAGGATTTAGTTAACCTGGACAAGAATTCAGATGAATTTTCTTTCACTGGCAGGACTCTTTCTGCTACAATATGTAACGCTTTACCTGTTGAATGACTTTCTATTCAGCCTTGGTTTTTCAATACAATTTCATAGTTTTCTTCCCCTACCCTTTGCTGTACACAGATTGTGCAATCTGTAACAAGGGCAAATTTATATGAAAATTAAAAGCAGGTATCAAATTGACTCTAACTGCTTCTTTCTTGTGATCTTGTTACCAAATCTAATGTTCAGAGTCCATATCAACTGAAATAAAATCCTTTCTTGTCTTAGCTCCATGTAGCTTTACATTGAGACATCGTATATTGAAAGCAACACGCGGTGAAGGGATCGGGGAGGGGAGGTCGGTTGTCCATCTGTTTGTTAATATATATGAATTTAGCCCTTATGAAATGGGTTTGAGTCTTTGGGCTCTTGAAGTCCTCTTTGAAAAACAAAGGCCCTGGTAGTAAAAACTACAGCACAACAGCTATAGCCTTGAATCTGGACCTGGAGGGATAGTTAGCAGTGAGAAGGTAGTTGTCTTCTTGCTCCATGACCTACCACCTGAGACTGTCAACAAAGGTGTCAGTTTTGGTGGGGGTATTTTACTTTTTGATGCTGGTTCATCAGGATTGAGCTCCCCATTGTGATACAAACAAGCAAGAAGACATGGTGCCTGCCCTGGAGAGCCCATAATAATAATCTGGGCTGGAAGCAAAGTTCTAGTGTAAAGGAGAAGGGTTCCCGTGTCACATGTCCATTCCCCGAGGTATCCAGTCCCCCAATTTAAAGGATAACTATCCAGGGCCAGGATTTGATTGATTTTGATCTCATATCTGTTTTTTCCCCAGTATGCTGAATTCTTTATAGTGTTTTTGTTTTTGTTTTTTTAAATAAAGCTTCAAATTCTTGCTCTTGAAAAACAAATATTAACATGGCAGGCAGCAGCCCAGCTGCCACCAGTAACCCTACAATAACAAACCTACTCTACAATAACAACCCAGTCTGGGTGCATGATGGAGGCAGGGGTAAATCGGCTAGGAAACAGATTTCAGTATAGGGTGACCATATTTTCCTATGCTGAATACGGGACACCTGGTAAAATTACTCAAATTCAAGCAAGTTCAATGGCAATCAATCAGAACTCTGCTGTACAAACATTCAAATTAACTTCAAGTTGACTAAGCCCCTGTTAAAAAGAAACACTGTGCAGTTGGATTCTTTTTATTTACCTTCTTATCTTTAAGGCTTTAGGGTTCACATGGGGAGAGGTGACACACACACATACACTCCCGTACACCTTTCAGGATAGACCCGAACCTCCCTGTCCGGTGCTCTCCGCCCTCCATGTCTGGCTGGGCCCCTGGGACAGACCTGCCTCTCCTGGTACCTGGCGCCGTGTTTTCCCAAGGCAATACGTGTGGGGGTGGTCTTGCAGGGTCACATGCCCCCCTCCCCAGAATTTTGCCAGGGTTCACACCAGAATGTGGCCAACAGCAGCTTTCTGGCACTGTGAGAGAGGGAAGGGACTGGAGCTGCTGCTAGCTGCAGGGGAGGTGGGGGAAGGGATGACCTGGCCCATGTCTTTGCAAAACTCATTTCTCCCTGCCCCCCCCCGTCTGGAAGCAGCTTGTCCCTTCCTGCCCGCAGAGTGTCAAAAGCTGCTACTGGTCACCAACATTGTCCAGCCACCTCTTATCTCCTGGCCTGGCTCCAGCGTGAGCAGGAAGGGATTAAGCCCTAAGGATGCATTGGGCACCAGGGCCCTGGAAACCTGACAGCAGGGACTTCAGTGAACCCGGCCAGAAAGGTGGCTCAGCAGAGGAAGAGTGATGGAGCAGCCCCAAGCTCCCTAGGGGCAAGACCCAGGATGTTGGGGGGGGAGCAAAGAGGGTGCTAAGCCCCTGCCTGGGGGGCTGCTTTGGAGCTTGCAGAGCTAGGATGAGAACAGGAAATTGCTCTCCCCACCCCCCGGTCGCTCCAGAACTTAGCTGAGGGGCGGAGAGGCTTCCCTATGCCAGTGCTGTGCAGGGTTTTTGCACATGCAGGACTCGGCTACTGGCCAACGCCCAGGGCCAGAGAGTCTTGGGCTTTCCTGGGGTGCCAGCCCAGACAGAGGCAATGGGGGAAGGAAGGAGCCTGCTGGTCAGGCTGTTGATGAGCTGAGTATTCCAAGCAGGAGCTGGTTTTCTGCACAGCACTAGGAGTGGGGTGCGCCCCACCAGGGGGGATATGGAGGAGCTGCCGGGGATGAAGGGGCAAAGCAGTGAGAAGACAGAGAAAGGGGGAGCACATAAAGGGCTGATGAATGTGCAGCAGAGGTGACACGTAACTGGCCACCGCCTGGCTCCTGCCCGCACTCACCAGCCACCGCAGCGCACAACCAGTGCTGTCTAGAAATGGGATGGGGGATGGGCCCTGCTGGCCGAGAGCCGGCACACAGTGGGGGCTGCACTGATGGACCAGCAGAGGGAGTGGCTGGCCCCGTGTGCTGCAGCTTTGCCCCGCCACCAGCTTGATGAGCCCCAGCGTGAGCCACTGGACCCCCGCCAGTCACTGCTGGTGGGCAGCTGGCTAGCAGGGATCCACCCAGCAGCAAGACCCGCCAGTACTGATGTGGTGGGGGAGACAGAAAATACGGGACAATTTGCCCATTTTTAAGAAAAAGTCAGGACACCTGCAGGAGGGCTTAAATATGGGACTGTCCCTTTAAAAACAGGACATCTGGTCATCTTATTTCAGTATCAATAGTCTAAAGAGTTATTTTAAATAGAGAAGGGGAAATGATTTTATATATAAGACCAAAAATCCATCAGCACTGTGCAGTATTGAAGACAAGCTCAGAGCACTCGAGATAATCACCCAAGGTTTAATTTTAGCATCTTCAAGTGAAGTATGCATCCTTGGAAAAGCAAGTTCCTCAACACTTTGGCCCTCTCAGCTTTCTCAAGAGAACAGCTATCATCTGCTTCTAAATACAATTTCTGTATTGGTAGCTGCACTCTGTTGCTGGTCAGTAATTGGTTTGCCAGTTGACCAGTTGCTCATCATTGCCTGAGTGTTCTGAGGCTGAGAAGCACGGATCAGTTCATTACAGCAGAAGGAATGTATGCAATATTTTGAAAATACCCACAAATAGAGTTCTTGATAATATACATGTATAAGCAGTATAATTCCAGAGATTTTGGAGGTCATTCTTTGGACAAATGAGTTTGATTGATTGGGGGATCTGCTGGAAACCTTTGAAAGTACTTAATTCCAGGTTCTCCAAGTATTGAGTGCAGTGAATGTCTGAGCTGTCCAGCTAGCTTATATAGAGAAACGCTGCACTCCACATTCCCAAAGACTAGATCACAGGAAGGAGAATGCCAACAGCCACTAATTGGAGAGCTGCTTCTTTAAAGCCAGCTGGTATTTATTTAACAGTGCACCAGGTTTGGGGAAACCAACTCCAGACTGTAAAGCCATTCATCCAAACTAAATGTCACATCTTTGCAGCACACTTGGCGGGTAGGAGATCCAGAGCCTGGTGAAGAGCCTGGTATAATCAACCTTCATTTAACCGAAGTTCAGCAGATGAGCACTGAAGATTTCAAAACATTTTGCAAACACCTCATGTGAAACAGATACCCATATAGCACTCAGCAGCTAGATTGTTTAGTGATAGGTGCTTTATGAATTCTGGTATAGACAGAAATATGGAAGAATTATATGAAAAGTACTACATGCATTTCCCAGTTAGATAAACTGAGATGGGGAGAGGTGAAGTGACTTGCCTCAGGTCACATAACAAGAAAGTGACAGAACCAGGAACAGAACCTGAAGTCTTGATTCAGACACCCTGGGTCCAGTTCTTTTCTCAGCTGGAGGAACTCTGAATGTAGTGGTCAAACTGAAAACACATTTGATCCTTTTGATTTTTATTTCTGTTATACCTTTAACCTTGGGCTACAACTCTGTAACTCCATTGATTTCAGTGAAATTTCTCCTGATTTCATAGAATCAGGGAAATGTAGAGATGAAAGAGACCTTGAGAGGTCATCTAGTCCAAGTATACCTAAACCATCCAGGATAGGTGTTGGTCTAACCTGTTCTTAAAACCCTCCAATGATGGGGATTCACAACCTCCCTTGGAAGCCTGTTCCAGTACCTATAGTTAGAAAGGTTTTCCTAATATCTAACCTAAATCTCCCTTGCTGCAGATTAAGCCCATTACTTCTTGTCCTACCTTCAGTGGACATGAAGAACAATTGATCACCATCCTTTCTGTAACAACCTATAACATATTTGAATTCTGTTATCAGGGCCCTGTTCAGTCTTCTTTTCTCAAGACTGTAACATGCCCAGTTTTTTCAGAGGTCAGGTTTTTAAACCTTTTAGCATTTTTGTTGCCCTCCTCTGGACTCTCTCCAATATGTCCACATCTTTCTGAAAGTGTGGTGCCCAGAACTAGACATAATACTCCAGCTGAGGCCTCACCAGTGCTGAGCAGAGCAGAACAATTGAAACTATTGTTAATTACATGAGTTTGTTGCTCTGCATTTTTTTTTTTTTGGATCATAGAAACTAACCTTGGTGTGGATGCTGCATACAATTAAGCTGTGATCTCCCACACAAGTTGCTTTTTCAGCCACACCTATTCCTTACTCTTACTGGTATTACAGATGCCCCAAATGTGCTAGGAATTAACCAAACACATAGTAAGAGTGCCCCTGCCCCAAAGAACTTGTGATGTAAATAAAGAAAAGGCAAGAAGGGAAGTGACTCACCCAACCGTCAGTTGTAGTGAAGTAGGAATAAAATTTAGGGCTTCTGTAACCTAAGCCAGTGCCTTATCCACAAGCTCATGCTGTCTCTAGAGGTAGAGCTAGGGTCTATAGTTTACCAGCACAGTATACCATTCTGTGCTCTAGCACAGTGTTTCCCAAACTTGGGACACTGCTTGTTCAGGGAAAGCCCCTGGCGGGCCAGGCCGGTTTGTTTACCTGCCGTGTCCGCAGGTTCGGCCGATCGTGGCTCCCAGTGACCGCAGTTTGCCGCTCCAGGCCAATAGGGGCTGTGGGAAGTGGTGGCCAGTACATCCCTCGGCCCACACTGCTTCCCGCAGCCCCCATTGGCCTGCAGCGGCAAACTGCGGCCAGTGGGAGCCGCGATCGGCCGAACCTGCGGACGCGGCAGGTAAACAAACCAGCCCGGCCTGTCAGGGGCTTTCCCTCAACTAGCGGCAGAACAAGTTTGGGAACCACTGCTCTAGCAGATAATTCTGTTTACTACTTGCCCCATATTATTTTCAGCAAATCTCCTGAAAATAGTTCACTCCCCATAACTTGATTGGCTATGCACAGCAGGGAGTGTACTCAGCAACTTATCAGTGGGATTCTAGTTCTTGTTTTGTATAGTAGAACCTCAGAGTTATGAATACCAGAGTTATGAACTGACCGGTCAACCACACACCTCATTTGAAACCAGAAGTATGCAATCAGGCAGCAGCTGAAACAACAAAAAAGCAAACAGTACGGTACTGTGTTAAACATAAACTACTAAAAAAATAAAGGGAAAGTTAAAAAAAAAGATTTGACAAGGTAGGAAACTGTTTCTGTGCTTGTTTCATTTAAATTAAGATGGTTAAATGCAGCACTTTTCTTCTGCACAGTAAAGTTTCAAAGCTATATTAAGTCAATGTTCAGTTGTAAACTTTTGAAAGAACCACCATAGCGTTTTGTTCAAAGTTACGAACAACCTCCATTCCCAAAGTGTTCATAACTCTGAAGTTCTACTGTACTTCTATTTCTCCACTCTTTATTTATTCACTAATCCCTTTGCGCTGGGGATTGTAACTGCCACTACAACATAACTCTTCAGGCTGGAAGCAGAAGGATCTCAGTTTTCTGATCCCTGGGGGAAGGGAGGGGGAGCTCATTGTGCCTACCAAGACCATTCCATATGCCCTGCCCCAACCCAGAATGTCTCATTGTACATTAGCCACCAGGAGATGCTATAAGCAATGCAGATACTATTCTCACCTGGTATCATCATTGTCATCATCTCCTTACTAAGGTCAGGAACTCAAATTGACAAGAGTGCACCCAATCTGGATGTCCTGCACATTTGCACAAGGATGCTACTACAGACACTGCTGACCCTGTTTGACTAGAGGGAGGCTTTAAAGATTAATACACAGGGATACCAACGCCAATCAGATCTGCAAATTATATCAGTTAACTCGCAATCTGCTCTTGGACCACCTTCCTCACTACAACTCCCACTTAATAAAACCATCTTTTGCCTTGAGATTTTCTTTCTATCCATCTCTCTGGGAACTGGGCAACAAAAATCTGTATATTAACATCTGTTGTAAACCCAAATTCTTGTCATCTCAATTTCAGTGTACAGACAAAGAATGACTCTCCATGGTTATGTGAGTCTCTTTTCAGTTGCCTCAGTACATCAACAAGCTGCTACAACCAACCCAGTGTCCATCTGTTATTCATACAATGCCAGCTATGTATCATCCTGAGTCACTTTATATTAGATCCAGCTGTTCTGGGTGATATACTATTTGACTGTTCCGCACTTATCTATTAAGAGTTCATCAGATGCAAGTTTGACACTGTCTAGTCACTTAAATGCTGTATTTTCTTGTGTAGGGGGATTTAATCCACCTGTTTTAAGCACCAGCACCTGAAGGACCAGTTGGTTCCTGCTCAATAGCATGAGGTCACCGTAATGTCTCCAGACTTCCAGCAGCATCAATCAATCTGGCCCTGAAGATGTAGTGAGTTGGTTAGCCTGGAAGGTGTAGTTCACTGGCTTAAGTATCAAGTTTAGGCTGCCTGGAGCCCTAGGAACCATGGATTTAAATCCTAGGAGGATCCGCTAATGCTTTCCACTTTCAGTCTAAGGTGATATCAGTGGGATGTGTCTAGAGAGAAAAACTGGGTATTGTGTAGCAATCCTGCTCCTAGAAGAAGGATGCAAAATGCCCGAGAGAGTGCCAAAAGCGCAGGGCCTGTCACTGACCACTGCACACATTAATTAAAAAAAGAAGAAGCTACCAAAGGAGACAATAAAATACAGGGACATGCATTTTTGACCCACCTTACCTTCTGGGTGAGGTGTTCTGTCCCATTTAGCGGCACTGAGACCACTTAGAGAGAGAGAGATAAACTGAGTCTGCTCTACAGCCTTAGCAAACAGCCAGTTGGCTTTTGACTCATGCACTAAGCACCTAAGGTCCCAGGTTCAATCCCACCTGCCGATAACCAGGGTCTGTCGGTGTTACACACAAACCTAAGGCTGGGTCAATCCTGCAGATTTTGGTAGTTATCACAGTCAGGGGCGTGATTTGTACTGATATAGCCAAGCTTCTCCTGGGCTTCCTGCTGCTCCCCTCTCTGGGGGGAAGAGGTGGCTTTTTCCCACCTTCCCAGCAATGGCTTTCTGGGGCAACTTCCTCTAGCTCATGTGCCTGACTCCTTTTTTCAGCTCAGGTGGCCTGGTGGGAGAAGCAATGACTGGTTCCCTCTGCTCTGGAGAGTGGTTGGCCTGCTGGCTCAGGCCATGCCTGCAGCTGGTGCAGAAGATGTGAATGAGAGCAGAATCAGACCTGCAAACTCTGGTGTTGTCTTTACCCAAATCCAAAGAGCGGGTAATGCTAGCTCAGGGTAAACACACAGCTTCTGTCTTATGCTTCATCCCCCTGGTTGCTTTGTGTTCGAGCTGGTCTCAGGGTAGTGCCAGTGTTACCTATCTCTTGCCTTCTAGCACAGCGCCTGGAGTTGCTATGCTTATGTAGCTACCTGGGGTCTTTCCCAGATGTTCTTCTGTAGAACCTACAGACAGGCATGGAGTTGAATACTCAAAGGGCTTCTTTTGGGAAGACTGTAGAAGATAGGGGTACCCAGTTTGGGGGCCTGAGACAACAAGGGGAATTGTCAGAACAGAATTGGGTACTACTGCTTCAAAAACCTGCTCTCAGCATTCACTGCTGACAATGTTGTTTGATGCCTCAGCTCAGCTGGGTATCCAGCTCCTGGGATTTCCAAACCCTCCCTATGGTGTGAGGCTGTACTACTATTTCTTCCTGTTTCTAAATAGCCTGCTGCTCTCTTCCACCCCTATTCCAACGGTATATGACAAACAAAGGGTGCGTCTCTTGTGGTGTGCTGTGACAGTACAACAAACTCATCGGCTCCTGCAGTGCTAGAAAAGCCTCGGTAATAGATTGTGGGAGAGGGGAGGGGTAATTGGTCCCTGGCTTTAAAAAGTTGCCTTAAAGCAGCTTTTCACATTGTGTGCCTGAATGTGGAGCTTTATGTATGTCAACAAAGATAGCTCTGACAGAACAACTGTGGCAAAAACTCCAGTAAGAGTCTTGTGAAGATTTCCATACCTGCCCCCTCCTCCCCAACCCACACAATTTTTCTGCAGGACAGAGGAAACAGGGCCCTGTGTGAACAGTGACTGTGTCTGGAGGACATAAGATTGGTTTTAGTCTGGGGACATTCATAAGAATGGCATGTTTAGATGAATCTACTATCTTAGTGAAACTGATTGTGGAGGAACAGCTGGTCCTGCTAGAAAAGGAAGTCAGATAGTGAGATGCCAGCTGACAGACTAAACAGAGTGGGCCTGGCTCTCCTCCCACTTACAGCGGCATAAATTACGAGTAATCCTAATTAAGTCACCATTTGTCTCGGTGCTAGTAAATCAATTTTAAAAAAGAGGCTGGACCAACCTAGAAGAAAGATTCCGAGAAGTAATGCCTTGGCTACTTTGGGCCCAATCCTGAGACATGGCTGCAGGGGTCAGCACCTCTCAGGACTTGGCTCTTCTTTCCCAAAACAAGTTACGTGTAGTTTAGCAGATGAAAACCCTCATCAAGAACTAGAGAATCCTGGGAACCCAACTGATAAAGAATCATGCCACAAACAGCGATAAGGCTCATGAACAATATTTTCCACAGCAAGGACTCCTCATCATGACTGATGAATACTTCTGGAGGGGATGCAGCAGATATAATTGGGCAAGGCGAATCTCTCTGTGCCACGCTAAAGGCCTTTCACAGCAAACACAGGAGTGCACCAATCCTGGCAGCAGCCCTAGGTAAAGTGTCCGATGATGTGCTGGCCTGCGTGGGGTGTGAGAGACACCAGAAGTGACATAAGAAACAATAGCCAGGTCCTTGTTGCTGAGGCCAGTGGAAGCTTTCTATGAGAAAACATAACCCTGTGACAAAGTCACACACAGCCTTCATAAAAGACAAAGGTCTTCAAAATATAATCCAGCCCCTGGATTTCTAGAATCAAACAAACATTCACTATTTGTATTAGAGTTGTGCTTAGATCAAGGTTAGGGCCTCAGGCTAGTCACTGTATAAACACAGAGTAAGAAGAGACAGTCCCTGCCACCGAGAGCACACAATCTAAATCGACAAGGCAGACAAAGGGCAGGAGAAAGGAAGTATTAGTGTTATCCCCATTTTACAGGGGAACCTGAGGCAGAGAGAGATTATGTGATTTGCCCAAGATTACACAGGAAATCTGTGACGGAGCTGGAGATTGACCCCTTTCCCCGAGCCCAGTCCAAGGCCTGAACCATCAAATCATCTTTATAATCCTCATCTGCTAAACCTACCAGCACAAAATACCCCCCAGTGTTCCCAGTGATATGGATCCCCCAGGACCTAAAGCTAGATATTGCAGGAACCCATCTGTACTGAGTGGGCATACAGCATCAAAAGAACTACAGCAATAAATAAGGAGCTGGTGGCCAACAGAACCATTATTGCCCATTCCCAGACATTCAACATAAGGGGAGAGTTCAGGTCTGGTGGGAAACTTCATTGACTTCAAGTTGTACCTCTCACACCAGGTTTCAATCTAGTCCAAGGAGTATTTGCCAGTTGGGACCAGAAAACTAAAAGATTTTTAAAACTAAAACTATGTAATGTTATTTACCACACATCTCAGTCCTGACACCCAAAAACCGGAGCCACCTCACTGCCTAGTGGTTAGAATATGAGAATGGCGATCAGGAGGTCTAATTTCTTGCTGGGGTTTGCAAAGGTATCCAACAAAGTCATCTATCCAACTGTAATAGGCTCTTAGTTGGAGCTGGACGCTTATCTCTCTTAGGCACCTTTGAAAATGCCAGTCTCTGTTCTAGACTGTGCCGTTGGCTTGCTGTGTGACCTAGGGCAAATCACTAAACCTCCCTGTGTTTAAGGTCATTGCTCCTATACTATGATGAAAAGTGCCAGAGTATTGGTGCCAATTCAGACATAAGGGACTCTCATCCAGGACAAGAGTCAAATGGGTGAAAGTTTGCCCCTTAGACAGATGGTGGCTCAGCTTTAATACACTGTCAGCATTCAGTGCCAGGCTGTGCCAGTGCAGATATGCATGAGAGGGAGAGTGCAAGGAAACTCTCAGCCCCTTGCAGGGGCAGAGCACAATGGTGTCCTTGCATCCATGGGGGGCAAGGACTCCCTACGGCTAGTGCTGCTGCCTATGCTAGCATCTCCGAAGGGTTCTGGAAAGGGAGGGGGCCAGGGCTTCTCCCTGCACTGGAAAGTGGAGCTACCCAGGTACTGAGACGAGAGGATATCACACCTGGAGCCCTGGGAGTCAGTTACAGTGCCTCCCAGAGCCCCCAGTGGAACGGAGAATCTTTTCCCTGCCCCCAAATGGGTGAGTATATGCCAGAGGCAAGACCGTGGGGTGTAGTGCTAGAACCAGCATTGCCAAAATTGTTCTGATATGTTTACTGCTAATATTATTGTTTGGGTTAACTAGCTCATTGCACAACTGCGCTTTGGATAATCCTCGTTGTAAGTATACACACTGCAGCACTCCACTGCAAAACAATGTCTGAGTGTAATCTGCTCTAACTGTGCTGCTGGAGTTGGGTAGGAAACCAGCTTCCTGTCCCATGAAAATTTGAGATATTGAAAAAAGTCCCCAATTGGCACAAAAAGTGAAAATCTTGAAAATGTTCAGAAGCTGGAAAAACAAACGAGTTTTGTGTTAATCAAAATACTGCATTTTGATACATTTCATTTTGATTTCAACCATTTTATGTATTTTTTTTATTATAGGTTAAATTTCAAAATGACAAGTTGTTTCAAATGGAAGACCTGGAATTTTTCCACTTAGAAAATATCACAACAAAATGATGACAATTGCAAAAGAAAAACTTGAGTTGAAAAATTAATTGAAACCAGCTTTCTCAGGAAAAATTTCAATTTCAATGAATCAGCATTTCCAGTGAATATTGTTTTGTTGAAAAATTCCTGACCAGCTGTACTGGCAAGCTTATTCAAACAGCTGCCATCCAATAGGATCAAGACTAGGCACCTCTTGTCAGACTCTGTCACCCTCGCAAGCATGGGAGGGACAGCTGCAGCATAAGGAATGAACTATGTAAGTTCTCTTATGTTTCCCAGATTTGGTTGCAGTCCACCATGCTCCTGATTTCCTCAAGGAATCGTCTTGGTTTTTGCCCTATAGCTATGCTTCCAAATGGGCTATCTTCATTTGTGCTGCTGTTTCCCTGCCTGCCCACCCTGTGTGAACCTGTCACTGGGATGAGCACAGGAAATTGAGAGCGGTGAGTGGAACTAAGGAGTGTGCATCAGCCCACTTGCATGCCCAGCTGCCTCAGGTCAGTGCTCCATCAGCCAATTACGACTACAATATCCAGAAGAAGCGAAGTCACAGATGAGGCTGCCAGGACTGTGGTCAGTGGTGTGGGGAGATGTAGCAAAGTTGTCTCTCCAGCACACCTGCTTGTGGCCAGATTTAGTGCTGCAGCAACTTTGCCTCAGTTTCTCCAGTGTTTGACCTACTCCAGCTGCAGGAATGACCTGGCCCTCTGGTCAGACCACTTTATGGAGTCCAACCTCTTCTGGGGGCCTCTGAGCCTTTTACCAAAATGCAACAAAAATATGAAGACAACCAACCCTTGGGCTCAGCTTGCTGCCTCTACCTCACAGGCAAACCTTGGCCAATATAGTCTGTCACTACACCCTGTGCCTCAAACAAAACCTCACCGCCCAGGGGCTGGCACATTCCTTCCCTTACTCAGGGGGTCAGACAGGCTGCAGCTCATCAGGGATTCTAACTCCAATCAGGCTCCTGACCATTCACAGGACAGCCTGTCTGCTTTACTTCCCCCACCAGCCTCCACGGGCTGAAGTTCCCCCTTTTCCTTCTCTCAAGCTTAACAGCCAAGTCAGAGGTAACAGGAGGTGGCTAATTCAGCCTTAGATGTCTGGTTATCCCTTTCCCGTCAGGGACAGGGTTTACACACTTCATCACAGGAGGCGTTCAGCGGGATGGTAGCACTTGCAGATTTATTTCTGAAAGACAGCTCCAGGAGAAGGTTTAGTTAGTGCCTGAGGAAAGTTAACTACTCAGTGGGAAGAGGCTTCATTTAACTAAGTCATATATTATCACTATGCAAGTTTACATGACACTAATCCTTTAATGGGCTCCAAGACAAAGCAGATATTTCAATGTAAATGATAAGAAGAAGTCAATTCCCTGTACACGGTATGATTGTGACTTGCTGGGAAAAGTTGTATTTTTTATGCATATTTGGGCCCTCTGTGGTCATAGAATCCCAGAATTGAGTACAGTAGGATTATAGACTTGCTCCAAACAATGACCACAAGCAGCCTGGAGGGCAGGATCCCAACCACATCACAGAGCAGAAGAGAAGCAAACTCCACCTAAAATGTCAAAGAAATTAGAAATGGAAAAGAACTGGAGATGATTTAAATCCATCCCCCTCGAAGTGCAGGATTGCTCCACATGCTGTTGCTCCCTAAATTCACCAGTACTTTGTCAGGGGCAGGTTTAAATGGCTTAAGCCATATTGTAGGCCCAGAAGTAGCTCTCCCAACTCTTGTTCCAGAGGACTAGTACTACCTGAAAAAGTCGGCATATGGAACAGTGATCCCAAGAAGTGCAACAAGAGACAGTAATTAGATTCGATAATTTTTTTAACCTCTACTGGGTTGGAATTAGTTACTGAACTGATTCATGGGACACTCCAACTATATGCTTTATTATCGGGTACATATGTTCTTTTAGTCTCTCCCACCAGCTGGTCCTTTGCCTCAACTCTCAGGTTTCCTCAATAACACAGTTCCTTTAGGGGCTGCTAGACTGCCAGAGACTGTCCTGACCATGACTGTCCTCAAGGTTTTCCTCTGGTTTTCAAGTATTCAAGAGGGGATCAGATAACAGGCATCAGGGTTAACTGCTTGCACTTTAACTAGCTAGGGCTGCTAAGGCAGAAATAGGGAGGGCCTGGGCACCTAATGAGGGAGTACCGCACTTTGGGTACTGTTGCCAAAAATTTCACCTAATTTTTTAAGTCCGGCTTGAGACACCTATAGTAACATTCCTGTCCCAGGAGCAAGATCTTCTCTTGGGCTAAAAAGAGGAAGACAATTAATATAGGCCAACATGTTCAGAAATGGCCACTAATTGTAGGTGCCTATATTTTTGAAAGCCCAGTTTAGGACACTCTCACTTCTATAGTATGTTCCCTCCAAAGATCTTAAAGTGTTTTACAGACATTAATGAAATGAGCTTCACAATGCCAAAATGAGGTAATGAAGTATTATTAGCCCCATTTTAGAACTAAGAAAACTGAAACTCAGAAGTATTAGGGTCTTGCCTAAGTCAAAGAGACAGTATTTGGCAAAACTGGGAAGAGAATACAAAGCTTCTAGCTTCCAATCCTGTGTGATAGGCATAAGATAATTCCTTCCTCCAAAAGCTAAATGTAAACATAGCTTTTTCCCCTCAAGCTAATTGGGTGATTCAGGCAAATATTTGGAAAGACAAGCATATGCTGCAAACCTGCAGCAGAAGGGAATGAGTGACAACTTGTCTGTTAAGTATCACATGAAAGGTTTAAGTGTGGGTTACCCATCAGATGAACAAGGCTTTGCTTATGTCTTGGACCTTACATGCTAATGGTAGAATGTTCAGTTGGGCTCCTGCACATGAGACTTGTGTGTCAAAGTATGAACTCGATTTTGGTTGGTGCCATCCATTTTGTGTGCTGTCATTTTGTGTTCCGCGTTGGGGAAAAACTGTCTTAGCCTGACAAGATCAGGCTGCTCTAGACACTGCATGTTCATGTCCACAGGGGGCTCAGAGACAGCTAACAATGAAAGAGCCAGCAAGGGCATCAATATTTGATGACTCCTCCCTTCTGGAACAATGGCTTTTCTACCAGCAAAGCTAGTGACTTTGAATGGACTCTACACAGAAGCCTGTCGGGGAGCTTGGGGCTGGAACTCCCCAGTCTAAGCTCTTAACTGGGAGAGCTGCAGTTTCTCCTCCTGGCTAATGAGGGGAGATTTTATTTAAGGAGGGGTCCTCTCTGGCTGGGTGTTGTCTCCTTGGAGTTCAGGATAGTTATTTTAGGATAGTCCCTAAACATGTATTCTGGGATGGGGAGTTTTGCCTGGACCCTGGGGGCCTTTTTGTAAGTTAATAAAGAAGCAATTGTTGAGACCTGATGTGTGTTGTGCTCCCGTCAAGCCCTGAGCAGCTGTAACATATTGACGACGAGATGCCCTGACTGACGCGTGCAAAGCACTGTACATGGATGCAGTGCTTTGGTGCTCCCGAAGAGCTGCTTCCCAGGACTGCCTGTTTTCCTGAGAGGGGAGAAGAGGCCTTGCCTCCCTGACAAGCCGGGGAAGAGCGGAAGTGCAGACTCTGGGTTCTTCAGCCACACAAGGGAATGGCGAGTCATGGCAGGGTGGATGAATTTGACCCTCAGAAGGAAACCTGGACACACTACATAGAATGTGTCTGCTGTTATTGGCTGATGGTGTCACGGACGAGACAAAAGGGAAGTTTATCCCCCGGAGTATTGAGGGTTGTGAGACCCGTGAACTCACTCATAATCTCCTGGAGCCCAGGACTCTTGAAACAGTGACATTTGATAGTTAAAAGTATCAAAAGATCATTACAAACCAAAACCGTCTGTTAGTGTCCTGCGGTTCAAGTTTAACTCCTGCGTCAGGGCACCTACTGTATCCGTCTCGCAGTTTGTGGCAAATCTATGCCAGCTGGCAGCCCAATGTGAATTTGGAAATGGTTTGGAGGATATGTTGTGCAACTGCACTGTTTGTGGCATCAGGAATGAAGCTATGCAGTGGAGGAGTCTTGCAGAGCCTATTCTAACACTCCAAAAGTCCATGACTATTGCTCTGGCACTGGAGACGCGTGCCAGAGGCACCCATGAACTTTTCCAAATCCCTGCCGAGTGGATCAGCAAGTTGGGAGATAGGAAAGGGACGGGCAAGACATGTCAGGGAGGTCCAACCTCCAGATTGGCTAATGCTAGAGGGAATAGGGAGTTCTACTGATGTGGGGGGATCATTCTCACATGGAGGGCAGGCATAAAGATTCAGAGTGTCATTGTAAAATGAACAGTTTCAGAGTAGCAGCCGTGTTAGTCTGTATTCGCAAAAAGAAAGGAGTACTTGTGGCACCTTAGAGACTAACAAATTTATTTGAGCATAAGTTTTCGTGAGTTAAAATGAAGGGACATTTGGCTAAGTGCTGCAGAACTAGAGGCAGGGAATGTGGGGATACCTGGTAGAAGAGGGAACAGGACGTACCATGTGCAAGGAGCATCAGCTGGGGACCCTGAACTGGAAGAGGAGGAGCAAGATGAGGTGTATGCTCTCTTGAATCAGACGGACTCTTGTAAGTAACCGATCCTGGTCAAGCTACAGTTGAACAAGCAGAAAGTGAAAATGGACCTTGACACAGGGGCAGCAGCTCTGGTGTTGGGGCAAGAGACCTACAAAGTTGTTGCCCAAATGTGTACCCCAGCTTGACTTTGTCCCCTACCCAAGCTATACTCAAATCCTTCACCAGAAAATTCCTAAACTGGGGAGGGTGGAAATCAAGGTGAGGTATGGGGCCCAGAGGGCTCATCTCCCTTTCTTTGTAGTAGCTGGACCAGGGCCAAAGCTTTTTGGATGGAATTGCTCTCCACTTTGAAGCTGGACTGGAAAAGACTCCTGGGACCTTTGTATCAAAAAAGTGCAGGAGTGATCAGTGACCTTTTGGAAAAACATGAGCAAGTAGTTAGAGAAGAGCTGGGAGAACTCTGGAATCTGAAGGTGAAAATAAATATAGATTCCATTCCATGCCCTCAGTTTTGTAAGGCCCACTCTGTTCCTTATGCTCTATAAGCCAGAGTAGAAGAGGAACTGTGACGTTTAGAAACTTCAGGGATTATATGGAGTGAAATTCTCCGAATGGGCTGTACCTATAGTAAAAGCTGATGGCTCCATGCGTATATGCTGCACTTACAAACCAACTGCAAACCAGGTTACCCACTTGGAGCACTATCCCATTCCTTGACTAGAAAAGCTTTACTACAAGCTGGCATTTTCTAAGTCTCATTTTCTAAGCTAGGTATGTTGCATGCTTACCAACAGTTAGTCCTGGGTGAAGACTTGCAGGCTGTGGTCACTATCAATACACATAAGAGATACTATAGGCACTCACACCCACTTATCATTCTGGATTTCCTCTGCTTGAACTATCTTCCAGTGGGTCATGGAAGGATTATTGGCTGGATTGTGCCATGCCGTGGTATACCTCGACAATGTTTTTGTGTCAAGGGAGACATAAGTGGAGCATCTAGAGAGTCTAAAAAAAAGTCCTGCAAAGGTTAAGGGAAGCTGGATTGTGACTCATGCACTAAAGGTGTGTTTTCATGGCCAAGGAGGTGGTTTATTTAGGCCATGGTGTTTTGGGGAAAGGACTGTCACCATTAGAAGAGAAGGCGAAAGCCATCAAAGACGCTCCAGCTCCAAAAAATGTGAGTGAGCTCAAGGCATACCTTGTCCTTTTAAACTGTTATGAACGATTCATAGCAAATCTGTCAGTGTGGCCTGCCCCTTTCATGCATTGCTCAAAAAAGGGTCAGAGTGGCACTGGGGTAAGAATCAGGAGATCACCTTCAAAGAAACCAAAGAGTTTCTGAAGTCAGCCAAACTCCTGGTGCTTTTTGACCCCAAGCATGCCCTGTTACTTACTTGCAATGCTTCACCCTATGGTGTGGATGCAGTAATTTTACATTGAATGGAAGATGGGATTGACAGGCCCATCTGCAATGCCTCCTGCTCCTTATTGTTGGCAAAGCAACGGTATTCCCAGTTTGATAAGAAAGCTGGCTATTGTCTTTGCTGTCAGGAATTTCCATCAGTATCTCTATGGGCAACAAACTATAACAACTGACCATACACCACTTTTAGGATTTCTGGAGGAGGCCAAAGCTGCTCTCCCTTTGGCTTCTGCACACCTGCAATATTGAGCTTTATTGCTAATAGCCTACCAATATCAGCTGATCTATAAGCCTGGACTTGCAACTGCTAATGCAGTTGGCCTCAGTTGGCTGCTGGTAGGTAGAGCACCAACAGACATTCCTGTACCTCAAGTGGTGCTCGATTTAGCCAGAGTAGAAGAAGCTCCACAAACAACTAAGCAGATCACTCAGTGGACTAAATGAGATCCTGTTCTGTCTCAGGTCTCATTTTGTACAGAATGGATGGCTTGAGTTGATGGGCTCTTCGGGCATACATCCTTATTTTCACAGTTCTTAGGAACAAAGTCTCCAAAGCGGCGTTCTCCTCTGGGCATCACAACTCTTAATACTTCCCCAGGCAAGAAAGTTAATACTGGAGGAAGAGCACAGAACTTGCCATGGGAAGACCCGAATGACACTCTGGTCAGAAGTTACATCTGGTCAAGCCCAGAGAGAGAGAGAGTGAACAAACAGTACTGGGCTGTGCCATATAAAAACAGTTAAGAATATTACCTCTGGTAGCAGACCTATCACCATGGCAATGTCCAGGAAGGCCTTGGATGAGACTATACATAGACTATGCTGGTCTTTTCCTTGGGTCAATGTTCCTTGTTGTGGTGGATGCACATTCTAAGTGGATGGAAGTAATTTTGGTCAGAGTAGCTACCTAATTTATAACTATTGAGGAGCTTTGTTTCTTATTTAGAACACATGGACTCCCTGAGACTGTGGTCTCTGACAATGCTAGTGTCTTTACCAGTGATGAATTTCAGGCCTTCTTGAGGGCTAATGTGATCAAACATATCATATCTGCTCCCTACTACCCATCCACAAATAGGCTGTTCAGTCCTTTAAGAATGGACTTAGAAGGGTTACTGTGGGGTCACTAAAAAAGAAAAGGAGTACTTGTGGCACCTTAGAGACTAACAAATTTATTTAAGCATAAGCTTTCGTGAGCTACAGCTCACTTGTATCCGATGAAGTGAGCTGTAGCTCACGGAAGCTTATGCTCAAATAAATTTGTTAGTCTCTAAGGTGCCACAAGTACTCCTTTTTTTTTTTGCGAATATGGACTAACATGGCTGCTACTCTGAAACCTGTTATTATGAGGGGTCACTGCAGACCAGGCTGTCTCAGTTTTTGAGTAATTAGAGAACAACCCCTCATGCCATAATGGGGGTATCGCCTGCAGAAGTACTGATGAGGCAGCCAGTATGTACCAGCTGGAGTTTCTTGAAACCTTGCTTGGAGAAACAAGTGCATCAACATCAAGAAAATATGAAATACAATCATGACTGTCAACAGGGCACACACTTTTTCACTCTTGGAGTACTCATTCAGGGTCGCAATTTTGTGGAAATGCCCAAATGGCTGCCTGGCACGGACATAAAAGCTACAGGAAGCAAGGTACCTGAGTCAGGCTCAAAGGACTCCAGCCAGAGGATCAGCATATGCTACTTTTCCTGTGATTCACTCAAGTTCAGAGTTGGGGAGATAGAGTCTACTCCTGTTGGAGCAGGTACTGGAGTGGACCTCTCGAGGGACTCTCAGTCTCTTAGAACAACGTGTCTGTAGCATTTTCTCCTCTCCTGGATATGCCAGGAATATCTACTCCAGTCTGCCACCACTCCATGAGACAACACAAACCCCTAAACTCTTGAATCTGTAGATAGTGGCAACGGGTGACTTGAGCAGAACAATCACCTTTTTCCTTTTTTGCCACACGAGATCAGGCAGTCTGCCCAGCACCTCTAGTTAGAGTTCCAGTTACTATATTGAGCTGTTGATTTTCCTATCAAGAAACTTATGTTGAACTTTAAGGGTGAGGGATGTTGTATGTTCAGGACAGTTATTTTAGGATAGACCCTAAACATGCATTCGAGGGTGAGGAGTTTTGCCAGGTTGCTGCGGGCCAATTGGTAAGTTATAAAGAAGCACTTGTTGAAACCAGACTTCATGTGTTTTGCTCCCTACATACCCTGAGTGGCTGTAACAATGGGGGAGGCTGACCAATGCCAGAAATAAAACAACCAAGCCCAGAAGACAGGAAGGGCTGCTAGGCTATGAACTCTGGCCAAGCTTAGGGCTCAGAGGAATGGGGAGTTGCGTTCAGAGGTTTGTTGTTTTCCAAAGGTCTCTAACACTCTACTGCTCTTCAAGAGTAAAAGTCTCTGTGGTTAAGAAATTCCTCAGCTAAGCCTGCAGTATCTGCCTTACTGTCACATTATCCCTGAGAGGGTTAATTGAGAAACCAGCGCTCCCACAGCTAGATGGACTCTGGAGGAACATGTCTAAGCAACTGCGGGCTCAGACGGGATGTGGCACCGATTTCAGAGCTTATGGTGATGAAATAGCAGGGTCCCTTTGCCCAAGGAGGGTGTCAGACATGGAGGCCCTGATCCTGGGAATTTGCCCGAGAGACACAGAGCGAGAAACAGTGACCAGTCAGTACACAGATCCAGGGGATCTTAGAAGCACCTAGGCCAGGGCTGGGGTCCATTCAGTGAGGAGGATTGCACCAGGTTATAACAGTATGGCCAAGGTCTTCCATCCAGGTTCCCCAGTCACTGTAGTAACAATGATCAGGGCTGCCTAATGGTACTAGAGAAAGTTTGGAAGTGTGAGTCCTCCCACTTTCTCTCAGCTATATGGCATGGTGTTATTCTTGGCTGCCTAAATGCCTGGAGAAAATGATATCCAACAGTTCAAAAGGGCAAAATCTCTCTCTGGGAAGGGTTTAGGGAGAGTCTGAAACCTGAATGAGAGTGCATTCATTTCATTGCCTTTACTCTCCCTATTAAGGAAATGAGCAGGCACTTCCTTATGGCCAGGTTCTGTAACAGTGGTATAATAGTCAGCTTGTAACTCTTGAGAGAGACTAATCCGCATGTATCTGAAAACACAATCCTTCCAGCTGGAGCCCTGAAAGTCCATGAAGAAAGGCTAGATAAACTTTAGCTGTGATGTATTTTGTAGGCTGAGGTCAGTGATATTAATAAAAAGTTAATTCAAACTAAACAAAATTTATTCCTGCCCCATAACAATCTTCTCCTTTGTTAGTCCCATAAGTAAGTATGGTGAAAGCTAGGTTTTTGAAGAACGGAACATCAGGTGTTTGTTTTGATTTTTATGCTCTAGAGCTGAACCCTGATTTACCCATTTGGATTAAGGCCTAGGTGATATGTTTCCTGTAGGAATCCAAACGCACTATTACATTTTTTCAGGTGCAGCAAGACTCTTTTCCATTTTATGCAATCAGTCAGCCCACTGACATTTAAGGAAATGATGTACTG
The DNA here is from genome assembly GCF_009764565.3 of Dermochelys coriacea. Taxonomy (NCBI): domain Eukaryota; kingdom Metazoa; phylum Chordata; order Testudines; family Dermochelyidae; genus Dermochelys; species Dermochelys coriacea. The sequence goes on from NC_050071.1 coordinate 126,989,344, forward strand.
TCTTCCCATTGTGTATAAATCCTTTCCTTTTCCAGCAAATATTATCTACTTTTTTCCTAATCCCTCCTCCGGCCAGGGTAGCACAGTATTGTATCTTATTTCATACTCTGTTGGTCAATCTCTCTTGACTGTAAGAAGGTATGAAACACAACTGAGTTTCCCACCTCTGTAATTTTCTCCATCAGATCAACTCTTTTGGTCCCATTAGAGAAGTTCAAACGTAACACATTCAACAGCATAAACAGGACAACTTGTTTTTACAACTGTCAAAAGACTTCCTCGAAAATACATCTAAGAGCACTGATATTCTGAGAATTTAGTAGTCTGTGGGTCCCTGGGGGGTCAGGAGCAATATTTTTAAAAAGGCAAGAGCAGCTGGAACATTAATGTAACTTGCCAGGATGAAAAGATGTCAAGTATTTGCAGAGATGAAGAAACAAGGTTCACTCTATGAAGATTACTTTTCTAATTTCTGGAAGCAGAATAAGACTCTGATTTCTCTACCTGAGGTAAACAGTGACTTAGTTTGTTAGAATGTTTCTTCTTTAAATAAACAGTTATACTAAATTCTTTACTCTTCTCTAGTTTGCTCTTTTGGCAGCTTTCTACATGTGTAGCCAGCTTTACAATTGCTTTTACACGAAAGTGTGATCCAAAGCCTGTTGCAGTTAATGAGAGTCTTTCCATTGTTTTTAATGACCTTTGGCTCACGCCCAAGACATCTTTAAGAAAAGTTCAGTTTGTTTCCAAAGGATGCATGTGGCTTAAATACTATGATTTGCTGACATATACGGGGTGCATGGCCACTCACCCTAGATTTGGCAGATTTAAAGCTTTTGGAATCTTGCTGTCCCAGGAGATGCAGTTGTATATGCTGGTTGCATGTAAGAGAGGGCACAGTCAGACCTTCAGGTAAAGTTTTTTCTCCTTTCAGTCATTCTGCTAATTAGTTGTCTATATGATCTGGGAATTAATTCCTTGGCAACTGTAATGCTCAAACTCTGTACCCTTTATCAGCACTCACACATCTGCACAGTTTCTGACACTCCTGAGGATTATAGCATTACACTAACTCCTTTTGCCTTACCTTTTTCCACAGTCCTAGGAATTCTGCAGCTCCCTGTGAGAGCCATAGACTTCTGTACTTCTGCTCTGTGGCCCTGTGGAGAGAGTCACATTATATTAGTTGATGTCTAAGGAGTATGCTACACAGTATGTCGCTGAATATATATCCTACTTCCATGCTGACAATGCTCTGAATTACTTTTTTTTTTTAATCATTGATGTATGTGTCATTTTTTAAAGAAAGAAAATGTGGGAGTGAAGATGACTTGGAGAGAAATCCTGGCTCCATGGAAGCCAATGGTAAAACTCCCAATGACTTCGGAGGGGCTAGGATTCACCCTTGGAGAACTCCTGTGCAGGGACATAAGAAGATAAGAACGGCCATACTGGGTCAGACCAAAGGTCCATCTAGACCAGTATCCTGTCTACCGACAGTGGCCAATGCCAAGTGCCCCAGAGGGAGTGAAACTAACAGGTAATGATCAAGTGATCTCTCTCCTGCCATCCATCTCCACCCTCTGACAAACCAGGGACACCATTCCTTACCCATCCTGGCTAATAGCCATGAATGGACTTAACCTCCATGAATTTATCCAGTTCTCTTTTAAACCCTGTTATAGTCCTAGCCTTCACAGCCTTGACTGTCCACTGAGTGAAGAAGAACTTCCTTTTATTTGTTTTAAACATGCTGCCCATTCATTTTATTTGGTGGCCCCTAGTTCTTATATTATGGGAACAAGTAAATAACTTTTCCTTATTCACTTTCTCCACACCACTCATGATTTTATATACCTCTATTATATCCCCCCTTAGTCTCCTCTTTTCCAAGCTGAAAAGTCCCAGCCTCTTTAATTTCTCCTCATATGGGACCCATTCCAAACCCCTAATCATTTTAGTTGCCCTTTTCTGAACCTTTTCTAATGCCAGTATATCTTTTTTAAGATGGGGGACCACATCTGTATGCATTATTCAAGGTGTGGGCATACCATGGATTTATATAAGGGCAATAAGATATTCTCTGTCTTATTCTCTATCCCTTTTTTAATGATTCCTAACATCACGTTTGCTTTTTTGACTGCCGCTGCACACTGCATGGACGTCTTCAAAGAACTATCCATGATGACTACAAGATCTTTCTCCTGACTCTTACCTTAACCAAAATTAAAAACTATGCTTGCTTTTCAGAGCAGATGGGAGTTTTGCCATTGACTTCAGTGGGGCCAGAATTGCACCCAGAATTCCCAAGAGATGACTTGATGCAATTAGACACATATTGGGCCAAACTGAAAAGCAGCTGGTGCCGGGAAAGGTAAAGTACACTCTCCTCCATGAGCTAAGCTGACTTTGTGACAGCAACTGCTCATGCCTGTAGAAGGCTGTGCTGAGGTTCCTATCCCAGTAGCAGCTTTAATTCTCCCTAGGAATTCCACGGATAGGAGCCCCTGTGGGAAGCAGTTGAATTGGTGTTCTGCTAGTTATGCCTCCCTTTTGTCCAGCACCACCCACTTTTGGGGCTGCACTTGCCCTTTATCCATTCTCACACATCTTCTGCATGAGGTTGTGGCACTTTCTGCCAGTACTACCTGGTCCCCTGGCAGAGTTTCCACCACCAGGGTCCTCAGCCAGAGTTTATACCTATATCAACTGGGGATGGAGGAGGTGAATTCAATCCACTGGGCCTACTTTCATACTGCATCACTCCAGCGTTTACATCAATATAATTCCATTGAAATCATTGCTGGAGGACAGTAACAGTGAACAGTCAGGCCCACTGTATGAAAAGTATTTTCAGCTGTTCCTAAATGCAGTGTAACAAGAACATCATTTATTCATTCTCTGTATTTTTCATGTTTCTTATCAGTTTCATTATTAGAGCAAAAGGATGTAAAAATGGAAGTCCAACCACATAGATATTAATACAATCCAGGTGAAATGGTAGGTAAAATGGAGGTGAAAGGGCTCAATCTGTGCAGTGCTGAGCATATCCTAAGAGATGCTGAACCCACTCAACTCCCAGTGAAGAGGATGCTCAGTAGGATTTAAGGGTGCTCAGAATTTCTCAAGAGACGCTTGGCACCTTTTAGGATGGTGTCTTAAAAGGGTGAAGAAGCAATCAGCAGAACAAATATACATAAAGACGAACATGTTTAGGGCACATCTAGCTTAGGGGGAGATGCTGGGGTTAGCTAACTGACATTTTCCCTCATGTAGATAGACAATAATTCATTTAAACTGTTTGATCAAGGTCAGAAAAAGGTCATGGTTAGGACAAGGTTATAAAATATGTTTGTTAACACGGACTGCTTTTTCTGGCCTAGGTAAATCCTTAACAGAGATAGCTGCTTTATTGGGACAGCTACCAGGGAGCTGATTTAATTTAAAATAGTGAATGACAATGATTGCTGCTGCAATGGGACATTATTTGCAAAAAAAAATCATGCCATGAAGATGCATGAGACAAAGGAGTTAGATGTGGTTTAATACGATGCTAAATAAGTGTGAAATTTTTAAACATCAGTCTCTTAAGTCCAGAAGTTTCCAAATAAAGATCACAGGTCTAAAGGAATAGGACTTTGTGTTGTGAGCAGCTAACTAAACTCCCTGAGACTATTTGCTGAGTAAGGTACTATAGAGCATGACAGAATCTGGCCCTTAGCTCTTTACATTTTTTAAAAGCCATGTACAAAGTGCTAAGTATGACTAATGCTATATTTGAGTGCATCCAAAGTAGGAAACTCACAAGGAAGTCAATGAGTTTGCTAAGAAATTAAAGGGGATAATCAAAGGGGTGAAGAGGGTTTGCAGAGAAGATGATGCTTGATTTCTTAGCCTCCCTCTTCACCCCAAAGGACGATTAAGGAGCAGTCGATCTCGGGTTACTCTTCCCAGATGTTGATGGTAAGGCACTGCCAGATGCAGAGGTGTTTAAAAAAACAAAACAAAACAAAAACAAACTTATAATGGGATGACTTGAGGGACTCAATGTCAGTGTATCACCAAGATTGGGTGGCAGGCACCTGAGAGTTCTGAAGGAAAGAACTAAAGACCAAAGTAGATGACCTACCAAAATTATGCAGTTTATCACTAAAAACACCCACTATCTTGAGAACTGGAGGCTGGCCCAGGTTGTACACATTTAATTTTTTAAAAAGTAAGTACTAAGTGTGATTCCTGGAATTAAACTGTTCAACCTTACTTCAAGGAAATACATTATAGAAAAATATTATAAATGTTAGTACCAACCAGCAGAATTTCTATAAGTGGAAATCACATCTCTCTCTTTTGCTAGAATTCTTTCAAAGAGTTAACAAAATAGTGGATAAATGAGAACCAAGTGGGCTTTCAAAAGGCTTTTGATAAAGTCCAACACAAGAAGCTATTGAGGAAACTTGGCAAGCTTGGGGTGAAAGGTAAAGTCCTGTCATGGATTAAAAACTGGTAAGAGATAAGAAGCAAAGAGTAGGAACAAATGGTCAATTCTAAGCAATGGAAAGAGATTAATAATAGGTTGCTTTAGGGACAAGAACTAAGGCTGGTTTTGTGTGTATTTATTAATAGCTATCCAGGAGGCAAAGACATACTGATGACACAAAATTACTCAGGACAGTCAAGACCAGGAAGAAGTACTAGAAACTCAGGAAAAAACTAATTTATGGTTCAATTTTGCAAGGGTATTGAGAGCACTCTGGATGCCTTAGGAGATACTCTGCAGCATGAGGCCCTAAACTAGGTAATTGGGCAATATGATGGCAAATGAAAGTCACAGTAGACAAATGCAAGGTAACGGCTTCAGTGGAGATATGAAAATTTACACCAACTGAGAATCTGCCTCTAGGAGTCACTGCTGGCAGCTCAGTGAAGATGGCTGGTCAGTATGCAGAAATTAGTGAAAAAAGCATTTATACTAAGATAAAGTTAGGTAATAAAGCTCTCTTCTAGGATAGAGATGAAGTGAATATAGAAAATAATATAGGCCATTCTATAACATGGTAGCATAGTCTCACCTACAATATTGCGTCCTATCCGAGCAGAAGTTCCACAGTAGAGTTGCCTCTGTTTACACCAGGGCTAAAATAGGTCCCTGATCTCAAAGAAGACATAGCAGAAATTGAGACGGTAAAGAGAAGGTCCAGGCACGTGACTAATGGAAGAGGAGGAAAGTTGACAATCTTTTTTATGAGGAGAGTAAAAAGACAATTTATAATGGATTTAATGGAGACAGAGTATATCAAATACAGGATGGGACAGAGAAGGCCAAATGGACACTCCAATCTACCCTTTCCCATGGTACAAGACATAGAGAGCACTCTAAATTAAAAGGCAACAAACCAAACAAGAATACAAGGAAGCTCTTATTTACACCACATATAATTAACTTGTGATTAACCTGCATAACCTGTTCATAGACTGTAAGGCCAGAAGGGACCATCAGGATAATCTAGTCTGACCTTCTGCACAATGCAGGCCACAGAACCTCACACACCCACCTCTGTAATAGACCGCTAACCTCCGGCTGAGTTACTGAAGTCCTCAAATCTTGATTTAAAGACTTCCGTTTACAAAGAATCAACCATATACACAAGTTTAAATCAGCAAGTGACCAGTATTCCATGCTACATAGGAAGGCAACTCCCCCCTCCTCCCAGGGTCTCTACCAATTTGACCTGGGGAAAAATTCCTTCCTGACCCCAAATATGGTGATCAGTTAGATTCTAAGCCTATGGGTGAGTGACACCAGCCAGACATCTGGGAAAGAATTCTTGTCGTAACTCAGAGCCCTCACTATCTAGTGCTCCATCTATGGCCATTGGAGATATTTGCTTTGTCGGAAGTCTCATCATACCATCCCCTCCATAAACTTATCAAGTTCAGTCTTGAAACAACTAAGTTTTTTTGCCTGCACTGCTCCCCTTGTCCTGTTTCAGAATGTCACTCCTCTGATGGTTAGAAACCTTCATCTAATTTCAAGCCTAAACTTTTTGATAGCCAGTTTATATCCATTTGTTCTTGCGCCAACATTGGCCCTTAATGTAAATAACTCCTCTCCCTCCAAAGTGTTTATTCCTCTTCTGTGTTTATAAAGAGCAATCAAATCTCCCCTCAGCCTTTGTTTGGTTAGGCTAAACAAGCCAAGATCCTTAAGTCTCCTCTTGTAAGGTAGGGTCTCCATTCCGCTGATAATCCTAGTAGCCCTTCTCTGTACCTGTTGCAGTTTCAATCATCTTTCTTAAACATGGGAGACCAGAACTGCACACAGTATTCCAGATGAGGTCTCACCACTGCCTTACATAATGGTAATAACTCTTCCCTGTCTCCACTGGAAATACCTTGCCTGATGCAAGCCCTTGGATTGCATTAGCCGTTTTCATGACTGAGTCACATTGGCAGCTCATAGTCTTCCTGTGATCAACTGGTACACCCAGGTCATTCTCCTCCTCTGTTATTTCCAACTGATACACCCCCAGTTTATAGCAAAAATTCATGTTGTTAGTCCCTAAGTGCATGACCATTGCATTACTGCTGCAAGCCAACAGCTTAGTAAGACTCCAGCAAGGATTAGATCTTTACCTGGAAAATGTAGCATATGTAGTTGCAGGATGAAATGACAAAGGGTATAAATTCTCATTCCTTAAGCCACAAGCCAATCACTATTTGGGGTAGGAAAAGATTTACTCCAGAGGTGCTTAATGTTGGAATTAAGTCTAGAGAAGGGTATGCTTTCTTCTGAGGTATCCTTCACTGGAGAAATTATATTGGATAAAATGGACCATATTTGATATAATAAAATAAATAATAAATAACTAATAACAATCCCTTGATCTTCCTTGTCCCTCCCATCTAGGGATCTCAAAGCACTTGACAAACATTGATAAATTAAGCCTCACAACATGCCTCTGAAGTAAGTCTTATTATTCCCATTTTACGGATGAGGAAACTGTGGCACAGAAATGTTACTACATGACTTGTCCAAGGTCACTTAGTAAGTTAATGGTAGAGCCAGAATTAGGCTCTACAACGCCTGACTTTCAGTCCAGTGCTCAGGTGTAAAAGTTCCGTGTTCCTATGAAAGTGCAAGGCGTTATTTGTCCTTTATGTAAGGGAAACTGAGGCAATTTTTGAACTTTACATGGGGCAAGTTAAAGTAGCGACTGTAGAGGTGCTGCTGGCCAGATGGAAAGAGAATGTGACTATGTTAAACCTATGGAAGATAAGCAGGGACAGATTTTTTTTTCTAAATGAAAATTAAATGGTCAGAAATTGATTTCCTAAATGAAAGGGTAGGGGATTTCCATGTGCCTGTCAATTGCACTGGATTTCACTGGGTTTTGCTGTTTCATGTGGGAGCCCCACTCCCTCTGATCAGCACTCTTCTTTACTTGCAAAAAGAAAAGGAGTACTTATGGCACCTTAGAGACTAACAAATTTATTAGAGCATAAGCTTTCGTGAGCTACAGCTCACCTCATCAGATGCATACAGTGGAAAATATAGTGGGGAGATTTTATATACACAGAGAACATGAAACAATGGGTGTTTCCATACAGACTGTAACAAGAGTGATCAGGAAAGGTGAGCTATTACCAGCAGGAGAGCGTGGGGGGGGGCGTGATAATCAAGGTGGGCCATTTCCAGCAGTTTACAAGGACAGTAGGAGGGGAAATAAACAACGGGTTTTACTTTGTGTAATGACACATCCACTCCCAGTCGTTATTCAAACCTAAGTTAATTGTATCCAGTTTGCAAATTAATTCCAATTCAGCAGTCTCTCGTTGGAGTCTGTTTTTGAAGTTTTTTTGTTGAAAAATTGCCACTTTTAGGTCTGTAATCGAGTGACCAAAGAGATTGAAGTGTTCTCTGACTGATTTTTGAATGTTATAATTCTTGCCATCTGATTTGTGTCCATTTATTCTTTTACGTAGAGACTGTCCAGTTTGACCAATGTACATGGCAGAGGGGCATTGCTGGCACATGATGGCATATATCACATTGGTAGATGCGTAGGTGAACGAGCCTCTGATAGTGTGGCTGATGTGATTAGGCCCTATGATGGTGTCCCCTGAATAGATATGTGGACACAGTTGGCAATGGGCTTTGTTGCAAGGATAGGTTCCTGGGTTAGTGTTTTTGTTGTGTGGTATGTGGTTGCTGGTGAGTATTTGCTTCAGGTTGGGGGGCTGTCTGTAGGCAAGGACTGGCCTGTGTCCCAAGATCTGTGAGAGTGATGGGTCATCAGTCTCTAAGGTGCCACAAGTACTCCTTTTCTTTTTACGAATACAGACTAACATGGCTGCTACTCTGAAACCCTTCTTTACTTGCACTCTGAAGTGTGTGCTGGAAGAAAAATGGAACAGAGTGCTGGTCAGGCCCAAGGGTCAATAACACACTGATTCTTTTCTTCAGGGGATTAATCTCTGGAAGCTAGAGGATTATTTGGAAAGACCTTGGATTCTCCCATGATAGTATTAGAAATTAATTAGGTGCATGCAGTCAGGTACATGCAATTAGGTAAGACCCAAGTGCCCAATGGTTGTTCTCTTGAGTTATATAAGAATTGCCAACAAATTGGTTCCCTTTTTGATCATGTGGTTCCCATTTTGACAAAGGCCTTATTCTGCACAATGAAGGAACTTACCAAAAAATAATAATAATTTCTTTAGCACCATTGATATGCAAGGCACTTGGCCAGCAGGTAGGAAGACATGGAATCTAATTTCTGGCACATCTTCAGTCCTTTTGTGTCATTCCCGGCATCACAAAAAGACCATAAAAGGGGTTCCATACAGATAGCTGAATACTCGTCTTGAAATGGGACATTTAATTTCTTAGGTAGAACACAGTTCTCCACTAAAGGAAAGACTGTCCCTAGGGGTTGTGGGGCCCAGGGCAGAAGTGACAAATCCGTCCCTTCGGGGACCGACCCATCACTTCCAGGACCGACCGCGCTGGCCAATCGCGCCGGCCCACAGGGTCCCCCAAAGCGCACAACCCGGAGCAGTCACCCCGATTTGCCATACCCAAGGGATAGTTCTGACTAAAGGTATCACTATATTATCACCAACATTAGGTAGGAGTTTCAAAATCACTGAGAGTTTACCAATGCCTTGTGCTTCTGAAAATTGCACCCAACAACCATGTAATACAGCTGAAAACCTGTACAAAACCTGCAAGGGTATTTTGGAGAGTAGGATCAAAATGCATAAAAACACACTGATAAGTTAGCACACATTCAAAGGTGCAGCTTTCAAGCTCAAACATGAATCAAATATAAATGGCCATCAGATGCCATTTGTCTCATTCTTATCAGTTGTAGTTCAAGAAACAGATTAAATAATTCAGTATTTAACGGGCTGAGGTAATGATATGTATAACTTCCCTTTTCCTGCATCTCACCTTGCATCTCAATTCTAGCACAGGACAGAGTTCTATTTTTTCAGAACTCTTCAGGGGGAAAAAAGTATTATATAGAGGGCTTCCAAAAGTGAAGTAAGCTAAACAGAATTAAGGCCACTTCAATTCTGAATGAGAGTGTCCATATACAGGTATAAAGCAATTGAACTAATCCACTTTCAATTCACACCTTTAATGAATTCCGATTAATTTTCCTTAGTGTCCAGTGTAGACAACCCCAGAATTGAACCTCTGAGTGAAGATATTCAAACCCCTGAATGTGGGTGGTAATAACAGCTGCCAGTCAGCCTCAGAAGGAGAGTACCATACAGATTCTTAGTGAACAAAACACTTAATAAAAATACATTTCCAAAAAATATTAGAAATGCGTTGATTAATGTTCTTAAACAAAACTATTAGGTAGTAAATTTATTTGTGTTCTTTATGCTGCTCTTACATGTATTTAAATGAGAGATTCTGATAAAACAATTATGCTTTTGTACTTTGGCAACCACATACAGTCACATTCCATTCTGTTCTCACAGGGATAGTTTCTCTCAGTCTCTATAGGGGGGCCTCAAAATGCATGTGCGTCCGTCCTCTGGATTCTCCAGAGCCTGAGGAGAATGGCAGTGTCTCAGCAGAATCTCCTCAGCAAACAACAGGCAGAAAATCCATACAGCCTGCCCATATCCAAACTGATATAGGTATTGGAATGCATCCGACACAGACACATCTCTTGGTCCTGTGTTGATCAGCTGCTGAGTACACAGGGCTGTCTCTACCTCCTATATTTATAACTTTTTCCCTGATGAGCTCTGATTGGCTCAGTTCTCAGATGTGGAACCTGCAAGATTGCTTGCCTTCAGTGGAAACCCTCTGTGCAGCTTCAGAAACAGCTTCCTGAATATGTCCGGTAACTACCACCCACCTACTCCAGATGTCTTTAAGCCCTTCTAACTAAGATGACCTGCCCTGCTCTCTGTATGCATGGAGAGACAGACAAGATTCAGCCAAAATCCTTGTCTCCTCCCCACTGCATCTTTCCTTTTATTTGGACATAAAATAATCAAATGCTGTTGTATAAGCACGTGGTTTGTAAGTGCACTTCAGAACTGCCAAGAGATGGCCAGCCATACCCATCAGATGTTTATCGGCAGTCTACCAATTAAAAGACTGACCAAATTTCTCCTCCAGTGAAGATTCTGAATCCAAACAACACCCATAGCAGACTGTATTTATGAATTCTAAGTGGCAGAGCTCTGAGCCCGTAAAAGGAGGAGCGTTAGAGAGTGTATGAAGTTAACTAGGGACTTCACTATTGCTATTGATTTTATGTGGAAGATACTCAAACACTATGGTGATAGGCAGCAGTATAAAATTCTAAGTTAGTGAGGCCTGGTCTACACTACATGGTTAGGCTGATGCAAGGCATCTTACATCAACCTAGCCGTGGATGTGTGTACACTTAAATTTTGCTCCTGCTAACTCAACATAACTGCCCTGCTACACCGACTTAATAACACTAACTCCCCAAGAATCAAGGTCGATGTAGTTAGGTTGAGGGAGTGTCAGTGTAGACATTCCATTACTTATATCAACTGTTACTGGCCTCCAGCAGCTATCCCACAATGCCCCACACTAACTGCTCTGGTCACTGTTGTGAACTCCACTGCCCAAGGGCCAGGTGGACAGGAAGCTGCTCCTCCCCTTTAAAGTCCCATGAATTTTTGAAATTCCTTTTCCTGGTTGCCCGGCTTGGCGAGCACACCTAGCAACTCTCCATTGTTGTGTGCAACTGCCCAGCTGACCATAGTGGCTACCCTCTGCAGATGCATTCCTGTCAAGTATTGGATCTCCTGGGCTTGTGGGAAGAAGAGGCCATGCAGGCACAGCTCTGAACTAGCCATAGAAACGTTGACATCTACGAACAGATTGGACGGGACATGCAGGAGAAGGGCTATAACAGGGACCAGCAGCAGTGATGTATGAAAGCCAAGGAGCTGCAGTAGACATACCAGTAGACAAGGGAGGCCAACAATAGATCTGGTGCAGAGCCGCAGACCTGCCGCTTTTACAAATTGCTGCATGTCATCCTTGGCGGAGACCTCATCATCACCACCGGCAAGAGCTCTGTGGATTAGAGTTGCCAACTTTCTATTTGCAGAAAACTGAACACCCTTGTCCCGCCCCCTGTTCCACCCCTTCTCCAAGGCCATGCTGCTGCTCACTCCATCCCCACTCCCTCCAACACTCACTCTCCCCCACCCTTGCTCACTCACTCACTTTCACCAGGCTGGGGCAGGGGGTTGGGATGCAAGAATCATAGAATCATAGAATCATAGAATATCAGGGTTGGAAGGGACCCCAGAAGGTCATCTAGTCCAACCCCCTGCTCAAAGCAGGACCAAGTCCCAGTTAAATCATCCTAGCCAGGGCTTTGTCAAGCCTGACCTTAAAAACCTCTAAGGAAGGAGATTCTACCACCTCCCTAGGTAACGCATTCCAGTGTTTCATCACCCTCTTAGTGAAAAAGTTTTTCCTAATATCCAATCTAAACCTCCCCCATTGCAACTTGAGACCATTACTCCTCGTTCTGTCATCTGCTACCATTGAGAACAGTCTAGAGCCATCCTCTTTGAAACCCCCTTTCAGGTAGTTGAAAGCAGCTATCAAATCCCCCCTCATTCTTCTCTTCTGCAGACTAAACAATCCCAGCTCCCTCAGCCTCTCCTCATAAATCATGTGCTCTAGACCCCTAATCATTTTTGTTGCCCTTCGCTGTACTCTTTCCAATTTATCCACATCCTTCTTGTAGTGTGGGGCCCAAAACTGGACACAGTACTCCAGATGAGGCCTCACCAGTGTCGAATAGAGGGGAACGATCACGTCCCTCGATCTGCTCGCTATGCCCCTACTTATACATCCCAAAATGCCATTGGCCTTCTTGGCAACAAGGGCACACTGCTGACTCATATCCAGCTTCTCGTCCACTGTCACCCCTAGGTCCTTTTCCGCAGAACTGCTGCCGAGCCATTCGGTCCCTAGTCTGTAGCGGTGCATTGGATTCTTCCATCCTAAGTGCAGGACCCTGCACTTATCCTTATTGAACCTCATTAGATTTCTTTTGGCCCAATCTTCCAATTTGTCTAGGTCCTTCTGTATCCTATCCCTCCCCTCCAGCGTATCTACCACTCCTCCCAGTTTAGTATCATCCGCAAATTTGCTGAGAGTGCAATCCACACCATCCTCCAGATCATTTATGAAGATATTGAACAAAACGGGCCCCAGGACCGACCCCTGGGGCACTCCACTTGACACCGGCTGCCAACTAGACATGGAGCCATTGATCACTACCCGTTGAGCCCGACAATCTAGCCAGCTTTCTACCCACCTTATAGTGCATTCATCCAGCCCATACTTCCTTAACTTGCTGACAAGAATGCTGTGGGAGACCGTGTCAAAAGCTTTGCTAAAGTCAAGAAACAATACATCCACTGCTTTCCCTTCATCCACAGAACCAGTAATCTCATCATAAAAGGCGATTAGATTAGTCAGGCATGACCTTCCCTTGGTGAATCCATGCTGACTGTTCCTGATCACTTTCCTCTCCTCTAAGTGCTTCAGGATTGATTCTTTGAGGACCTGCTCCATGATTTTTCCAGGGACTGAGGTGAGGCTGACCGGCCTGTAGTTCCCAGGATCCTCCTTCTTCCCTTTTTTAAAGATGGGCACTACATTAGCCTTTTTCCAGTCATCCGGGACTTCCCCCGTTCGCCACGAGTTTTCAAAGATAATGGCCAAGGGCTCTGCAATCACAGCCGCCAATTCCCTCAGCACTCTCGGATGCAATTCGTCCGGCCCCATGGACTTGTGCACGTCAAGCTTTTCTAAATAGTCCCTAACCACCTCTATCTCTACAGAGGGCTGGCCATCTCTTCCCCATTTTGTGATGCCCAGCACAGCAGTCTGGGAGCTGACCTTGTTAGTGAAAACAGAGGCAAAAAAAGCATTGAGTACATTAGCTTTTTCCACATCCTCTGTCACTAGCTTGCCTCCCTCATTCAGTAAGGGGCCCACACTTTCCTTGGCTTTCTTCTTGTTGCCAACATACCTGAAGAAACCCTTCTTGTTACTCTTGACATCTCTTGCTAGCTGCAGCTCCAGGTGCGATTTGGCCCTCCTGATATCTTTCCTACATGCCCGAGCAATATTTTTATACTCTTCCCTGGTCATATGTCCAACCTTCCACTTCTTGTAAGAAGGGGTGAGGGCTCCAGGTGCGGGTTCTGGGGTGGAGCCAGAGATGAGGGGTTCAGGGTGCAGGAGAGGGCTCTGGGCTGGGGTGCAGGAGGGGGTGAGGGCTCTGGCTGAGGGTGTGGGCTCTGGGGTGGGACTGGAGATGAGGGGTTTGGGGAGCAGGAGAGGGCTCTGGTCTGGGGCAGGGGCTTCAGGTGAAGAAGTGGGTGAGGGCTCTGGGTGGGACTAGAGATGAGGAGTTTGGGATGCAGGAGAGGGCTCCAGGCTGAGGTTGGGGTGTTGGAGGGGGTATGGGGCTCTGGGCTGGGGGTGCAGACCCCAGGGTGTGGCCAAAAATGAGGGGTTCAGGTGTGGGAGGGGGATCTGGGCTGGGGCGGGGGGGTGGGCTCTGAAGTGGGGCCAGGGGTTGAGGCACGGGAGGAGGGTTCAAGGTACGGGCTCTGGACAGTGCTTACTTCAGGTGGCTCCTGGGAAGCAGTGACATGGCTCCCTGGCTCCTAAATGGAGGTATGACCACATGACTCTGCACGCTGCCTGTTCCAGCAGGCTATGGTTCCTGGCTAATGGGAGCTGCTGAGCTGGCATTGGGGGTGGGGGCAGTGCACAGAGCTCTCGTGACCGTCCCTCTGCCTAGGAACCAAAGGGAGATGCTGGCAGCTTCCCAGGAGCCATGCGGAGCCTGGCAGGGAGCCTGCCTGCACCACCAACCAGACTTTTAACGGCCCAGTCAGCGGTGCTGACCGGAGCTGCCAGGGTCCCTTTTCGATTGGGCATTCCAGTCAACTCAGGATGACATATTCCAGGAGATCCTGCAAGCCTGTGCTGTATCAGAGAATGAGATCAGGGCCTGTAGGATGAGCCTTGCAGACAGCATGGAGAAGGAAAGTGGAGTGGAGAAAGGCCTGGCAGTCCAAGCAGGAAAAAGGAGAGGGAGATGCACCAGGACATAATGGGGCTTCTCAAGCAGCAAACAAATGCTGCCGACTCTGGTGGACCTGCAGATCCAAGATTCCTGTGCTTGCCTCCTTATGCAATTGATACACAACTAAATAGCAGGACATCCCAACACCCCCCCTCTACATTCAATGTGACATCAGGGGCTGCTGCACTTTCCCTACCACTCCACCCTGGGGGACATTAAAGGCAACCACAGCCATTCATACACTGAACTGTGAAATACATGGTTGATGTATGTGTACCTGAAATGGACATGACTGTTCTTTCCCCTTCATAAGTTGTGTTCCCTTAATTTATTATGTTTATAAAGTTCTAACTATTTTTTATTTGCCTGGTTCATGTTACAGAACAAAATTCTATTTTTGGAACATAATTTATCTTTATTAGTTCACTATATAAGTTGCCTGATCTGAGCAGGTCTGATACCCGCTAATTTCCTGTTATTTCATTTTATCACAGAACCCATAATGAAAAGGAGTACTTGTGGCACCTTAGAGACTAACAAATTTATTAGAGCATAAGCTTTCGTGAGCTACAGCTCACTTCATCGGATGCATCCGATGAAGTGAGCTGTAGCTCATGAAAGCTTATGCTCTAATAAATTTGTTAGTCTCTAAGGTGCCACAAGTACTCCTTTTCTTTTTGCGAATACAGACTAACACGGCTGCTACTCTAGAACCCATAATATCATTCTCAGACAATATTAATATTCTGGCTCACTGTTAAAGTAGTCTTTCAAACCTCCATGAGCCCATATAGCGCCATGTTAAGCTCTTCTTATAGCTCCTGTATCAGGCTGTTCAAATTCAGCAGTGAGCTCCTCGACCATGGCAGAGACTTTTTCCTCTTGCTTCACAGATATTATACAGGACACAGCAGGCAGTTATAACCACTGAGATCTTTTTTTCACTGAGATCCATTCTTGTAAGTAGACAATGCTGGCAACTCTTCAAATGACCAAGGGCACAATCAACTGTCATTCTGCACCTTTTGAGCCTGTTTATGAAACACTTCTTGGTGCTGTCAAGGTGGCCGGTGTACAGCTTCATAAGCCATGGGAGCAAGGCGTAGGCTGGGTTGCCCAGCATCACTACTGGCATTTCAACAGTCCCAATGGAAATCTGCTGGTTGGGGAAGAAAGTCCCCAGTTGTAGCTCTCCTGTGTTCCTAAAGATGCGTGCATCATGTACCTTCCCTGACCAGCCCATATTGATGTCGGTAAACATCTCCGGTGATCCTTCAGTGCTTGTACAACCATAGAAAAGTAGCCCTTTCTGGTGCTAAAATAGGGATGTGTATGACATCTATTGCTCAACCTCAGTTTGGGAACCCCATTGCTTCAAAACCATCCATTATGTGTTGCATATTACTCAGAGTCACAGTCCTGCATAGCAGGAGGCGATTAATGGCCCTGCACACTTGCATGACAACTGCCTCTGCGATGGATTACCCGACTCCAAATTGATTCCCGACTCACCAATAGCAATCTGGCATTGCAAGTTTTCACGGTACCATCGCCGCTCACTTCTCAGCTGTCAGCGCGGCTTTCATTTTGGTGTCCCTGTGCTGGAGGGCTGGGGCAAGTTCGGCACACAGAGCCTGGAATGTGGCCTTGCACATCCAAAAGTTCTGCAGCCACTGCTTATCATCCCAAACCACCCCTCAGTGCTTCTTTCTTGGGCCCAGAACTGGTACTCCATTGTCTCCAACTGTTCCTTGAATGCTGCCAGGAACCTTGAATGATTTCTTTCTACATCCCACAGCAATCTAGCCTCTGCATCGATAGAAGCAGATATGGACTATAAGGTGGATAGAAAGCTGGCTAGATTGTCGGGCTCAATGGATAGTGATCAACAGGTCGATGTCTAGTTGGCAGCCGGTATCAAGCGGAATGCCCCAGGGGTCAGTCCTGGGGCCAGTTTTGATCAATATCTTTATTAATGATCTGGATGATGGGATTAATTGCATCCTCAGCAAGTTCACAGATGACACTAAGCTGGTGGGGGGGAGAGGTAGATATGCTGAAGGTAGGGATAAGGTCCAGAGTGACCTAGACAAATTGGAGGATTGGGCCAAAAGAAATCTGGTGAGGTTCAACAAGGACAAGCGAAGAGTTCTGCACTTAGGAAGGAAGAATACACTGCTACACGCTGGGGACCGACTGGCTAAGCAGCAGTTCTGCAGAAAAGGACCTCGGGATTACAGTGGACGAGAAGCTGGATATGAGTCAGCAGTGTGCCCTTGTTGCCAAGAAGGCCAGTGGCATATTGGTCTGTATTAGTAGGAGCATTGCCAGCAGATCAAGGGAAGTGATTATTTCCCTCTGTTCAGTACGGGTGAGGTGAAAGCTGGAGCATTGCATCCAGTTTTGGTACCCCCACTATAGAAGGGATGTGGACAAATTGGACAGAGTCCAGCAGAAGGCAACAAAAATGATTAGGGGGCTAGGGCACATGACTTATGAGGAGAGGCTCAGGGAACTGGGGTTATGTAGTCTGCAGAAGAGACGAGTGAGGGGGGATTTGATAGCAGCCTTCAATTACCTGAAGGGGGATTCCAAAGAGGATGGGGGTAGGCTGTTCTCAGTGGTGGCAGATGACAGAACAAGCAGTAATGGTCTCAACTTGCAGTGGGGGAGGCCTAGGTTGGATATTAGGAAACACTATTTCACTAGGAGGGTGGTAAAGCACTGGAATGGGTTACCTAGGGAGGTGGTGAATCTCCATCCGTAGAGGTTTTTAAGGCCCGGCTTAACAAAGCTCTGGCTGGGATGATTTAGTTGGGGATTGGTCCTGCTTTACACAGGGGATTGGACTAGATGACCTCCTGAGGTCTCTTCCAACCCTAATATTCTATGATTCTATGATAAGCTCTTCTGGGGAGGATGCACACTGCCAACACAAGGAACATAGTGTGCACATGCACAAGTGATGTAATAACTGTGGTGGCTGAATGCTGATGTAACTTAGGTCAACATCATTTTGTAGTGTAGAGATGGCCTCAGACTTAGGGTCCTACCTTACTCGGGCATTTTTGAAAATGTACCCTGAATATTTGTATTAGCAGATCGTTCACTTTATTTTTCAGTTTCTTCAGAACTCCTATGTGTATCCCAGGCAGTCTTGTGGACTTGTTGTTCTTTAACTATTTTTATTCCAATACTTTGTCTTTCAACACTTCAGTCTTTGACAATGCATTTTTAGTAACTGAAAAGAGTAGATATGCCTGCAACATCCAATTATCTTTTCTAATTTCCATTTTACATTGAACCTACCAAAGTTTTATGCTTCTTTCTATTGGTCTCACTTGGGCTGGATTTCCATTTTCTGATGGATGACTGCTTTGGCTCAGCCAACTTTGCCATTTAACCATCCTGAATTTTTCTATTGTCTTTGTAAAGGGGTTCACTCACTGCAGGAGCACCATCACAGTCTTCCTGTTTTCTTTTTTGTTTAGGAGTCTGCCCACCCTTCTATGACTCAGTTATGGCACACTTAAGTTATCTATATGCTGAGTCTAAGGATGAATTACTGGCCCTATTAAAGTCAATGGGGTGTTACCATGGATTTCAATAGACACAGGAAGAAAAGGAGTACTTGTGGCACCTTAGAGACTAACAAATGTATTTGAGCATAAGCTTTCGTGAGCTACAGATCACTTTTTTACGAAAGCTTATGCTCAAATAAATTTGTTAGTCTCTAAGGTGCCACAAGTACTCCTTTTCTTTTTGAGAATACAGACTAACACGGTTGCTACTCTGAAAATAGACACAGGATTTCACATTAATGTTTTTAATTTCCTCACTTTAGATTTAGTGTCTTTTTAACTAGCTTCTTTTTTTTAAAATCCATCTTTCTGAAGTTTAGTGTCACGATGTTAACAAATTTCAGAGTAGCAGCCATGTTAGTCTGTATTCGCAAAAAGAAAAGGAGTACTTGTGGCACCTTAGAGACTAACAAATTTATTAGAGCATAAGCTTTCGTGAGCTACAGCTCACTTCATCGGATGCATCCGATGAAGTGAGCTGTAGCTCACGAAAGCTTATGCTCTAATAAATTTGTTAGTCTCTAAGGTGCCACAAGTACTCCTTTTCTTTTTAATGTTAACAAAGATGCAGATAGACATGGTGGATCTGCAAAAGCACCCAGGCAAGCACCTATGGCCTATAGAGTCAGGCACTTTATTTACATAGGTGCTTTTCAAAATCCCACTAGGCACCTATCTGTATATTTGGGCATCTAAATATCTTTGAAAATCTGGCACTGACTGGCTAGTTACTCTTTCAACCAACTCCTCTGTGTTATATTTAGGACTCAGTCAAGAATAGCCTCGCTTTTTGTGTGTTCTAGAACTAGCTGTTCCAAGACATGATCATTTAACGTATCAAGAAATTGCTTCTCTAAAACTTGTCCCAATGTGACATTTGACTTGTTTGTATGTGGGTAGCTAAGATCACCCATCATTGCCTTTTTTAAGAGACTTAGTTGACTCTCTGCTATCCCTAAAAATTGTTCAGTAAATATGCTTTTCCTCCTTAAGGGACTATAGTACAACCCTTCTAGTATATTTTTATTCTTATGACTTAGTGTTGCCAATTCTTATGATTTTATCATGAGTCTCATAACATTTGGGTTTTATCTTTAAGCCTCAGCTCTGGGGGGCAACCGATTAAAGGAGAATCTCAGATTTAATTTTTTTAAAGTAAGTTTCTAGTCCTCAAAGTTAAGGGGGGGGGGGACTTGAAAATATGAACCAAGAGTAAACTAAAGGCTCACAAATCGGGAGTTGTTGTTTTGCAAAATTTGTAACTTTGGTTAAAAGTATCACTCTTCTATTTACCGTGTCACACATTTTTGCCTAACTGGAGCCGAGATATTAATAGAAAATAATGATAATCTCTGCAAAGTACAAATACTGTAAGATTTCGGTGCCAATTTTCCTTGGAGACTGAAACCACAGTCTCTCACATAGCATTTGTCTAAATGAACTCTTTGTACGCAGCATGAAACTACGCTGTAAGCCTATAAGCCTTCCCGTGGTAGTGCCAATACTATAACTATTTGGGAATGCAGGGCTGTGGCAGAATGAGGCCATGTTTCCAGAGCTGGTGTTTATTTATGTGGAGTGTAGCGATGTTCGTACCCTAGAAGTATTTTAGAACAATGTGGAACTTTGTGTTTTGGTGGAAGAGAAAGTTAAAACAAATCCTCATGGGGAACTCTCCATTTGGGGCTTTCAGACAACAACACACCAACAGCAGCACTCTGGGTAGAAAAAGTGATTGGGCACAGGAAAAGCTGACTTGGGAAGAAAAGAGGAAGTGAGATCCAGGAGGTCTGGAGACACAAATGGGCCATTCAGCATGACCAATGGACTCTTCTCCTTTACTGAGTAAACGGTTGCAGAGCCCAGCCCAAAGGGATTTATGGGCCAATCAGGGAAGTTCACTAGCAATAAGAGAAGTTACTGGAAGTGACTGTTTGCAGTAAAGCTCTGCGCAGCTCCTACGCTAGTGTTTCTGCACTTCTGTGTCAGACCCTTCCCAAGAGAGTGCAAAAG
Source organism: Dermochelys coriacea (assembly GCF_009764565.3). Taxonomy (NCBI): domain Eukaryota; kingdom Metazoa; phylum Chordata; order Testudines; family Dermochelyidae; genus Dermochelys; species Dermochelys coriacea. The sequence continues at coordinate 127,009,571 of NC_050071.1, forward strand.
GAACACAGAAGTGAAAAATTTAGTAGGGAGCTGCAATGTAATACAAGGGATATTCAGGTCACCACGTCTATGTGTGAAGGAGAGCAAACCAATAAAATAATAAGTATGTTGAGTATAATAAACAATCAGTGGACCGTCATGACAGCCTGGTGATGTAGGGTAAGAGATGTAGGGCAAAATTAGCCTCTAATGCAAGTGGAGGCAACACCAGTGATATTAACTAAGTTGCCCCCACTTATGCTAGCACTGCATTTGGCCCCAGAAACATAACTCAGCACTGAATATATCAAAAGAGACAGCATCCCGCTCAATTAGGCTCTGATTGTGACTGGAGCTTCGGGGTGCTATTGGAATCAAAATAATTAATAATAATTATGCAAAGCTGTTGTAAGATAAATTCTATTATTATGTCTGATCAATATAAAAAATATGGGAAATGACAATATCTGACAACATCTTTGAAATCCCCTGCTTTGTCATGCTCTGAAATGAGCTCATTTCCTGCATCCCAACACAGGGTGAAATTCCCATTGAGTTTGCTGGGAGCAAGATCTGGCCCAGATGATCAGCAAAATGGCAGCATTCTCCAAAAGGGACACTATCTAGCTTCTTTTTCAGGGACTGGGTTCTGAAGTGGACGCTAGTATTTCCAGACGTGGCTGAACATTCATTTTTAATATATGCACCATATTCTTATTCCATCAGCATTTATGTGCAGCTATAGTTCTCCTTTAGTACATGAGCCTAAGCATGTTCCATTCATCCTGGTTTTCAGAGGACAATACTCTATTTAAAAAAATAAATAAATAAACAATCCCAGTCCCAGTTGACTGTAAGGGAAGTGGGGGGAAAGAGAGTAAGAGAGAGAGAAATATATTTTAATGTGTACACTGTAGTTTTGGGATGTGCTCTAATTCCATTATGATGGATACTATAAAAGAAGATAGAGGGATTGTCATAAATATAAAGGGAACGGTAACCACTTTTCTGTATACAGTGCTATAAAATCCCTCCTGGCCAGAGGCAAAATCCTTTCACCCGTAAAGGGTTAAGAAGCTAAGGTAACCCCGCTGGCCCCTGACCCAAAATAGCCAATGAGGGGACAAGATTCTTTCCAATCTGGAGGGGGGGACAAAAGATTTGGTCTGTCTGTGTGATGCTTTTGCCGGGAACAGATCAGGAATGCAGCCTTACAACTCCTGTAAAGTTAGTAAGTAATCTACCTAGAAAATGTGTTAGATTTTCTTTTGTTTAATGACTCGTAAAATAAGATGTGCTGGAGGGAATGTATATTCCTGTTTTTGTGTCTTTTTGTAACTTAAGGTTTTGCCTAGAGGGCTTCTCTATGTTTTGAATCTGATTACCCTGTAAGGTATTTACCATCCTGATTGTAGAGGTGATTCTTTTACTTTTTCTTTAATTAAAATTCTTCTTTTAAGAACCTGATTGATTTTTCATTGTTCTTAAGATCCAAGGGTTGGGGTCTGTGAACTCTGATATTTAAAGTGTGCTCTCCTCTTTTTGCCTGCTCCCTCTCTCCCTACTCTCACTCGACTCCCAGATTGAATCTCACCATTCCTTATCTTCTATTATAGTTAATTATTTTAGACCCTTTGTCACACTGAAAGCATGGTGATAATAATTATATAGCCTAAATGTGTCCATATTGGTTTATAATCAGTGATGAACTGAATATCCCATCTTCTATTGATGTTTAAAACTGACTTGGGAAGCCCCTTTAAAGAAGCAATATATGTCATTCATCTCAAACAATAAAGAGTAACTAATCTGGTTGCAAATGATAGTGATCTTCCATTGTATAGTGCCTTTTAGCTGGAAAGATCACAACAGCACTTTACAACTGCGCACACTCACCCCCTCCACTGAAGTGCTTTGGAATGGAAGACGGCAGTTGTTTAACAGCAACACAAGAGTTTAGGACAAAAGGTGAAGAAAAACATCATGTTTAGTGAAACTTCAGATGGAATTTTTAAGCACACTAATCATCCTTGAATATTGCTACCCCCTTTTAGCCGAGGGTTTAACCATTTTTTTGGATTGTTTCCATTAGGAAGAGAAAATGATGATGGAGTCATGTATTTCTTTGGTGCACTCCTATTTATTTACAAGGATTGTACATAAAGTCCTGCTTCCCTGAAAATGAAGGAATCAAACAGGAGATTGTTTCCTTGCTCCAGATATTCCAAGTTTCTTTTTCTAGCCAGCACTGTCCCCAAAAAGCACTGAGCTTTCTCTCAGGGTCACACTACAAGTGCTTCTCGGACTGTGCTTGGCTTCTTCTGTCTGCTTATGTGGTGTTCCTGGCTGTGTTTGCACTCATGCACGCACACACGCAGCTCCACCAAAAACAATACCCGTCCCTCTGCCGTTGTAGTCAGTTCATAGTCAAACCCCTCTGCCCACACAGATCACTTTCTGACTGGCCTTGTATGGGTTGGGTTTTTGGCTGTGGTTCCAATTGTTTCAACTATCTTATCCTGAATGAAGAGCAGCGATTATGCCCCCCCAGCTTCAATGAGTTTCACTCAACCCCCAGCATAACATACGTTTTGGTAGCCTTAGGTAACTAGCTGATCTTACCTCACTATTTGCATGGTTCCCTCTGCATTCCCTATACCAGCTGCTGAGAAGATGAAAGAATACAATAAACGCTAGGTAACACTCTCTAACTCCCTAAGGCACTATGGGAATATTTTTAAGAGTGACTGCTATAAGCTGAATGCAAGTGACGGAAGAGGGAGATTGTAGGAAAGGGAAAGGAGAACTGAGGAGGAGAAGAAATCTGAAAATACAGGCCTTCCCTTTGCTAATTACAAGGGTAGAATGCAGTACAGTGTCAGAAGCTATTTCTTTTGTTTGTTGCTTGTCCCTTTAGAGTAGAAGCACTTCAGGGCACAGACCATCCTTTGCTATGTATTGAGTATGACCATAACACAAATCATCATTGTATAAGACAATATTATTGACTCACTTACTGTAGGCATTGCAGAACATGAGAATCTTTGGGAGGGATTTCCTTTAGGGACGAGCAGTTTGATAGGCCAGAGTTGGGAGGATGTTCTGTGCATAAGAGGGGACAGGGAAAAGGTGCAGAGATTGTGAGCAAAGTGAATGAAAGGGTTATCAAGGCTAGAGAAGATTCAGACCCTATCCCTAAGAATGGTGATACTGTGATCAAAGGAGGGTGTTATGTGTGGGGGGAAAAATAAATCAGGGACAGATTACAGGTGTATTCCATAATACCATGTCTGGATTACAATGACAAATAAATCAAGCCATGGAAAAGACAGCAAGGGTATCTGAGTGATAGAACTTAATGTCATTGTAATCCAGACCTACCCAACTAAGAAAACTAAAACCCTGCTGCTATATATGCTGATGAACTAACAATTGGTGACATTTTCATGTCCGACATATAGCAGGGTTGTTTTGAATGAATCATCCTAACTTTAAATTATCGCTAATGCTTTGTAAAATTTGGAATAAGATCAGTGATGATAACTGTTATCTTTATCTGACGTTAAGGGTGTTTCACTAATAACTAACTCTTGTTAACCTGCAGAGAGCAGTGTGTGTCTGAATACATTGTTCTTCAATGGAGTCATGTGCTTGAGATGTGAAACACGCCTTTTGTCCTTGTAGACCATGATGACTCCAGTGTTATAAGAATCTGTGCTTTTTGCACCAGGAATGCAGACATACCTACTCAGGTTTGCTTCTAAAGATATTTTGGGAAATTGACGGCTTGCTCACATAGCAGTGATTTGTGTTGTGTTTGCTTAATGGGCCGAGACACTGAAATTGCTTTTGCAGTGGAAGTTTACAGAACAGTGCAGTGGCTGTGCTAAATGTGTGTATAACCATGGCAGAAATAACCCCCTGGCTCACCCAATGAGCTTTTCTGTCTTTGTTGAGTTTGCCAGTGAGTCCAGAGAAGGAAGAACAGATAACACAATGGGATAATTAAGTAGGCCTGAACTGTAGGAAGCTAGAAGGAAAGCACTGGCAAACTTAGCGGATAACAGAAGCAATAGCTGAAAACCGTTTTCTGCAGCTGCTGCTGTAGTATAGAGCAGACAGCTTCCTGGGGAAACTCCTTTAAACAGACAATGCAGTAAAGGAGAGAGGCACTGAAGGTAGACCACAAAGAATTCCACAAACTTCTTTTAGAAAAATCAGTACTGATGTATACAGCAAGATAACGAAGTGGGAGATTTAGAAGGCAGAATAGGGGAATTACACATTGGGTATAGGGTTCTTCTGTCTTTTTATCCTGCAGACCATCTTAGGTCATCTCATAGACTCATGTGTCCTCCCAAAAGACCAACCCCCCTGCTTGGCTCTCAAGATATTTCAGAGTAAGAATATGGAAAAATCTTGTAAAAGAAGAATCACTGCAGCAGGCCAGTCATGGGAAACCAGGTGATGACTTGCAGAAACCAATAAGCTTGAGAAAATGTTACACGCTCTATATCACAAGCTAGTAATAGAAAGAAAGAAATGCTGAATATGGGCCTGGGCCTGCAGCCCTTACTCATGGGAGTTGCCCCCACTGGGCCAAATTTCCCCAAGGTGTAATTCCATATACTTCAGTGGAATTATAAGAGAGATTAATTTGGGCCACTGGTTTCCATGGGGCTATGTTTGCAAGGGCTACAAGAGTGGTTCCTAAAAAGCAGATTGAAAGGGAGTATTTAAATAGCAAGTAAAAACAAGGAACATAGACATTTCTTTATTGGATCTAGTCCATTATCCTACTTCTGCACCAGATGCTTCACGTGAAAATGTAAGAAACCCTGTGGGGTACAGCTATGGAATAACCTGTCTGTAACAGGGTGGCTGCCCCTAATTAGCTCTGCCCTACTACATGTGGGCAGAGTTGTATCTAAGAAGGAGGCTCAGCAGCAAGGTGCTGACTGTGGAAGAGAGTGGCTGAGCTGGGTTGTGGCTGGAGCGGGAACCACAGGAGTAGCACTAAATACAGTGGCGGACCATGGAACCAGGACCAGGGTCCAGGGGAGTCTTCGGGCAAATGTTCCAGAAAACGACTGGGGAGCTGAAGAGGAGCCCAAGAAAGACAAGAGGCTGAAGCCCAGTGAGGGGTGGAAGATGTTTCACTAGTGCTTAATTTTGTTTGTAGTTTTGAGTTCTAGTGAGGGGCCCAGGGAGAAGTCCTGGTTACTCTGCAAAGGAAGTTTGCAGTAGCTGGCCATGTTACTCCTTTAAACCTTGCAAGTGAAATATGATCCCTCCCTTTTCAAGTCTTTCACCTCCATTTTGTTTGCCAGGAAAACCTCTTGTGGAAAAGTCTTATAGAAAATAACAAACTTTCTCCAGGGTTCTTGTACCATCTTGTAGAATTAATAGAGAATTATATCCTGGCTATAGAATGCTATAGGCTGGTTTACAAGTTCTATAGATAGGACAGTATTCTCTGTGTGAAATGACCCAGGTTTTCAGAGTAATATCTATTCATTCTCATTGTTTAATTCCTATTGAATTCAATAGCACCTTTCCAGAAGTGACTGACAGGTTAGTCAGGTTGCTCAGGAATGGTGGGGCTTCTACTTTTTTTCCTTAATGAAACAATTAATTTTGAAACATTTATTATCATTATTACATACCTATAAATTATATACAAACTGAGATATGCGGAAGAACGCCAAGATTTGCTTTGGGGTTACCAGCGTCCCTTGGGTTACAAACAGTGTCCGAATTGCTAAACATTTTGGCAAAACTGGAGGATAGGGCGTTCTAAGCACAACACCCACAGGGCTGTAATTATAAAACCATGCTGGGGCTCAAGCCTGACAGCTTGCAGGAGGCATCCTTTAAACAGCTTCCAGGGTGATATACCTGACTCATCCAAGACCCTGCTGCCAAACACTAACATCCTGTTGAACATCTCCAGATGTTCATTTGTCATTTACAACAACCAGTAAACAGAAATGACTCACAGTATCTGAATTCATTGTCAGTGGTGGAGGACCTTACATGCTCTCTTTGGGCTCTCTTGGGCCCAATCCTGCCGTCCTTCGTCAGTTTGGATGAAATTCAGCCCCGTGGGGAGAGCCAGCTGTAGATCTGTGCATCATTTAAATCCGCCTTAAGATGTGGGGCTCAGGTGGGATTTAAATGTATCAACCTTGAGCTGGCTTTCTGCATGGGGTGAATTTCACCCTGTGACTTCAATGGGAGTTTTGCCTGAGTAAAGACTTTAGGATTGGGCCCCACATTCTCCAGAGAAAGGAAAGCTTAAACCTCCTCTCACTCTTCATTACAGGTGTGCATCATGCCTTGCACCTTGCAAGAGAAGCCACTTGTGCAGATCATCAGGGACCAATATTTACTGAGCCTCAGGCGCAGATCCCACCCCAGAGAAGTCAGGAAGAGTTTTTTGTGTAATAAGGGCTGCGGGACCAATTATAAAATAGCTGCAGGACCAGGTTATAAAATGACTCAGTTAAGTTCTGTTTGATTTGTTGCTGGCCCCGTGGGGAGCTGGCCGAAGGGGCTTTGCAGAGGCCAGCTGGGAGAAGCTAGCTTGCAGCCTGACCAGTTACAGATGAACTTGGATACCTGAGAAAGGCTGAAACTCACTAACCCTGGCTTGGCCAGAGGGCCAGGTTACTTCTACTGTGGGAATTGACTGAAGATCGTAATGGGGAAAGTGAGGCAGAGCTTGCAACACCAGATCTGCAACACCAAGTCTTGCACCAGCACGTGCTATGAGATGAGGAACCCATGACACTGTCCCGAGTGAAAGGTTCTTCCTAACCCCCATCGATTAGGCTAGAGCCTTCTGAAGTTTATCACCGTCTTTTCACGTCTTCACTAATCTCACTGTTCTTTTCCTTCTCCATATTATTCAAATTAAATACCAGCCCTAGTATAAAATCTTAGGGCTGGGGGTGTCACTATTAATCTTTTGGATCGTGAAAATTGACTATTTTATTCCTCTTTTTGTTTTCTCTTTCATAGCCAATTTCTAATCCATGACAGTCTTTTCTATCTAATCCTAGGACTAGGTTTGGCAGAATTCAATTTTTATTTCTTTATAATTTCAACATATAATATTGATGTTTATTTTTAAGATTTTATTTGTTTTGATTTAAATGTTCACGGTTTCACAAAAGTATGAGTTGTAAGCATTTTTCAATTTTTATTGAGTTAAACTTTCATAGTTGTGGGAAATTATGGGAGGGTTCAGAAAATGGAGGGGGTAATCCAGTAATTAATTAATGACAGCACATGATGAAATTCAAAAAGTTAAAGCTTCATAACCATTAAAACAAATATCCAACATCATAGGTTAAATAATACAAAGTACATATCCTTAAATCAAACTCTAAGAAGTTCTCAAGCAGCATTTCTCTTACTTTGCCTATCTGTAAATTTTGATTATCAGTGGAAATATTTTTCATCAGTTTGTGTGTGTATGGTGAAATCAACATTTACTGATAAAAATCTAATTCTTCCAAGTCTGCCTATGACTGTTTAGTTTCCTTAATTCCTCTTAAATGCCACTTTAAAAGTTCCTCACAAAACCCCAAATAAATTATGTCTACTATTCCAGCAGCATGCTCAAAGAATTCTAGTAGATTAGAGAGACACAATTTTCCTTCAATTAATCCATGGTGGTTTGTCTCCATTCTAACATGTTCATCTGGGTTTTTCTAGTTTTGATTAATTTCAACCAATATATCTGGTACTAAAGAAAAACTCACTGCTCTGCAGACAGATACAATATTTGCTAACATCCAGGTGATTTTAATGAGACACAGCATACTTTGTTAGCATCTGAACTGCTTTATTCTTAATTCCTTCAGTATTCTTTGGTGATTTACCATACAGTCCTGGTGACTTGCTGCTCTTTAGTTTGCTCCAACACCTCTTCTTTGGATACCAATGTCTGACATCTTTATCACCTGATAAAAATAGGTCCCGTGCAATATCTCCCAGCTTTCTCCATGGTGAACTCTGACACACAGAAATAATTTAGCTTCCTTGTAAATCTTTTAATGCTCCTTAATTGCTCTATTTATCCCCTGGTAATCTAGGGGACCCACTCATTCTCTTGTAGGCTTCCTTCTTTTTATATAAAGAATAACATTAGACATTTTTATGTCTTTGGCTATTTGCTCATCAAATCTCTTCTTAGCCCTCCTAATCTCCATTCTGTGTTTTACCTGCCATAGTTTATGCTCATTTCTATTGGTTTCATTGGGGTTAGGTTTCTGTTTTCTGAAGGATGATACTTGTTTGGCTCAAATTACCTCTTGAATTTTGCCACTGAGTTAGACAGAATCCTCCTTTCTATAGAGTTATGGCTGTTAAACTGAGTGCATACCTCACACACTAAGGTCAGACCTGTTTAAAAATCTGAGCATGTTCAAGTCTGCATGAAGATGTGATTCAGGTCCCCCAGCCACTGCCTCTTAGGAGTGTCCCATTACCACAAAGTGAAACTTCAGTCTCTTAATGGTTGCTTGCCATGGTGGACTAATTTGGGGAAATAGGTTCTCTGGAGAAGACACTTCCTTTGAACTGATAACATTCAGACAACACTCCTTTTTGAAGTGGTCTTGAAATAAATAGTGCATTCTTCTGCAGGGTGGTATCAGTTACAGCTGAAACGGAAGCAAGGCTGAGCTCCTGGAAGGAGGTAAAGCCAATATAGCCTTTTATTGTCTATGAGGAGGGAGCCCCGCCTCCCACATAACCTCTAGTTTTTCACCTGTGCAAACGAAAGTGCAAGGAAACTATTCTTGCCAGCTTGTGAATGTACTCTACTCTAGCACACTTTGTCATGCATACTAGTTTCTCTGTCTGGGTGCACATTATAGGAGGACAGAACAGGCTGGATAAAGCTATCTTTATACTGACCAAATGAGTCACATACGGAATATCACAGGATAAAGACTTTATCTCAGAGCAAGGCCCGGAAACTAAGATCACTCTAGGTCTCACATTCATAATGACTGAATTTGTCCATCCTCAGGGAATCCCAGATACAAGAGTCAGAGAAGCACAGAAGGATTTATGAAGAGGCTGTGCCCCTGCCATAAAGACTCATGCTAGATTGTTTCTTAAGGCTTTGTGTTATAGACACCTCTATGTAAGGACAAAATTCTGTGTTCAGGAACATGAATATAAATCCAGAGTAATTCCACTGAAGTCAGTAGAGTACACTGGATCTGTGCTGGAGTGAGTGAGTGAGGGCATGCATGCCCACATGATATAGCTTGAATGTCTACGCAACATCCAAGTACCTCAATAGTGCAATCTCCCCAGCTTTTCTAGGCATGAGACAACAGTTTCCATAGTCTCTTTTCTAACCAGTTACTACATTCAGGACAACTCCATTCCTCGTTGAACGGTTCTCCCTTGGTATCATCACCTCTGGAGCATGTCTGCTGGTGTCTCACACACCCATAAATAATGCAATCAGAGAGGATTATTGTAACACTTAACAACACTCTTTACAAGGCCAAATTCCTACAGAATATGAAACAAGATAAAAATCGGTGTGGAGAAAACATATTTGGCTGCAAATCTGTTGAAGTGCATTGCTCTGGGTTGGCTTTTGCCGCATCTTTGTCATAGACTCAGACTTTAAGGCCAGAAGGGACCATAATGATCATCTTGTTTGACCTCCTGCACATTGCAGGTCACAGAACCTCACCCACTCACTCCTGAAATAGACCCCTAACCTCAGGCTGAGTTACTGAGGTCCTCAAATCATGATTTAAAGACTTCAAGTTAAAGACTGTGGCCAATGAGAACTGCAGGGGTGGCATCTGCAGACGGGGCAGTGCGCGGAGCCATCTGGCCCCACCTCCACGTAGGAGCTGAAGTGGGGACATACCACTGCTTCCGGGAGCTGCTTGAGATAAGTGCCGCCAGAGCCTGAACCCCTGAGCCCCTCCCACACCCAATGCCTGCCCCAGCCCTGATCCCCCTCCTGCCCTCTGAACCCACTGATCCCAGCCTGGAGCACCCTCCTGCACTCCAAACCCCTCATCCCCAGCCCCACCCCAGAGCATGCACCCCCAGCCTGAGCCATACAATTTCCATACCCAGATATGGCCCTCGGGCCAAAAAGTTTGCCCACCCCTGCTCTAGTAACTACATTTTTACTGCTGGCCATTTCTAAACATCTAAACTAAACATTTTACCCATATTGCTCTTGTGTGGGAGAATTGTTTTAATAATTTTGATAACAAGATTGTTCAAGACAGTTAAGATGACACTTGTTATTGGGTACCTTCATGTTCATCAAGTATCCTGGTACACTGACTGGGGGGGGAGAGGGGGCCTCAAATCACAAATCAAGGCAAGTGACGGTCTTTCTAATGGCTGGATATTGGTAGGTAGCATTCCAGAGAGATTCATTCAGAACAAAGCTCCAATATGTGCATAATTTATGGCATGAGAATACAATGAGATAAATTACCATGGTGTTATCTGAATCCCAACATTTGCCATGCTGCTTTACACAGGCTTTAAATAATCTTTCAGGATCCACGAGACCATACTTAAAACCTTATTTTGAAAGAACTAGGACAGCAAATGAATTCTCTGGTTTGAGTCTTTTTTTTTTAAATGAGTGGTTTCAATTCAAATTAAATCTTTAAAAACTCATTTCTCTAGTTGCTTTTCTTTTTAAACTTTATATCACGTTTTTTGTGAAGCACATTGGTGCTTGCAAAGAGTAATTTAAATGACATTTTTACAGGGGGGCTAGCAGTCAAACCACAGATCTGAATACCACCCCAAACCCACTACAATTAACTCCTCAGCCAAAAACACCCCCAAAGTCAGAAGATTTGATGAATAGATTTGAATGAGAAAGATGCAGCTCAGGTCCATCTCTATTAAATTTTCCAGACTGAAGAGTCTCACTCACTCCACTCAATTACAAAGTCATTTGTGATGCAATTAGCTGCCTGATTGCCAGCGTTGACCTTCAAAGATACACAAGGCTCAACCTGAATTGCCCAGGTAATGAGCAGGAGAATAATAAAACAAAATAAACATTTAAAAATAATCCCTTCTCTTTATCTACTGAATTTCCCAACACTACCCGCATCACGAAGCTCCTAAAGGCAATTTAAGTGTGTCTCTAAACTATCCTTTTCACTTAACTCAGGTTAGTAGGAATGCTTGGGATCTCACTTACAGTGTCCACCAGGACAGGTTTCAGAGTAGCAGCCGTGTTAGTCTGTATTCGCAAAAAGAAAAGGAGTACTTGTGGTACCTTAGAGACTAACAAATTTATTAGAGCATAAGCTTTCGTGAGCTACAGCTCACTTCATCGGATGCATTTGGTGGAAAAAACAGAGAGTAACTCCATTGTCAATGGAGCTACATGGCATAAAACCTCTGATCAGTCAGAATCAGTCCCTGTTTACCAGGGGGTTAAACATTCTCAGCACTTGAAGGACATAGCCATATGGATCGCCATATGTTTCTTATGTAAACCCTATGGCTAGAAGTAGAACTGACTTACCTGGGATTTCTCATTGCAGGCAAATTTCAATATTTTGAAATTTCTAGAAAACTGGAAATTCCAAGATAATTGGAAACACCACCATGAAATGTACTCTACAACAGCACCCTGGCAGCTGTTGATTGAAATCACTATAATAGCAGTGAAACTGACAAGAATGTCAATTTCAGTCAGCAGCTCCCAGGGTGTATGGCTCTGGGGCAGCCTCCCCCCCGCCGACTGCCTGGGCCAAGGACCCCAGGGTCTTCAGACTCCAGACTTGCAGCCAGACTTTTCCGCAGGGTGCCTGCTCGGGAGTCAGGTAGCACAGGGAGCTAGCTTGTCTGGCAGCCTGGAAGACCTGGGATTCCTGGATCCTAGGGCAGTCTGCATGACAGGGCTCCCTTGGAGCCATAGATCCTGGAAGCCCATTCCAGGACTTCCAGGATCCTGGCTTTACGGCAAGGAGACTTGGCTTGAGCTGGGGCTCTGCAGGGCTCCAGGCTCCCTGCCTCATCTGGGAATAGACTACCAGCTGGAGCCAGGGCTCACAAGGCTGTCAATCTCCCAGTTCCAGAGCAGGGAGCCTGAAACTCAGGCTGCAATGCAACAAAAAATAATGGACCCCAAGCAGTGATGAGCTGCCAAAAGCTGAAGAACCGGTTCCTTCAGTCGCTCCGGGTCTTTGGCGGCACTTCGACGGCAGGTCCTTCAGTCATTCAGGGTCTTCGGCGGCACTGAATGACCTGCCGCCAAAGTGCCGCCAAAGACGCGCAGCGAGTGATGGACCCGCCGCCAAAGACCCAAAGCACCACCAGATGAGTAAAAATTACAAAGGGATTCTCAGGGGAGCCTCCCCAGCCGACAGCTCAGGCGGGCCGGAGAGGATGGGCCCCCGGACAGGATGTGGCCCGCGGGCCGGAGTTTGCCCACCCCTTTAACAACCGGTTCTAAACCAGCTTCAAAATTTAACAACCGGTTCATGTGAACAACCGGCTCCAGCTCACCACAGACCCCATACCATTTTCACAAGCCATTTTGGGGTTGACTAATTGGCTTTTCTGATGAAGCTTTTGTCAAAAAATTTCTGCCCAGCTATACTGAGAAGCTTCAGAGGGAAAAGAGCTCTCTACTCCCTCCAGTGATGACAAGGGGACAGTGTTGCCATAATCAGCTTCATCTGCATAGGCTGCCTATCCCACAATTCCTCTAGTGACTCTTGGGAGGTCCCCATACGTATACATGAATTTGGATTTGGGCAGGGAGTGGGTGGGTAGTAGGCTCCCAGAGAAGCTCAGAGAGGGAAAGAGCTCCTATCTCTTAGTGAAGAGCTCATTTCCAAGCAGCTAAGATTCTACTTGAGAGTCTGAAGTGCTCCCCACCCATGGTGACTTTGTTGTGAGAGAGGATGCAGAGGACTCCGTAGCAAGAGATGGCATCAGTGGACTCAGGTGAGGCCCTATCTACTGAGCACCATAATAAAGGTAAATTACTAAGCTGGTTAGGTGATGATGCTACCAGGTCGGACCAGGCAAGCGACTCCCTTGGGACTAGAGACAGACCTAACAAGAGGCACCTGGACTATTTCTACTTGCTGATCCAAACCATGAATGGAGTTTAATGGATGGGGAAAGTGTGTGGCCAAGAGTATGACCTGCAGGACATTCTCGCCAGCAGGTTGGAAGGGAGATAGACAGACTGCTGCCAAGGAAGGTGGGTTTGTTTACTCTTTATTTTCATATCTGTTCTGTTGCTGCTTTTTGCTGAGTTTATGACTATGTTCCCTGTCCCCTAATAAAGATTCCTTTGTTCGTAAATAGTCCCAGAGTGCTTGTGAGTGGGGAAGTTCTGTCTGCTAAGGACACCATGGGAGAGAGTGTTTAATTTTCCCCAGTTCTGGGTGGGGACTCAACCAGTTTAGTTATTAAGAGAAACCCTAGATACTGGGTTATCTGGCACTTTACCAACTGCAAGCTTTATAAACCGGCATTTCTGATCTTCATTGAAAGTCTGGTTTATAGGCTGGTTGGCACAGGCCCGGCAGACTCCATACCTGGCTTTGGTGGCTCCTCAGAAGCAGTGACATGTCCCTGCTGCTCCTAGGTGGAGGAACGGCGATGAGGGGTTCAGAGTTTGGAGTGTGGGCTCTGGGAGGGCTCAGGGCAGGGAGGTGGGGCACAGGAGGGGTTTTGGGGTGCTGGATCTGGGTGGTGTTCACCTTGGGAGGCTTCTTGCAAACAGAGACATGTCCCTGCTGCTGCTCCTTGGCGGAGGCACGGCTAGGCAGCTCTGTGCACTGCCCCCGCCCTGCTCCAAGTGCTGGCTCTGCAGCTCCCATTGGCCGGGAACCGTGGCCAATGGGAGCTGTGGGGGCCACACCTGCGCATGGAGATATCAGGACATAAAAAACAATTGATCACCATCATCTTTATAGATATTTCCCTTGAAGTTTTAAATAAGGTTTCGTCCTTATCTGTCTCGTCATATTGTTTGTTAATGGAAGAGAGCAATTCATGTGCGTGTGGAGGGTGCCCTAAGAGCTATTCCTGTGTTACTCTGATTTCTAGTAGTCAACCAGCCAGCTCCGGTTGCAGCCTACAGGCTTCGGTTCTCCCATAATTACTTCTGAGTAGAGATGATCAAAGTTTTGGAGAATTTTTTTTTTTTTGGCAAAAAGATTGACGTTTGGTTTGTTTTATGAAAGATTGTGGTGGCAATACTATAGAAATTTTTCATTTCCAGAAAAATCCGTGTTCAATAAACAAAAAAATGTGTATATCAGAAACCAGATTTTCAGTTAATTAAAAATTTCAGTATTTTTGATAAAAGTTTCCACACAAACGTATTAATGTCTCTTTTGAAAAAATGGTCCAATTCTGGACTTTTCAAAATGAAAAAACACTTAACAATTTTCCATTTCTCCCCCGCAAAAAGTACCTTTTCATTTTCCAATCAGCTTTATCCCTGTGACAGTTCCTCTCTTGTGCCTCTGGCCACTCTCTTCTACAGGGGCCAGTGCAGAGATCTTTAATCATTTTCCTGTCCCCAACTAATCATTTGGAAAATGAGGCTATATAAACATGGGTTGAGCCAACAGGAGGGATTTTAGTCTGGGAGCATGTGTAATTCCCTAAGTAAATTAATGATAGAAAGGGAGATGTCATTTGATTAGTAAAAATCCACAGAATCATAATTTCAATAGTATTCTCAGGCTGTCTGCCAGTGTCACAGGTGTCACCCCCTGCAGTGTTGAGGGGAGACTTGCTGCCCCCCCATACCTCCAGCTCTCAGCTCCAGGTTCTTCAGTTAGTGGAAAGCTTATAATACATATTGCTGGAAATTAGTTGAGTCAGATATCCCTCAAAAGCCCTTTCTCCCACGAACACAATGGTATCAAACACGTCAAACCTAGAACAATCATGTAGATATATATTTGAGAAAACATTTAGAAATCAATGTTTTGTAATTATACTTTAACACAGGCATGTGAAACCTGCAGCCCTCACAAGGTTAACCTGTGACCTCCACTGACAGTACGGTGCTATCAGTTAATGCTCAGAACATGATGCCTGATTCATTTTTTTTAGTGTTGCAGACTACTAGAAATGGAAGGAGTGCTTCAGGTTGATTTGCAGCAAAAAGAAGTGGTTCAGTGGTATTAATTATCAGCTTTTTTTTGTTATGCCAAAAGAGTTGTAATGAGGCATTGGTTAAGACATCAGCATCCAGCCAGAAATTACTAGGAGTCCTTGTGGCACCTTAGAGACTAACAAATTTATTTGGGAATAAGCTTTTGAGGGCTAGAACCCACTTCATCAGATGCATGGAGTGGAAAATACAGGAGCAGGTATAAATATATGAAAAGATTGGATTTCTCACACTTGGAAAGGCAACTCCCACCACAAATGGTATGGACAGAGTTACATAACAGAACATAATTAATTGCAATCCCCAAATTTATCACAAAATCCTTTTTTATTTATAATTTTGGTCTTGACCATTTTTCACCATCAGTGGGGAGCTGAAGAAAATTGACTCGTAGCTGAATCTTTGGAGAATACCACTGTGGAGGACCGAGTTAAACACAATGCTCAGTGCCATCTTACATGCTATAAGAAGCCACACCAAATCCAGTTTATGGAAGGTAGGAGAGGAAGTACATTGAGGTATCAGGAAAAAATGGAAGACATCATGACAAGTGCCAGCTGTGAACTAAACCTGCCTTATAGTAGGTCCCTAGGGCTACCTTTCGAGAAGAACGCCTGCATCTTCTGCGGAAAGCCAGAAACCTGAAGGTATCCATTAAGCACAGTTTCAACAGGTGAGCAACTATATGAAGCAGTCAGTCCCAGCAAGAATGTTGCACGGAAAGTAGAGTTAAGAGGATGCATTGACCCAAGAGACACACATGCATACAATATTGCATAGCACATCAAGTGGTACACCAAGAATGTCTGTAATGTGTTGGATGAAAAAGTAAAAGTAACAGAAACAAATACTAATTTTACTACTGAAAACCATGCGACTCAGTTCATAAATTGCCTTGCAGAGGCTTTAATGAATGGGAAAGTGGTGGTGATGGCCAATAGAGAGGCTAAGTACAGAGCAATATGTGCTTTTAGGGATCAAAGAGGAACAAATGCTGAGCAGAAAGGCTCTTAAAACACTTATTGAAGACGAACTGTGGGATATTGTTGTAGTTTTTAGCTATCGTATCCGCAGACGTGAATCACAGCGAATATCCTTAAAAGCTGTAAAAGACCTGCCACTATGAAAAGCAGAAGAAAGTGCTGATGTTAACAGTGCTGATGTCCAGCTGCTAAATTTTTAGAGAACAGCATTCTATCCTGCAGTACGTGGGAGGTTCAGGGATCTACAGCTGATGCCCCAAACCTGACAAAATAACACTGTGTGACCTGTGCTGCTACTTTAAGTGGTGCATCGGTGGTCGCAGTGACCTCAACACCAGCAGGTTTGATATTTTATTTCAAATCATCTTCTACGAGTGCAGTGGCCTTTCAGAGTAGCAATCATAGATGGTCAGGCTGAGGTACAAGCTCTTGACAAACGAGAAACTGTTAATATCTGCTGAGATTTCATTAAACCCTGAAGTATGAGGTTACAGAGAAAATACTAGACCTAGGACGAAGTCCACCTTGTGTTTGACATGTATGCGGAGGAATCAATTAAAAATATTACCAGAAAGAAGACTCCATGGTATTGCACCTGACCAATACAAATTCATTGACTCCTCATACAGCTCTAGTGTCACAATTAAGAAGCTACTGCCTCATACTCGCACGAAGGATGTGAAGAACTGGTCAAAGAATTTTGTCTCTCGAGATGGTCTGCAGCCATTGCATGCTGGAAGGAATCCACAGCTCTGTGGAGGCAAGCTCTGAATGAGGGCTCAGAGTTGACAGTAAGAGCCCCAAAGAGCATTGTCAGGGTCCCTGGGGAAGGCAGGCAGTGGGGAGCTCCTGGGTAGAAAGCTGACATAGGCCTCCAGACCAGAGCATCTTACAGTTGAAGACTGGCTTCTGGGAAGGAAGTAGGAAGGGGAAGAGTATTCTGCGAAAGAGGAGACCCAGGAAAGAGGAGCAAAGAGGGTACCCCGCTTAGAAAGAGCCTGGGAGAACCTGGCTGGTAAACCCCAGGGAGTGGAACAGAGTAGTCTCCTGTGTTGGGATCCCTGAGTTAGGACCTACAATGGGTAGAAGAAACAGAAACAGAGAGCAAGTTAGGCTCCTGTGGGCGAAGTCCTGAGATAGGGGCTTATAAGAGGGAATAAGGAGACCCCAGAGGTAAACTGCCCAACTCCTTGGGGAAGGATGGCAGTGGGAGAGTCCTGCTGAGGAAGAAGCAGCATCTCAGAAGCTTTGCAGTGGCCAGGAGAAGGGGCCCAGAAGCAGAAGATTTCAATAGCCCAGGAGGCAAAGCAGAATAATGTGTTAGCTTAGACTCCAGAGATTTACTTTGGACTTTCACTTGCACCTGTCTGTTACCCCGGAAGGGACTGAAGTTTTATGTGACTTGGCCAGACCCTGGAAGATCTCGTTAGAGGCAGACAGCCTGAAATTGAGGATATTGGTGATCATAAACCCTGATGCAAGAGGACACTCTAATCTAAGGGTAAATATGCCCCTATCACAAGGCCCCGGTACACAATCTATGATTTTATCAGAGGGCCTGGGATCAAGGAGGAATACTGTATGCTAGCACCTGCAGTGTCCATAGGCTGTCCTTCCATATTAAAGATGATGGTGGCTGCAGGTTGCATGGTAGAACTCTGTGGACTGCCTCTGGCCCAGGAAACTTTGGCCCACCCCAGTCTATTGCTCAAATTCACATGATAGATAGTTCTGAGTTTGTGGGTGGCCTCTCCTGAACTGCCAAAGAGCCCAGCCCACTGCAAAACAAAACCAGCACAAAACAAGGTAACAGGTTTCCCCCCTTTTTGTTTTTGCACTTGACCTTCAGATCTGCTGGGCTGGAAGCAAACTGCAGATGTATTTAGTGCTTTTTTATGCCACTGACATGTCTCCAATGAGGAGGAACTTCCCTAACTTTGTGTGTCAAGGAACAAGGACAAAGGAGGATCAAGATTTCTGTAAACTCTTGATAAAAATTCCTTGCTCCAGCTACGTGTTTAGTGTTTGGGGGCAATTTGCTCTGTCTATAGATTATAACACAGACTTCTAACGCCCTGAAAGAAAACAGCAACAGTTCTACCCTCTCACCTGCTTCAAGCCAGTTCAGCACCCAAGTATAGAGCAGAGCTGAAATACAGCACCAGTGCAGCGGAAGGGGGGTTAATCTATACACAAGAATGGTTTCCCCAGTGCTAATAGGTGTCATATAATACTGGGCTAGTAGGAGGATGAATCTTGCTTGCTTTAGTCCAGTTGGTTTGACATATACCAACTATCCCTTTTTAAGAGGGACCATTTTATATTCCTCTCCCACCAGAAAGCTCCTGTTTTTCTTAGACATTCTTTTTAAGTTTCAAGCACTGGTGGCTGTGGGCATTATTTTAGCTCCCAAAGTGGTCTCAGCCAACTGGTAAATGTAGGGTAATGTTTGTCATAAACATTATCAGCCACAGCTACTTGAGAAGCAATTAAGGGGAAAAGTCAGTCAACAATCCATTATGGGATACTTGACTAAACAAGTGATTATGGACTCTGGTAATTTTGACTGCATAGGGAAGATGGTACCCAGATGGAGACCTTGAACATTCAGACATACAAACCACAGTGCTGGACTGAAAAATAATTCTAGCTGTGGTTAATCAAGGTAACTACGAGGATTCACTAGGATGCTTAGATTTCTTTGCCTAGAGCTCACAGCTCAGATATTCAAGCATCAAATTATGTTTTTTCTACCCAGTATGGGCAAACAGAGGATACTCCTAACAAGTTTATAGATACTTGTTGGTCCAAAAGGCCTAATTTCACAAAGCTGAGAATGAGTGGAAATGATCAGGAAGAAAATTAGACAGAAAAATATGAATGAAAATCAGAATTTCTTTAAGATGAGTTTATTAGATAGCCATGACTATACAATCAAGAAGGAGGACAACTTGGGCCAAAAGCCCATCCTGGTTCAGTGGCAAGGTGAAGGCCACAAGTCAAAATAAAAAACAACAACAATGTATAACAAATTGGAGAGAGGAAGTAGATGGAAATTGATATAAATTAAAAGTTATGAAGTATAGAAAATTGATAAGGGAAGCTAAAGACGTCAAGGAAAAATCCATGGTTTGCAGTGTTAAGGACAATAAGGAGTTGAAGTATATCATAACAATGGTATTGGTCCTTATCTAGTGGAGATGGTAAAATTGTTAACAATTTTATGCAGAAAAAGTAGTGTTCAATAAATATTTCTCTTCTGTTATTGGAAAAAAGTATCATGATATACTCATCACAGGAGGGTGATGAACTGCTTCCCATTCCATTAGCAACTGAGGAGGAAGCTAAACAGCATTTACTAAGGATAAAACTCTAAAATCAACAGTTGTGGATAACTTGCACCCAAGAGTCCTAAAGTTGGCTCCGGATCTCTCTGGCCCGCTGATGTTAATTTTTAATAAATCTCAGAATACCAGGGAAATTCTAGAAGACTGGAAGAGTGCTAATGTGCCAATTTTCAACATGAGCAAGCAGGATGACTCAGTAACTATAGACTAGTTAGCCTGACATCAAGCTTTGGATTCTTTGACCATGGGATGGTGTTCCAAGAAGGAGGAGTGTTAGGCAGAGACGGGGTCCACCTAATGAAGAGAGCGAAGAGCATCTTCGCAAGCAGGCTGGCTAACCTAGTGAGGAGGGCTTTAAACTAGGTTCACCGGGGGAAGGAGACTAAAGCCCTGAGGTAAGTGGGGACGTGGGATACCGGGAGGAAGCACGAGCAGGAGAGCACAAGAGGAGAGGGCTCCTGCCTCGTACTGAGAAAGTGGGATGATCAGCAAGTTACCTTAAGTGTCTATACACAAATGCAAGAAGCCTGGGAAACAAGCAGGGAAAACTGGAAGTCCTGGCACAGTCAAGGAATTATGATGTGATTGGAATAACAGAGACTTGGTGGCATAACTCACATGACTGGAGTACTGTCATGGATAGATATAAACTGTTCAGGAAGGACAGGCAAGGAAGAAAAGGTGGGGGAGTTGCATTGTATGTAAGAGAGCAGTATGACTGCTCAGCGCTCCGGTAGGAAACAGCAGAAAAACCTGAGTGTCTCTGGATTAAGTTCAGAAGTGTGAGCAACAAGGATGATGTTGTGGTGGGAGTCTGCTATAGACCACCAGAGCAGGGGGATGAGGTGGATGAGGCTTTCTTCCAGCAACTAACGGAAGTTACTAGATCGCGGGCCCTGGTTCTCATGGGAGACTTCAAATCACCCTGATATCTGCTGGGAGAGCAATACAGAGGTGCACAGACAATCCAAGAAGTTTTTGGAAAGTGTAGAGGACAATTTCCTGATGCAAGTGCTGGAAGAATCAACTAGGGGCAGAGCTCTTCTGGACCTGCTGCTCACAAACCAGGAAGAATTAGTAGGGGAAGCAAAAGTGAAGGGGAACCTGGGAGGCAGCGACTATGAGATGGTCGAGTTCAGGATCCTGACACATGGAAGAAAGGAGAGCAGCAGAATACGGGCCCTGGACTTCAGAAAAGCAGACTTTGACTCCCTCAGAGAACTGATGGACAGGATCCCGTGGGAGAATAACATGAGGGGGAAAGGAGTCCAGGAGAGCTGGCTGTATTTTAAAGAATCCTTATTGAGGTTACAGGAACAAACCACCGCGATGTGTAGAAAGAATAGTAAATATGGCAGGCGACCAGCTTGGCTTAACACAAAAAAGAAGCTTACAAGAAGTGGGAGATTCGACAAATGACCAGGGAGGAGTATAAAAATATTGATGAGGCATGCAGGAGTGAAATCAGGAAGGCCAAATCACACATGGAGTTGCAGCTAGCAAGGGATGTTAATAGTAACAAGAAGGGTTTCTTCAGGTATGTCAGCAACAAGAAGAAAGTCAAGGAAAGTGTGGACCCCTTACTGAATGAGGGAGGCAATCTAGTGACAGAGGATGTGGAAAAAGCTAATGTACTCAATGCTTTTTTTGCCTCTGTCTTCTCAAACAAAGTCAGCTCCCAGACTACTGCACTGAGCAACACAGCATGGGGAGGAGGCGACCAGCCTCTCTGGAGAAAGAAGTGGTTCGAGACTATTTAGAAAAGCTGGACAAGCACAAGTCCATGGGGCCAGATGCGCTGCATCTGAGAGTGCTAAAGAAGTTGGCGGATGTGATTGCAGAGCCATTGGCCATTATCTTTGAAAACTCATGGCGATTGGGTGAGTCCGGAAGACTGGAAAAAGGCTAATGTAGTGTTCATCTTTTAAAAAGGGAAGAAGGAGGATCCGAGGAACTACAGGCCAGTCAGCCTCCCTCAATCCCTGGAAAAATCATGGAGCAGGTCCTCAAGGAATCAATTCTGAAGCACTTAGAGGAGAGGAAAGTGATCAGGAACAGTCAGCATGGATTCACCATGGGCAAGTCATGTCTGACTAATCTAATTGCCTTCTATGATGAGATAACTGGCTCTGTGGATGAGGGGAAAGCAGTGGACATGTTATTCCTTGACTTTAGCAAAGCTTTTGACACAGTCTCCCACAGTATTCTTGCCAGCAAGTTAAAGAAGTGTGAGCTGGATGAATGGACCATAAGGTGGATAGAAAGCTGGCTAGATCATCGGGCTTAACGGGTAGCGATCAATGGCTCCATGTCTAGTTGGCAGCTGGTATCAAGCGGAGTGCCCCAAGGGTCAGTCCTGGGGCCAGTTTTATTCAATATCTTCGTTAATGATCTGGAGGATGGCGTGGATTGCACCCTCAACAAGTTTGCAGGTGATACTAAACTGGGAGGAGAGATAGATACGCTGGAGGGTAGGGATAGGATAGAGAGGGACCTAGACAAATTATAGGATTGGGCCAAAAGAAAACTGATGAGGTTCAACAAAGACAAGTGCAGAGTCCTGCACTTAGGTCGGAAGAATCCCATGCACTGCTACAGACTAGGGACTGAATGGCTAGGCAGCAGTTCTGCAGAAAAGGACCTAGGGGTTACAGTGGACGAGAAGCTGGATATGGGTTAACAGTGTGCCCTTGTTGCCAAGAAAGCTAATGGCATTTTGGGGTGTATAAGTAGGGGCATTGCCAGCAGATCAAGGGACGTGATCATTCCCCTCTATTCAACATTGGTGAGGCCTCATCTGGTGTACTGTGTCCAGTTTTGGGCCCCACACTATAAGAAGAATGTCGAAAAATGGGAAAGAGTCCAGCGGAGGTCAACAAATATGATTAGGGGACTGGAACACATGATTTATGAGGTGAGGCTGACGGAACTGGGATTGTTTAGTCTGCAGAAGAGAAGAATGAGGGGGGGATCTGATAGCTGCTTTCAGCTACCTGAAAGGGGGTTCCAAAGAGGATGGATCTAGACTGTTCTCAGTGGTAGCAGATGACAGAACAAGGAGTAATGGTCTCAAGTTGCAGTGAGGGAGATTTAGGTTGGATATTAGGGAAAAAAATTTCACTAGGAGGGTGTGACCATTCTGGATAGGTATGTGTCTAATCTTTTCTTTGCTTCTTGCCCTATCCTCAGAGGTTAAGGAGGTTAACAATTTTTCATCTTCATCCTTGTAACGAGCTTTTATGTACTTAAACTGTTATGTCCCCCCTCAGTCTTCTCTTCTCCAGACTAAACAAACTCAACATTTTTCAATCTTCCCTCATAGGTCATGTTTTGTAGATCTTTAATCATTTTTGTTGCTCTCCTCTGGACTTTCTCCAATTTGTCCACATCTTTCCTGAAATATAGCGCCCAGAACTGGGCATAATACTCCAGTTGAGGCCTCATCAGTGAGGAGTACAGTGGAAGAATTACTTCTCATGTCTTGCTTACAACGTTCTTGCTGATGCAAAAAAAGTGAACATCATTCTGGGTGTAACAGTGTTACACTTTTGACTTATATTGAACTTGTGATCCACTATGACCCCTAGATCCTTTTCCGCAGTACTCCTTCCTCAACAGTCATTTCCCATTTTGCATGTGTGCAACTGATTGTTCCTTCCCGAGTGGTGTACTTTGAATTTCATCCTATTTACTTCAGACCATTTCTCCATGTTGTCCAGATCATTTTGAATTTTAATCCTATCCTCCAAAGTACGTTCAACCCCTCCCAGCTTAGTATCATCTGCACACTTTATAAATGTACTCTCTATGCCATCATCTAAATCATTGATGAAGATATTGAACAGAACCAGACCCAGGACTGATCTCTGCAAGACCCCACTCAATATGCCCTTCCGGTGAACTACTGCTAACTACTCTCTGGGTAAGGTTTTCCAAACAGTTATTCACCCACCTTATAGTAGGCTATATTTCCCTAGTTTGTTTATGAGAAGATCATGTGTTACAATATCAAAAGCCTTACTAATGCCAGATATACCACATCCGCCGCTTTCCCCCATCCACAAGGCTTGTTACCTGTCAAAGAAAGCTATTAGGTAGATTTGACACTCTTTGTTCTTGACAAATCCATGTTGACTGTTACTTATCACTTTATTATCTTCTAGGTGTTGGCAAATTGATTGCTTGATTATTTGCTGTATTATCTTTCCAGGTACTTAAATTAAGCTGACTGGTCTAATTCCCCAAATTCTCCTTATTCCGCTATATTTGCCCTTATCCACTGGAATCTCTCCCATCTTCAATAGGTTTTGAAGATAATCGCTAGTGGCTCAGATACCTTCTCAGTCAGCTCCTTGAGTATTCTAGGATGTATTTCATCAGTTCCTGCCAACTCTATAATAGTAGTCAATGTGAAATCTCTGAATTGGGGTGTTTCTGGTGGGGTTCTGCAGGAATCAGTACTAGGCCCAACACTGTTCAATATTTTTATCAATGATCTGGAAATAAATATCAAATCACTGCTGATTAAAATGTGCAGATGACACAAAGATTGGCAGAGTGGTAAATAACGAGGACAGAGCAATCATATAGAACCATCTGGATCGCTTGGTAAGCTGTGCCCATTCAAACAAAATGCGTTGTAATACAACAATGGAGGAGGGGCGGAAGGATAGCTCAGTGGTTTGAGCACTGGCCAGCTAAACCGAGGGTTCTGAGTTCAATCCTTGAGGGGGTCATTTAGGGATCTGGGGCAAAAATTGGGGATTGGTCTTGCTTTGAGCAGGGGATTGGACTAGATGACCTCCTGATGTCCCTTCCAACCCTGATATTCTATGATTCTAACCAAATGTAGTCATAGCTAGGAAAAAAGAATGCAATCCATACTTACAGGATGGGGGATTGTATCCTGGAAAGCAGTGACTTTGTCCACTGTACCCCTAAATCCTTTTCAATCAACTCAGCCTGCACTCACAGTGCAATGTAGTGGGGGGAAATAGCTAATGCATTTCTTGGATGTGTAAGAGGGAAGTAGTGAGTAAGAGAAGGGAGGTAATTTTTACGTGGGTATATGGCAATTATTGAAATGGTCCTGGAATAGTGTGTCCGTTTCTGGTGTTCACATTTTAAAAAGATTTTGGAAAAACTGGAGTATGGAGAAGAGCCACAAAAATGATTTGAGACCTGGAGAAAAGGCCTAACAGTGAGAGTTAGGCCTGGTCTACACTACAAACTTAGATCGACAGAAACCACCTTACGTCAGCCTAATAACATATGCGTCTACACTACCAGGTCCTTTCCGCCGACTAAACTCGTCTGTTATGGCAAACAAATTACCTCACCTCCGTGAGAGGCACAGTACTTAATTCAATGTTGATGGGTCAACAGAGAGGCAGTGTAGATGCAGTATTGTGTAAGTCGACTGAATTGGCCTCCAGAAGGTGTCCCACAATGCTCCTCAGTGACTGCTCTGGTGATCATTTTCAACTCTGCTGACCAGCAGTCAGGTACACAGGAAACAGCCCTTTCCCGCTTAAAGCCCCAGGAACTTCTGAATGCCTATATCCTGTTTGATCAGCGTGGAGAGCTCATCAGCGCAGCTGATCAAGGCAACTCAATGCCCCAAACGCGCTCCACCCTGTAGCACACAAGAGGTCGTGGATCGTATTGGTCTGTGGGAAGAAGAGTCTGTGCAGGCACAGCTACAATCCAGCTGAAGAAACGCAGACATCTATGAAAAGTTTGCCCGAGGCATGGGGAAGAAGGGCTACACTGCTGCGTGACAATTAAGGAATTGCGGCAGGCATAGCAGAAGACAAGGGATGCAAACAGTCATTCTGGTTCTGCACCTCAGGCATGCTGCTTTTACAGTGAGCTGCACGAATTCTCAGCAACCATCCCACCATTACTCCCAACCGCAGCATAGATACCTCTAGAACTCTGAGGCCACGTCTACCCTACCCGCCGGATTGGCGGGTAGTGATCGATCTATCGGGGATCGATTTATCGTGTCTAGTGTAGACACGATAAATCGATCCCTGATCGCTCTGCCGTCAACTCCGGAACTCTACCAGGGCGAGAGGTGAAAGCAGAGTTTATGGGGGAGCGGCGGCCGTCGATCCCGTGCCGCGAGGATGCGAAGTAAGTGATTCTAAGTCGATCTAAGATACGTCAACTTCAGCTACGCTATTCTTGGAGCTGAAGTTGTGTATCTTAGATCGATCCCCCCCGCCAGTGTAGACCAGACCTGAGTCCCGGGCCACCTCAGGCAACAACAAGGAAGAGATTTTGGATGAGGAGGAGGAGAATGCGAGATAGGCAAGAGCGGGATCCATTCTCCCTGAGAGCCAGGAGCTATTTTTAACCTTGGAAGCAGTCCAGCTAGTCGCAGGGGAAGGCAACCTCTGGTGAATATGCAATTCCATTCAAACTGTAGGAGTTACATGCTCTTATATTTTATGTTTAAACTGAAAAAAAGTGAGGGGCAGTGGGTGTCTGATTCCCAGTGGCCACTCCAGCTATGAAGAGGTTGCCCCCCAGAAAAGACTGTTTATGTGCACAGGGATAGCCTGGGAATTCTCCGTGGAGATCTCCAGGAAACTTTCATGGAGGTTCTCTGCAATGCCTTGCAGAAAGTTTCTGGGGAGGGCTGCCTTATTTCTTCTAGCATGGTAAGACGCTTTCCCACGCCACTCCAGTATTAATTCCGCTGGCATCATTGTGATACACAGCATTGCAACATAAGGACCAGGTCTGTACCGAGAGGCTTGCAGCATCTGCTCCCTTGCCACCTCTGTTACCCTCAGGAGATTGATATCACCTAGGGTCACCTAGGGAAGAGAGTGGCAGTTTTCATTACTAGTGCTCACACCACAACCAATAGAGCATGTGATCTCCCACCCATGGTGATTTCCGGGTCCCTCAACCGCGGTTTCCTGAACATGCCAGTGGTTTGGGTGGCGGGGATTGGCATTGACCTAAGCATCTGCAAACCCAGGATGACTGCTACCAGCAGCATGAAGGGAAGTGGGGGGTGGAGGGCTTCCTATGTTCTTTTGTAGCTGCAACCCTCCTGCCCCCTACAGTCCCAGGGCCCCCCTTGAACACCTTGGGAGGCTCAATACTGGTCCTTGGTGTCTGTACATAGTCCATGTTGCTAAGGGAAGGGGGCATTGTCCACCTGTGCTCCCGACATAGCTTGCCCACAAGTTGCAAAGCAAAGGCCCATCACCCATGCTCCTGGGCCATACTCACCGTGGCTGGAACAGCAAATCAGTTCATTGAATAGCTAGGGATACTGATTATGTTCTGGCTTGCACTTCAGTGGAATAAGGGGAGTGATTTTTAACTAGCAATTTTTTACTAAACCATGGGTATGTACTGACAGTGGTTGCCTTGTGTTTTGTATGCCTTACAATGGAAAGCTTGGCTTTCAACTCATCCTCCACACCAGCATAGAGCCTTTCCCAGATTAGAATACAAAAAAAAAGAATGCGTGATGACACGTTCAACGAGATAATGAACGCCTCTGGGACAGCTGACACAGCTGACACAGAGCTAAGAGCCTGCAGGATTTCACCGTCTGAAAAACTGGACATGGAGAGCAGGAGAGCAGCCCAGGATCACAAGCATGGCATGCAGGATGAGATGCTGCGGATTATGAAGGACCGATCAGGACATGTTGATGGCATCTGCGGTTGCACTTCAAGAGGAACCGCTGAGGAGGCCATATTCCTAATCCCCCCCTGCCCTGAACGTTCCCAAGAGTGTGGGCGGAGGACTCTAGTCAACACTGGATGGCATGGCTGGGATGCCCTTGTTGAAATATATACTTTAAACAGAAGTTATTAGGCTCAAAACAGGGTGAAATTCTATAGCCTCTGATAGACAGGAGGTCAGACAAGATGATGGGTCCCTCCTGGCCTTAAAACCTATATTCAAACAAAGGCTATGCCTGGCCTTAGTGCTGGTGTGCGTGTGGGGGAAGGGTGCAAGGAATACTTTCCCCTTTCAGCCCTCATGCAAAGCCAGAGACAGTAGCGGTCCCAGAACTTGGGAGAGCACATAGTTCCTCTGCAAACCACCCACAAGGGGGAGGGCTAGCAGCAGGACTATTATGAATTATTTGCTTTACAACCATACCTAGAAACTCTAGTCGGGGACCAGGACTGCATTGTGCTAGGTGGTGTACAAACAGAATGGCACTACCCCTCCCTCTGTACCAGCCTGCAGAACTGGTCAGACAGCAGGGGAGTATGCGGGGGGGGGGGAGGGGCAGACTATACCATCCAGAGGGGAGATCCAGCCAGTGTAAACTCTGTGCTTCAGGGAGAACCAGAAAGAATTGTGCCAGCTGAGGGCCAGTATCTGATACAATCTGGCCCTAAGAAGTTATCCAAATACGTGACTACTCTAACACCTTTATCGATTTCCCCAGAATCCCCTAATGAAGTTTGTGTGTTCTTTAACCAGGCTGAATAATCAATCCCCTCTGGTGTTAATGGTCTCGTATTTCTTTGGAGTCCGTCTAATCAAGCCTGCTGATTTGCCCCAACCAGTCCAGCTTTGGAGGACACATTTCCACCCCAGAGAGAAGGACTCAGCTCCTCCACCCAAAGGCAGGGATGGAACACTGATGTTGATGTCACTTTACATTCCCTGCCCGGCACCCTTAGCCTTGTCCTTTATGTCCAACAGGCTCACTGAGTTCCTCATTCACCCTGCTTTACGGGGACGGTTACTATTCTCTAGTCTAACAAACCCATTGTCCACAGACTGTTAAGACAAACAGCCGGAAACAACACTTGTAAATCGCAGGTGGCATGGAGAGGTTCACCTGCGTGGCTGCCTTTATATTATACAGCCTACCCAGTTCCTCATTAAATACTTACAGATGAAGATCCAGAGTTTGGATGTGTCCAAAACAGACTAGTAACTTGTCTAATAAACTGGATTTGCTTCCAGTTTGCTCCTTCTGTCATACTATTGCTTGGCCTATCTCTCAAACGGGCATAGTCTCTTCATTATATGCTTTTAGTATTATAGTGAGGGGAAGGAGCTCTGTCATTTTCATTGGTTTCACATTAGCTGTACATGTATTAAAAAAATAGGCACTGCAAGCGTACAGGTAATTGTGTGTAAAGAAAAAGCCCACACTCATTACACAAAACACACAGAGACAAGTATTTCCAAAGCACACAGCTCCAGGATTATGCACTACCCCAACTACCAAGATTTCAGAAAATTCTTCCCCATTCGGTTTCTCTGAAGTTACTGGAAAGCCTGCACGTGTAGGAATCAACATCTCCACCTCCCCTCCTTACAGGGACAATAGAGGGGTTCGATAGAAATGGTATTTTTCCTAATTACGGGCTTGATGCAGGAATTACTGCGTGAGGTTATACGGCCTGTGTTATTAGGCAGATCAGCCTAGGTGATCATTATGGTCCATAGTGGCCTTAAAATCTGTGACTCTAATATATTGGCTATTCCTCCCTTTATTCAACATCAGTATATCTGTGATCAGACTGAGCCCTTCCCCTTCTTGCAAGCCTGTTCAGGAATCAGAATCCCCAAGGCCTCACCTTGCCCTACTTACCCATTCACTAGCCCCTGGAACATGGTTCTTGGCAAGGAAACTCATCCTGCACCCTTTCATAGGTGTAGGAAGTGTCACGTCTATCTTCTGCAAACACAAGGTCTGCAACATCTGGTACTGGTGTATGGCATAACCTCTATTGCCATGATGTATGGGGTAACCCCTACTGTGAATATGGCTATAAAGGCCATCGGTTAATTTGCTTTGGAGCTTGAATTAACTGATCTTTCACATATATAGCATTATCCTCTTTGAAATGACAGTTATTGGAGGTGGGGAGAGGGGCTTGGATTGTATTTTGTTCACTGTCCCTGTTGCTAAACGTATTTTGTGTGACAGAGTACCCGTTAGTGGCTTTCATGCCTAAAGAAATCTCAAAAGCCTTGCTTATTGCTTGTTTCATGTGCATAATGCCAATTGTGCACTGGGCCTTGGGAGATTGGATTGGCTTCTGATTACTTCCTCTGAATAGATTTTTCTATGGGTCCACATATGAAATACTCTTGAGGTGCCTCATCTAATGTACACCAATCTCACAGTGCAGTGAGCTCAGCTGTGCTATGCACCAGCTGACACAGTTTAGAAAATAACTATGGAGCCTAAAAGTTCCCCACAACAAGTAATGGTTTTGGCTGGAAAGACTTCTGAAGAACAGAGAAAGGTAATGCCTATCAGTCAGAGACACACTAATGGCCCAATCAAACTCCCAGTGAAGTCAAGGAAAAAAGACTCCCATTGATTTAAAGAAAGGCTAGATTAGCTCCTTCACAAGCACATTACACAATGAAAGATTTATTGTTTTGCCTTAAATCTGAAAAGATTACATACAGTGAAAGGGCGAGCAATGTTATAAAATACGGCAAGATGTCCTGGGTACTGGAATTTTACCACTAATAATTAAATATGATACAAGCAAGTCATGTAAATAAGAAAATTTGCACTCCTATGCTTTCAAAGAAGTTTGTATTTGTGCAGTTTGTATTTGTAATGTTGCTATCTTATATTCATAATTAAAGGATAATCTGTTCTGATTTTCTTAAAAGTTAACCGTAAAAAAAAAAATAGAAAAATGCTCAGTGAGTCAACTTGAAGAGTACTCCATTCACCCTGCAGACATGTAGATACTACTTGTAACTCCAATAAAATCCTCAATGGAATTCCTCCTGAGTAGAATTCGGGCCACAGCAGACAGATTTACTGCTGTAAATCAAGCTAGAGTAGCCTCAATTTTAGGTTCTGTGTTCTCTATTGGAGTTTGTACAGCAAATATTTCCTTCTTAATTAATCATTCCAATCAAGATGACTGAAGCCAAATATGAAAGAGAAAATCTTTATAATGAAAAGGCAAAAGGCAGCTGCTCTGATAAATGAAGTATTTCTTTGAGGAGAGAAAATGTGTGGACAGCAGATAAAGGCATATTAAAATAACCTGTTATATACAGATATGGCAGTCCTGCAGAGAGAGGCTTTGAACAGAAATGGATTCCAACAGGAAAAGCTGCACATTCAAAGCTTTCACACATAGCCAATGCTTTTCTCCCCAATGACTTCTTGGACAATGCTCTGTATCCTCTTCCTCACAAGGACAAACGTACAACACATTCTCTGACTCTCCCTTTAGGCCCCATCTATGCCGAGAAAAAGCAGTAATAACTTGAAAACAGTAATAACTAAGGGTATGTATCTAGGCTTGCTCAACTATGGGCAGAGGTTTAGTGATGAGCCCACCTAGCTAACCCCCTGTAAAAATTACAAAGCCTTGTCTCCACTAGGATTTTACAGTAGAGCATCCTAGTAACACACTTTTTGGAAGGGTGGAGGGCAGTGAAGAAAAGCCTGGGAATGCTTTGCAAGCCGCAGGGGATGGTTTCTATTATATGCTAAGTGACAATTAGAAACAATAGAACTGCTAATCTGTTAATTGCCATCTTTTCAAACATATTATTTTCCAGTTGGGACTAGCTCTGTAATTACTTTCATCCCTTTCCCAGCTAGGAGGCTCATCATGAAGAAATTTTATACCCTGGCTTTGCCTACATTAGGAATTTGCCAGAATTCTAGCCTTCAGTGACCAGCCACCACTGTAGACCTTGTTGACAAGGAGAGCTGTGATTTATACTAGAGCAGCTTACTCCGGCTTGACACTGAAATAAACTGAATCAGTCACAGCATTGTTTGTCAATACTAGGGACTGGCAGAGAGCCAACGTGTACATATTATTTTCTTCAAAAAGTTAAGAAAAGCATAAATAAATAAATAAATAAATAAATAAAAATAATAATCACTTTTATGTAAAGTTTTGGATACATTTTGAGAGTTTTTCCACAGGAAAAATGAAAACTGAAAACTGAGAATTTTTTCAAATGCCAGCTACTAAAATATTCCAGCTTCAATTTTTTCAGCAGCCTTCTTTTCCCCCCACTCCCCAATCTATGAAATGGACCTTCTTGTAAAAGATTCCATTTGGTCTAAAAGCCACCTCATCATAGAAGTCAGTTTCAATGAAACTGGCTCCAGTTTGCACTGGGTCCAGCTGCACCTGGGGGTGGCCATTCATGGCTGATTTCAGGGCAGATCCCAGCAGACACAAGATCTGCAGCAAATATCGGTAGCTCTTCACCAGCATTGACAACTACAGTTTACGAGAGAGATGAAAGATCAGGATTCCTGGGTGCACAATCCTCTCTAATGTCCCGAGTTGGGCAGGAAATCCCACTATATGGCCATTTTTCGGACCTTTAGCCACTATCCCTCCCAGCCAGTTTGCTGCTCTGCAATTTGGTGGCCATAGTGA
The DNA here is from genome assembly GCF_009764565.3 of Dermochelys coriacea. NCBI lineage: Eukaryota > Metazoa > Chordata > Testudines > Dermochelyidae > Dermochelys > Dermochelys coriacea. The sequence goes on from NC_050071.1 coordinate 127,041,450, forward strand.
CATCTTCTCTAGCCTTCTGAGCTCCAGGGTAGGTACAGTTACTGTCTGCCTGTGGCATTATGATTCCCTAAGACAGGGCTTGATTCTCAACAGTGGCAGTCTGTGTAAGTGCCAGGAAATCCACCACCTTTGTGCTCTGAGGAACTGCTCCCTGCTTACACCCTAGGGGCTCCCCAAAGTGGATGGGAAGTGGCAAGGCAATGACCCCACACCTCTGCCCTGGCCAGCCACAAGGGGGAAATAAATTGCATCGCACGCATCCTTTGCACACACAAGGGGTGTGGCCTCTCAGGGCTCCTGTGGGGCAGTGCAGCTCTGCATCATCCCATCTGATGCACTGCATTTCAGTGGCACAACCTAGCCATTTAGCTGTGGGTTCCTTAGGCTGAGAGGGAGAAAACCAAAGCTGGCAGCTAATAGTCTGAACACAGATTTGGGAACAAAGGACTTTACTACCAGAGGATTATTTAACAGCTTTTGACCAACAGTGTGTGTCAATCATGCCCCAAGATGCAGCCATGATAATTGCTCTGTTCAACACAACTAACCTTTAACAGAGAAGGAAAATGGTAGAACTCTGCCTGAGAGAGAGGGAGAGAGGGAGAGAGAGAACTTAGCCTGACACACGCCACAAATGTGATAAAATTATCCTGATTAAACAACTAGACCCATCTTGGGGAGAAGAACTCAAAGCACAAAGACCTTGTTAAGATAAAGGAAAGCATTACTGTGCACTAGAGAGGAGAGAGCATTTTGTTCTGAACAACTCCAACCCATGTCTCGTCTTTCCCTAGAAGGATTTATTTCAGTCCAGATATATTTACCCTTTGTCCAGACCTCCAGAATCAAACTGCATCGCCAGACTAATGCTAACAGAGAAATCCTGAGAGCGCAACAAGCCTCTCCTGCAAGGCTTACTCAGCTTGGAGTGGGAGGAGCTTAAAAACGGGGAACTCACCGCAGGAAGGGCGGTGAACAGAAAGAAAGTTGCCTTCCCTCCACCCCCCACCAAATTGGTGGAGAATGCAGGCACATTATGCTGGATACAAGGAGTCCAAAACAAAACAAAAAAATCCAAAACAAAGCTTCAGAGGTGATACAGCTCAGCTGCTCCACACAAGACTTCCGGGTCACCTGCTGCACCTCTGGGCCCACGGGGAGGGGGTGATGTTGAATCACGTCAATATTTAATGCCCCGACATCAGGCCTGGAGTGAGTGCATTTTTTTCAGCAGGCCTCCAGCTTCCTTGGCACTTTGGATCCTCACAAGTGCCTGGTCCTGGGCAGGACAACTTGGGGACTGAGAGGAGCCAAGTTACTATGGGTGTCCTCGGAGAGATGGTTGCACCAGAGGTCTACCAGGGAGCGGTGGTCTACAATCACCCCCCTTTACTTATGTTGGGGTGAAAGGCGATCAGTTGTGCCACTCTTAGTTGGACCGCATTTATTTTTCCTCATTTCCATCCTTTGCAGGCCCACTCCTCCAGCGGTTCCAGCAGACCCTGTTCTTGGACCACCATTTGATTGCTGTGATGGCTCTCTTACTGTAGAGAGTCCAGGGCTGGCCTATTGGCATTTTAATAATAGATTGCAGGAGAACGTGGGCTTTGTGGTGTCCTTCCAGGAGTTCTGGCTGGCCTGGCAAGGGCAGAGGTGTTCCTTTCCCTCGGTGCAGCATTGGTGGGATGTGGGGAAGGTTCACACCTGGCTTTTCTGCTGCGACTCCACCCAGGACGCCAGTTGGAGGTATGTGGTGATAGAGCAGCTAGAGTGGGAGGTTTTGGAGGTGGCATCTGGCCACCAGCCCTGAGCATCCATCCCTCTGAGGAGCATGCTGGGAGAAGTGGGAGGAGCTCCTGGTCCTGGAGGACCACCAGGCTTAGGGCACCTTTGTTCGATCCCACATCCGTCTCCTTTGGGAGATGGATCATGGCTCCTGCTTCTTCTATGTCCTTGAGAAAAAGGGTGGCTTTTGGTGGAGGATGGCACCCCCCTCAGGGATCTGGAGGAGATGCATGGGAGGGCCTGAGCCTTCTACACCAATTTTTTCTCCCTGGATACGACCAATGTAGATGCCTGCAGAGTGCTCTGAGATGAAATGACTGTCAGCACAGGCAACTGGGACCGGCTGGAGCTGCCTCTCGCACTGACTGAGTTCTCAGAAAGGCTCAGTCTCATGTCTACACGGGCTGACCATGGAGTTCTACCACATGTTCTGGGACATCCTCGGCCTGGACCTTGTCATCATCTGGGCCAAGTGCTTGCAGAGCAGGGTTTTCCCCCTGTCGTGCAGACAAACTGTGCTCACCTTGCTGCTGAAGAAGGGGGACCTCCGTGTCCTTCGAAATTTGCATCCCATCTCTCCCCTCAGCACGGACTATAAAGTCATAGCAAAGGCCATCTCACTGTGACTGGGGTCCATGCTAGCAGACATGGTCCACCCCGACCACAGCTACACCATCCCAGGCCGTACCATCTTTATCAACTTGTATTTGGTCCAGGACCTCCTGGAGCTTGGGTGTAGGGATGGCCTGTCATTCGCCCTCCTGTCCCTGGACCAGGAGAAGGCATTTAACAGGGTGGACCATGGATATCTCCATTCAGCTTTGGGCCTCAGCTTGTGGGTTTTCTCCAGATGCTGTACGCTTCTACAGAGTGTTTTGTCAAGCTCAACTGCACCCTGACCGAACATGTCAGCTTTGGGCAAGGGGTGATCAAGGCTGTCCACCGTTAGGCCAGCTTTACACTCGAGCCATCAAGCCCTTCCTCCACAGGAGGTTGATGGAGTTGGTGCTCCATGAACCAGAGTTGTGGGTGGTCCTTTTGGCATACTTTAATGAGTACTCTAATGCTCCTTGCGACCTGGGGCGGGTGGAGGCTTGCTAGGCAATCTACTCAGTGGCCTCCTCTGCCTTGGTCAGCAGGGTCAAGAGCTCTGGCCTGATGGTTGGGGATGGATGGCAGGCAAGCTCCCTCCCACCCGTGCCTCAGGCCATCTGGTGGAGCACGGGTCCACTGCTCTATCTATGCATTTACCTTTCCACATCCTTCTGGAGAACTGGCAATATTTGGAGGGCAGGATGGCTGTGGAGGACAGGACTGCTCTAGTGCTTTTCCCTGAAGGGGAGGGCACAGGTGCTTAACCAGCTAGTCCTGTCCATGCTCTGGCACTGGCTCAACACCCTGAGCCCGGCCCCAGTTATCCTGGCCATCTCCAGGAGTTAGCTCTGGAGTTCTTCTGACCAGGACTGCACTGGGTCTCCGCAGTGTTCCGAGTCTTCCCCTGGAGAAGAGAGGATTGGGCCTGGTCTGATTCTGCAGTCAGGTCCATGTCTTCTGCCTCCCGGCCCTGCAGAGACTCCTTTACGGCGCACATAGTCCATCGTGGAGTGTGTTGATGCACATCTTGCTCCACCGCCTCTGATGACCTGCAGCTCTTTTTTCTCCATCCAAGGGGTCTTCTGTTAGACCTCTCTGAGCTGCCGGTCTTTTACCAGGACCTCCTCTGGACCTGGAAACTTGTCTCGACAACCAGGTCCATGGTGGTCACTCAGGGGGTAGATCTCCTCTCAGAGCCACTGCCACACAACTGCCACCTGCACACTGAGTTGGGGGAATCCCCCTCAATTCACCAGAGGTTGGTCCTGGCAGGAACCACAAGGATCAGAGGGTCCTGGACTATGACCAGAGGGACAGCATGGATCCCCTGGTGTTCAGTCAGCAGGTGGCGCTCTCCACCCCTCATACTCCAAAGCATGTACCCCAAGAGGTGAGTGCAGCCTTATTGCCCATCTCTCAGGCTTTCCTTGAGCAAGTCCTGCAGGAAGGTGCTCCCCACATGTCCCTCACCCCTGGCCCTCCACATCGTTTCATTGGGCCCCTTGCTCTGCGAATTCCCCTGGATCCCCACAGCATAATCCAAGTTGGCTCTGATCTGCAGCTGGTTCATTTCTGAACCACATCAAGGGCATATCTGTATATGCTCATGCTCCATACATTTCCTCACCCTCATGTCCCCCCGACACTAAGTGGAGGGACCTTTTACCACCTGTGGAGCATGAGGAACCCTGGTGGGCCAGCCTGTATTCCACCTTCATTCCATGGCCCCCTGGGAATATCAGCAACTCCTTCATGGAGTCACGAGCATAGGCATGTGCCTGGCACAGTTCACCCCTATTCCTGATCCCTGCCATTTCTGTGGCATGAGGGAGACCCTGGTGCACATTTACCTTCAGTGTGCCAGGCTGCATCCCCTTTTCTGGCTTCTCCAGAACCTTCTCCTCAGGTTCTGACTGCACTTTTCATCTATGCACATCCTGTCTGTGGCCCCATGAAGTCACTAGACCTCCTTGTCAACTTCCTTCTGGAGCTGGCCAAAGTGGCCATCTATATCAGGAGGGGGATGCAGGATGGGGAGGTGCTCAGTGACTGTGGGGCCTATTTCCATTTCAGCCTTGTTTCACACATCTGAGCAGAGTTCACTTGCTCCCTAGGGACCTTTGAGGAGCAATGAGTGCTGTCCGGGGTTCTCTCCTCAGTGTCCCCCCTCTGGCTCCCTGATTTTGTACCTGTGATCCTCACTCCTGACCCTGTTATTCATTAGTTGTCCCCCCATCATTATTTGAATCCCAGGCCCAGTAGCTCTTCCATGTAGGGTGGATTAGGGGCCTTCAGATGCAGGTGGGCTTGTGCCTGCCTGCCTCCCGGACTTCAGCCCTACATGGAGGGGCTGATGTTAATTTCATCAACGTCTATGCCCTGACATCAGGCCCGGAGTAGGTGCACTACTTTTGGCAGGCGCCCGCCTTCCTCAGCTCCCTGGATCCTTGTGAGAGCCTGGTCCTGGGTGGGGACTTTAATACCACCTTCGAAGAGCAGGACCACTCAGGGACCATTCAGGTGCCTGACTGTTGCAAGCATCCTCAGGGATATTGTAGGCCACCACTCCCTGGTGGACATCTGGTGCAACCAGCCACCTGACGATGATTCCACCTTTACTTATGGTCCAGGTAGAGACTGATCCGCTGTGCTACTCCTGGTTGGATCCCATTTATGTGTCTCATTTTCATCTTTCACAGGCCCACTCCTCCAGCATTTGGCTGGCCCCGTTCTTGGACCACCATCTGATGGCCAGGACAGCCTCTTTCACCATGGAGAGGCCAGGGCCGGCCTATTAGCATTTTAATAACAGCTTACTGGAAGACATGGGCTTTATGGCATCCTTTGGGAGCTTTGGCTGACCTGGCATAGCATCCCTTTGCACAATGGTGGTGGGATGTGGAGAAAGTCTGCGCCTGGCTCTTGTGTTGTGACTACACCCAGGAGGCCAGCTGGCGGAGGGATGGGATGATAGGGCAGCTGGAGCAGGAGGTCTTGGAGCTGGAGAGGCATCTGGCCGCCAGCCCCAGAGATCCATCCCTCTGCAGACCATGCCAGGAGAAGTGGAAGCAGTTCTGGGCCCTCGAGGACCATCAGGCCCGTGGTGCTTTCATTCAATCCCACATCACTCTCCTTTGGGAGATGGATCACTGCTCCCACTTCTTCTGTGCCCTAGGGAAAAAGAGGGGGGCCAAAGCAGCATGTTCCCTGTCTTCTAGAAGAGGATGATACACTCCCCCACAGGTCCGGTGAAGAAGCATGGGAGGGCTAGGGCCTTCTACACCAGCCTCTTCTCCCCAGATCCAATTGACGCTGATGCCTGAAGGTGCTCTGGGACAGACTCCCAGCAGTCAGCCCGGGCGACCGGGACTGACTGGCACTACCTCTCACTCTGACTAAGTTCTCAGAAGACCTCCATCTCATGCCCACAATAAATCTCCGGGCACAGACAGGCTGATCATGGAGTTCTACTGTGTGTTCTGGGACATCCTCAGCCCGGCCTTTGCCATTGTCTGGGCTGTGTTTATAGGGGAGTGGAGTGTGCCTGCTGGTGTGGAGGTGAGCCATGCTCATCTTGCTACCAAAGAAGGGGGACCTCCACAACCTTAGGAGTTGGTGTCCCGCCTCATTTCTCAGCACAGATGACAAGGTCATAGCAAAGGCCATCTCACTGCAGCTGCGGTCTGTGCTGGTGGATGTGTCCCACCCCTACCAGACCTACGCTGTCCTAGGCCATACTATGTTTGATAGCCTTTATTTGATTCAGGACCTCCTGGATGTGTAGAGATGTAGAGATGATCTGTTGTTCGCCCTCCTGTCCCTGGACCAGGAGAAGGTGTTCGACAGGGTGGATCCCGAGTATCTCCTAGGCCCTCTGCAGCCATTCAGCTTCAGGCCCCAGCTGGAGGGTTTTCTTCAGGTGCTATTCGCCTCCATGGAGTGTCTGGTCAAGCTCAGCTGGAATCCGTCAACTTTGTGTGAGAGGTGCATCAAGGCTGTCTGCTGTCAGGCCAGCTGTAGATTATGGCCATTGAGCTCCTCCTCCATAGGAGGTTGATGGGATTGGTTCTCCATAAGCCAGAGTTGTGGGTGGGTCCTGTCAGTGTAGGCCAATGACATGCTCCTTGTGGTCCATGACTCGGGCAACCTGGCGCAGTTGGAGGCCTGCCAGTCCATTTACTCAGCAGCCTACTCTGCCCGGGTCAAGAGCTCTGGCCTGATGGGTCAGGGATGGGTGGCAGGCAAGCTCCCTCCCACCTGTGCTTCAGGCCATGCGGTGGAGCATGAGTCCACTGCTCTATCTGAGCATTTACCTTTCTGCCAGCCATCCCTTCCCACTGGAGGGCTGGCAAGATTTAGAGGACAGGGTGGCTGAGCAGTTGCAGAGGTGGGCAGGACTGCTCCAGTGCCTTTCCCTGCATGGGAGGGTACTGGTGCTCAATCAGCTGGTCCTATCCGTGCTCTGGCACTGGCTCAAAACCATGAGACCAGCCCCAGGAATCCTGGCTCAGCTCCAGAGGTTGGCTCTCGAGTTCTTTTGGCCAGGACTGCACTGGGTCTCTATAGGGGTTTTGAGTCTTCCCCTGGAGGAAATAGGACAGGACCTGGCCTACCTTCGCAGCCAGGTCCATGTGTTCTGGCACCAGGCCCTGCGGCGACTCCTTGGCAGTACAGGTAGTGTGGCGTGGAGCGTGTTGGCACATGCCTTTCTCCACCACTTGTGAGGGCTCTGTCATGCCCAGCAGCTTTTTTTCCCCTTCCATCTGAAAGATCTTGGGCATGGGCATGTACTTGGCATGGTTCACCCCAACCATGACACTTGCCTTTTTTGTGGCATGAGGAAGACTCCAGTGCACATTTATCTGGAGTGCACCAGATTGCAGCACCTTTTATGGCTCCTTCAGAACATGCTCCTGAAGTTCTGGCTGCACTTTTCCCTGCACCTCCTGAATTATGCATACCCTGTCCATAACCCAATGAAGTCACGAGACCTCCTCATTAACCTTCTCCTGGCATTAGCCAAAGTGGCCATTTATAAAACAAGGAGGAGG